>NC_141538.1:153600000-153900000 GCF_021556685.1 Rattus norvegicus
ATTAAATGAGAAAACTGAAACTTTTCAAGTTTTCATCTTCTAAAAATAGCATTGATTCCAAGATTACAGTGGCAGGAGAGCCACAACTTTATGAATGAAGAAACAGAAGCAGGAAGACTGCAGCAAATTCCAGTGTAGCCTGCTAGACACACCAAGTTCCAGTCAACATAGCAGAACACTATCAGAAGACTGAAACCAGAGGATGGAGACACACCTCAGTGGCAGTGCTTACCCAGCATGCAGAGGAAGCCCTGGGTTTAATCCTAGTACTACATAAACCTGGTATGGCAGTACTTGTAATCGGAGTCCTAGGGATTTGAAAGGTTAGAATTCAAGGTCAATTTGGTTCCACAGCCTGAGAGATACGGGAAACCCACTGTGCTGGAGGGGGTGCATGCCAAGAACCAAAAATGTGGGGCACAGTGGTACACAAATATAATCCAAGCATTTGGGAGTTTAAGGAAGACAAGCTATCTTTAACTGCACATAGGTCAGCTCTTCCATTCTGTCTCAGAAAGAAAAATGGATGGTGGAGGATGAAAGGATGGAGAAAAAGGGGGAAATGGAAATGGGGAAGAGAAGGAGAGAGGAGCAGAGAAAGAGAAAGGAGAAAGTGTGAATTAATGAATTTAAAGTCAAGTGAAAAGGCATACTCATAATTCTAAATTCTAAGACAAGCAAAAAGGATTGGGGGTTCAAGGCAGACTTGTGAACCCCAGGGGACTCTAGTTGGGGGACAAACAAGTTGCTGAGTGCACGAAAACAAAATTTCACCAAAGGACTCATCAGAACATCATGGCATCACAGTTTTTTGTTCATTTCATCCTTCATCCTGGCTCAACTGAACACAGAAGGAACTGGCTCTGATGTGAAATCTGCAGATTAGTTTGCTGACTAGCTACAGTCCCTTGAAAATCGATCAAGAAAACTTTTGTTTGGCCTGAGTATGGCATGCAGCACTCAGCTATCACGTACAACACCCGAGGTATGATTCCCATTACTGTATCAGCAGCAAAAAGCTTTGGGTAGGCTGTGGTATCCAAAACCTCCAATGCCAGCACTCAGGAGGCAGAGGCAGGAGGGTCTCCACCTGTGTTCCAGGACATATGGTGGACACACAACCTAATCTCTGAGGATCATATGTCAAATTACGGGCAATGAAGCAAAACATAAAGATGAATGTCTGGAGCTGAAGGGGTTTGCAACCCCTTAAGAAGAACAGTATCAACCAACCAGACCCCCCCCCCCAAGCTCCCAGGGACCAAACTACCATCCTAAGAGTACACAGGGATGGACCTATGGCTCCAGTCGCATATGTAGCAGAGGATGGCCTTATCGGGCATCAATGGGAAGAGATTGGCCTGTCAAGGTTCGATGCCCCAGTGTAGGGGAATGTTGGGGTGGGGAGGTAGGATGGGATAGCGAGTTTCTAGAAGGGAAACCTGGAGAGGATAACATTTAAAATGTAAATTTTTAAAAATTCAATAAAAGAAAAAGATGGGTATCTGGGATGATAGGATGCCAATTATACTCATTTGATCATTACATGGCATTATTATGTGTAACTATTAATGTTGGTGAAAAGATCAAACCTATTCAAATCACCTGGAAAGTGATCCAGAAAGGCTGCAACTCAGTAGTAGCACTTGGCTAGCATATACAAAAGCCCTGTGCATGGGCCTGAGGACTGCAAAACCAAAAAGGTTTTAAAGAAAAAAGTAAAAAGTTTTGGGCTGAGAGTGGTAGCCTATATCTTTAGAGATAGGCCACCTCTAAAGAGTTCAAAGCCAGTCTGGTCTGCATATCATGATTTTGTCTCACCTCTGCCAAAAAAAAAAAAAAAAAAAAAAGGAAGGAAGGAAAGAATTTTACCTTGTAAGACTGTTGATCAGTAAATACTATCACCAATTCTTAAATCTAATTCTAGTCAAAATTAGGTTGTACTAAATAACTGATCTAAAATTCCCCCCCCATTCTCCCCTTTCTTTCTTTCTTTTTCTTTTCTTTCTTTTTTTTTTTTTTTGAGACAGGGTTTCTCTGTATAGCCCTGGCCATCCTGGAACTCACTCTGTAGACCAGGCTGACCTCAAAATCAGATCTGCCTGTCTCTGCCTCCCCTCCCAGAGTGTTGAGATTAAAGACATGGGCTGGCAATCTAAATTTTTCTAACTCACCAGAGTTTAAATACTCCTGACTCCTCCCATTTTGCCAGATGTGCCTGAAACTCTAGAATTGGGAGGTCAAGGCAGGGCTCTAGGTCTAAGGTTAGTCTGTTAGAGAACCTAGTTTCAAAACAGTTCAATTGCCCTATAAGACCCAACCCAGGGACAATGAAACTGCTTCATCTAGGAAAGTGTAAAAAGAATATTTTTAAAACTGGGTTCTTTTCCAGATTCTGTCCATTTCAAAGGACAACTTCACCTGAAAATTGACATATTACTTTGATTTCTTTCTTCAATCCCCTTTCCACTAGAAATAACTGACGGGGCTGGTACTGGCAATACATGCCTTTAATCCTATCATTTGGGAGCCAGAGACAGGCAGATCTCTGAGTTCAGGTTAGCCTGGCCTACAGAGTTCCAGGGTGTGCCAGGCCAAGGCTACACCGAGAAACCATGCCCTGAAAACCCAAAATGAAAATGGTAGGAAAAAAGAAAATAATCGACAAGTGAAAAAAAAAACAAAAAACAAAAAACCCCAAAACCTTTAACTGTTTTTAAGTGTAATGCCCATGTCATAAGACATGAGTATTGACTACAAAAGATTAAGTGCCTAGTTTGTAGTGCAAATATTTGGGGTGCTGGAGATAGAACCCAGTGTCTTGTTCACGTTAGACAAGCTCTCATGAACTACATACCCAGTCCCAAGAGGCATCCTTATTATCTCCTTCGGTCTTCCTACCTTCCTTTTTTTTTTTTTCCTTAAAAAATGCACACAAACTGTAAACTAGCTCGATCCAGGGAATGCAAAAAAAAAAAAAAAAAAAAAATCTAAACCGCATGAGAGAGATGAGAGAGAGCTGGGACTTGGGACTTTTACCAAGCAATCTCTATGAGGTTCTACTCTGGATTCAAAGAATCAGCGATCCCGAAAGGGAGCGTTGTTACTTTGTAATCTCACAAGTGCCCGTTCCCACACACCTAGATCTCGACTTGTACCTAATTTCCTTCAAGAGTGGACCTAATAAACTGCTTTAGTGTGGGATACCAACTCCAAGGTAACGTCCCTTGTCTTGGACTTAGGGTAGAATCAACAGCCTCTAAACATGGGCTGTAGGGAAAGGGTGCTAGCGAAGAGCGGGAAGCGCTGTGGACGCACACCGTAATCTGCCTCCACCTTCGCAGACACAGCTCGCTCTAAAAGCCTCCAATTCAAATGTTCCAACTACAAATTATCTTAAATTCCCCTCCCCGAAGAACTATCAAATTGGGCGGGAGCGCTCACGAACTCTGACCCTGCGCCGCCGCGAAAGCTTAAGACCCAGAGGGTGGACCCTGTACGTAGGGATTGGGGGCTGGGGGGACATTCGCTTTCTCCAAAGCTGCCGCTAAAAAAAAAAAAAAAAAAAGCCCCTCTTCTCAAAAACCTCTCTCAGGACGTATCCCCAAACCGTACAACCGGTACCCCGCAGCCGCCTCAGGCTTCCCAGAGGCCTCCCCCTAGTGACTTCCTCCTTGGGGCTCCGCTAGGCCCCAAGCCCCGGCGTCCGGCGCGGCGTCCGGACTGCAGGCCTCACCAGACGGCCGGTGAGGTTCGGCTCTAGCCCATTCCCGCCGCCATTTTCCGGCCACCGCCACCGCCGCGTAGGGGGGACGATCCCAGAGGAGGAGACTGCGCAGGGGCACACCGGTCTCGGCCGCAACGCCGAGGACAGGGTGCGCTAGCCACAAGCCCCCTCGGGGTCTCTAAGGCCTCCCTCCACGGGCCGTCCTGTCCCGAATTTTGAGCGCCCCCTCGGGTCTTACAAACAAACCTCTCGCCTCTACCCAGATCCCCGCGCTACTACTTACGCGGAAGAATCCCGCGTCCATCTTGCTGCCTCGCTCGGAGATCGCTCCCTATCCCAGTGTGCACCGCGCCGCCGCGACGGAGGGCGGGACCGGCAGAGGGGAGCCCAGCGCCGGGATGCTGCGCGCGCCTCTCCACCCGCCCGCTCCGGCGGGCATGCAGCTGCGCCTGCTCAATACGCCACGAGGACGACACGCATGCGCAAGCGTACCAGGGCAGCAGCAATGAGGGGAGGTGAGCTCGGCGACTGCAACCAATGGAAATAGGAGGGCGAATTCTTGGGCCGCCCCACCCTACAGATCTTTTTTTTTTTTTTTTTGTGGCGCACGATCTGCGGTGTTCGCGCGATTTGAGTTGATCCTTCCTTTGATCCGTAGTGGGAGGATGGGGGAAGGGGTTGAGGTGAGATGTCGGGGAGGCCTCAGTCCTGGGGTGGATGGAGTAGCCATAAAAGAGAATGATTGCATAGGGGTGGTGCTGATGCGGCAGCCTGGTGCGCCAGTTAGTTGTCATTGTGAAAGTTGAGTGGGCTTTAGGAGGTTGCGGGGGAAGGGGGGGGCGGGGGCGGGGAGTTGATCCTGGAGTGTCAGCTCGAATAAGCCCGCGTTTTAGCCGGATGTGCGTCGCATCTGGCTTGTGTTCGAGGTGTCCATTGGACACCTCTCTGTACTTCTGCTGCGAAACCACGCTGAAGGGCAGGAAGTGGAAGACAGCCAGGGGCGGCCCTGCAGTATATCCACCAAGCGCCTTTTCTCTTTCTCAGAAAAAGCTTTTCGGGGGCGACTTTGTATCATTGCATATTTCACAGACACGCGCTCCTCCTCTGCTTTTTCATGGAAAAGTCGGGAAGTGGACTTTGTCGGAGTGTCAGTGTAAACACCCGAAGGTCTGGGTTTCAAACTTATAAGGGGTTGAGTTTCCCACTTGGACGCTGGCAGACCAGATATAACTAGGTTCGTCCCCTCCATCAAAATCATCAAATCAAAAAAGTGGGGGAAAGCCATGTCGAGCCTTCTCAGTCTCTGTAGTCTTTCCTTTTGTTTAGGGCCAATCTTGCTGTTGAAAGTCCTCGTTCCTGCACATCCCACTCCCAAGCCATCAGGAAATGCACATGCCACTATGATGGAGGCCCAAGGCCCCTTATCTGACTTGAATTCCTACATTACCTCTGAAACAGATATCCCAATTCCTGACCTTTCCACCCAGCATCCATTTTGAACGAGGCTGGAAGAGTGATGCTGTTGAAAACCATAGGTATCTGTGAGTTCAAGGCCAGTCTGGTCTACAGAGCAAGTTCCAGGACAGCCAAGGATACATAGAAAAACTCTGTCTCAGAGTACAAAGAAAGGGAGGAAGAAAAAAAAAATAGGCATTCATCTGCTGAAAAGTCTCCAGTGGTTTCTCTTATTTTTTCCCTCCAAAAGTCAAAATTGCTCTTTCCTTGATCCCTTGTACCTCAACCCCACTCACTGAATTTCCTGCTGTCCAAGGTTTGTACCTGTCTCTGATCTGCATGAAACCTCTGATCAGGATTGGCAACCACAAGGTAACTTGGCAATCCTCAAATTTCACTCTAATGTCCCTCAGGAAGGAGGCCTACATACCCTCCATCCCCAGCTTTTATCACCCGATACTTAGGGGATTTTGTTGTTGTTTTGTTTCGTTTTGACTTGACCTCAACCTTTTGTTTCTCATGAAGAATGGTGCCCTCTGGTCATTCTCTTTACACCCTACAGCTGCCAAATCTTGACTTCTGCTTCTCTTAATATTTCATAGTAGATGTGGTAAGGTGAGCCTGAAATCCCAGCATCTGGGTGGCAGAGGATGTCTGAGGATTCTGATTCTGAGGCCGTCCTGGTTATAACAGAAAACCCTGGGTAAAACACTGGACAAGATGATTCAGGCCTTTAACCCTGGCACTTATAAGAAATCTATGAGTTCCAGAACACCCAGAGCTACATAGTAACACCTTGTTCCAAATGTGTAGCACTGGCTGTCCTAGAACTATCTCTGTAAACCAAGCTGGCCTTGAACTCACAGATTACAGCCTAAAAAACTGCCAGTTAATGCCTCCTGAGTGCTGGGATAAAAGGCATGCACCACCACTATCTAGCTTAGATGTGTTTTTTTAATACTTATTTTTATGTATGTGGGTCTGTTGCCTGCATGTATGTCTGGTATACTATATGCATGCAGTGTCCAAGAAGGGCAGAATAGAGCATCGAGTCTCCTGGAACTGGAGTTACAAACTGTTAAGTCACCATGTGGGTGCTGAGAACTGAACCTGGGTCCTCTACAAAAGTAACTGCCAGCCCAGTCTTTAATACTGGTCTTTTGGATTGCAGTCCGGATCTGCGTAAGAACACATTATCTAGTTTCCTTGCCTTCAGGGTTGATTTCTCATTCCACCCACCATCAAAGTGATTTTCCAAGATAATTATCGAGAGCCTGTCCCATTCAATTAAAAACCCTGCAGTGGCTTTCTCTTGTCCTCCAGACGAAGCCCTTATGATTCCGAGTACGCTGGCTCTCGTCCATCTTCATTCCGTGGGCACAGTCTTCTCTTCACATCCCTCAGAGCTTTGGGCTGTAACACTTGAGCTATATCCCCAGCCACTTCCTCCATCCCCGCCCCCACCCAACCCCTGACATTTAACCTGAAGCTGTTCTAAACGACAGAGGTTTGCAGATTGTGAACAGGTTAGACTTGAAACGGCAGTTTTTTTAGCCTGTAAGTCTGTAAGCCTACAGTGACTAAGAAGTCACAGGGAGTTCTAGGCTGGCCAGTGCTACTCCGTGTGTCCCTGTCTCAAAGAAAGCACCACTCAGATGCCATTTCTGTAAGTCCTTTTCTGGCCAGCCCTCCTAAAGTGGTAGATGCCCTCTCCACATGGATTAGTGGGCACGGTTATTCTATTTACATGTTTACGCATTCACTGACTTCTCCCTGTATTTCTTTTCATTTTCCTTACGCCTCAGTATTTGTATAGTCAGGCAAGCACTCTAAACCATCTAAACCGAGATAGGGGTTCATCCTCAGCCCCCTTTTTAAATAAATGCTCTTGAGTCGGGGGGTAGTGATGCACAACTTTATCCCCAGCACTTGAAGGCAGAGGCAGGTGGATCTCTGAGCATTCGAGAACAGCCAGACCCTGTTGAAAATTAAGTTTCCCTATGAGCTGAGGTGTCAGAGAGTTGCCCTGACTGACCAAACTTGCTTTTTTATTTTTAGCCCAGTGGACATATGGAGTAGCACCTTAGTTTCTTGAGTAAATGTGGTTCTAGGCTGGCACCCCACATCTGGACTGGCCCACCCGTCTACCTGCAGTTCTTCCTGTCTGTGGGTCTTGGGATGTAGCTTAGTGGTAGAGTGCTTGCCCTAGATTCGATTCACAGCGCCATAAATAAAAGTTAAAAGGTTCTGTGAGCATCGGCAAGGATCACACATAGCTGATTGTCCCCCAAACTTAAAACAATGAATCATCACCTCGAAGTCTCTGTGGGTCAGGAATCTGGAGTTGCTTAGGTGAAAGGCTCTGGCTTAGGTCTCTTGGGATATTGGCTGTGATCCACATGACCGTTGGCAAGCGGCCTGGGTTCTTTGTGCTGTTCCTGAGTTATTATCCTGATACTGCCACGTGGCTTTCCTCCAGAGCTGGTGCTCCAAAAGAGAACACAAGCACGAAAGGACCTCAAAAGACACATAAGATATCCTACTAGTTACAGTGACTACATGGGGCATAGCAGAAGAGAGCATGGGATACAAGCCTGTGTTGCAGCCTCTTGGAAGGCCCAGGTGAGAGAATTCTGAGGAACAGACTGGCCTGGACAGTGTAGAGACTATCATGAAATAACGTTTAAGAAAAGGTACACTGTGACTCCATGGTCTGGAGAATAGTTTCTTCTGCTCTGTGATGGACCACACATTCTGTCCCCTTAGTTGGGATTCACTGGTCCGTTCTTAGTGGTGGTGGCAGGTTCATTTACTGCCAACACAAGGCAGAGCCAGGCAGAACTCAAGAGTTCAAGGCCAGCTTGGTCTACAAAGCTGGGATGTGGCTGCAGGCTGGGATATGACTGCAGGCTGGGATATGGCTACAGGCTGAGGTGTGGCTGCAGGCTGGAGTATGGTTAGAGGCTGGAGGTTCAGCAGGTTCAAGTATGTCCATGTCTTCCTGAGGACCCAGGTTTCTTTTCTTGCACCCACATCTGGTAGCACACAAGCACCTGGGCTCTGTGGTACCTGCATGCACGTGGTGGGAATAAACTCAGGCACACAGACATACACGTAAGTAAGAGCCAAGGGTGGTAGTAAGCCTTTAATCCCAGCACTCTGGAAGCAGAAGCCAGGTAGGTCTCTGAGTTTGAGGCCAGCCTGGTCTACAAAGTGAGTTAGTTCCAGGACACAACCAAGGCTACACAGAGAAACCCTATCTCAAAAAAATAAAACAACAACAACAATAAAAGACTAGAGACAGCTTAGTGACAGAGTGTTTGCCAAGCATATCTAAGGCCGATCTAAGGCCCTTACTTCAATCCTCGGTACAGAAAAAATGGGGGGAAAATTGAAAAACCCACAACCTAACAAGGCTGTCAAACTGGCTCTGGGCGTCTGGGTGCTCACTGACAAGTCTGATAACGGCCTGAGTTCAAAGTCTGTCTGAGTACAGCCAGAACCCATATGGTGGAACAAGAGGATGAACTCCAGCAAGTTGTCTTCTGAACACACACACACACACACACACACACACACACACACACACACACACACACACAGCATATACGCACAGCATACAAATAATAAGTAAATATAAATGTAAAATTTGAAAATAGACGTGAAAACGACCTGTAAGTAAATACTAAGAGTCACTAGATGGCGCTCTTCCCTCTGGGGATACCGGGCCTCTGTGCAGGTGGGGCTCCTGAGAAGAAATGAGTGGTTTGATCCTTGTGTGCTGGGCCCTTGCTACGTGTTCTTAAAGGAACACAAAGGAAGTAGAAGGAGTTTACAGGACAGCTGGGAAAATGTAGCAACAGGCACAAAGGAAAATGTAACTATGTTTCTTGTTTTTCCTTCCATTAAAGATCTCCACCATATTACAAGCAGACGTTGTTTGCCTGTGTCTTTTATTGTCGGTCTGTTTTGTTTTGTGTTTGAGACATTACATATAGTCCAGGCTAGCCTCTAAATTTTTTTTGTAGCTTAGGATGACCCCTGAGTTTTCTGTTTTCCACCTCACATATGCTAAGATTACAGGCAGGTACTCAGCTGTGTCGTATATTTCTAATAAGGGCTGAGCTGGGCACAGTGGCACACACCTTTAATCCCAGCACTGGCGTGGCAGAAGCAGGCAGATTTCTGAGTTTGAAGCCAGCCTGGTCTACATATCGAGTCCCAGGCCAGCTAGGGATGTCTGTATACTGAAATCCCTTTTCAATAATAAGTAAATAAGGGCTGGAAAAGTAAGAGGAACACCAGTGTGTGTGTGTGTGTGTGTGTGTAGGGGGTGGAATCAGGAGATGTGTCAAGAATTCTCTCCTCCAGTCTGTGCATTCTCTCTCCTTCCATCTTCCCTCCATTCCCCTCCCTCCTCTCTTTCCCTTTCTCCTTCCACTCCTCCCTCCTCTCCCCTCAATCTCTAGGCAGGAGCTCACTGAGATCCACCTGCCCCTGCCTCCTACGTGCCATCCCACCCAGCCAGATGTATCTTTTCTATACTATCTCATAACAGCAATTACAGTTTAGCTAGCATGAGACAGGCAGCTCTATGTTACTCTTTTAAATACACCAGCCAGAGCCAGGCATGGTAACCCCCAAGCATTTGGGCGGTCTAGGGAAGAGGATCAGGAGTTCAAGGTCACACTCAATACATACCAAGTTTGAAGTCAACCTACGTTATGTGAGACTCTAGGTCAAAAATAAGTGGAGAGCCCAGAGAAAGGGCTCAGTGGCTAAGAGCTGCTCTTGAACTGCTCGTGCAGAGGATTGGTTCTCACAACCCATTTTGGGCAGCTCACAACTGCCTGAAACTATATCCCAGGGGTATCCAGTGCCTCTGGCCTCTGCAGACACTCATGTGCACATACCCACACATGGACATACCCATAATTAAAAGTAATTTGAAAAATTAAAAATAACTAGGTAAGTAAATGGATACATAGCTAATTTGGACACAGTAATAACAGGGTTGTAATAGGCTGGATTCCTGCTCCTTCCCTTTGTATGTAGAGTCTCCTACCTACGCTTCAAACTAGCTAGGCCTAAAATTCTTTTATGCCTCTGAGACATCAATGCTGGTTTGGTCTTGGTAGACCCTTCCTCAAGCTGCTGGGATTGACAGTGTGGAGCTGTGTTTTGTCCCTTCACCAATGACCAAAAGCTCCCATATCTTGCCTGCAGTGGCAGCCATAAACCAGCAGTGACATCATCTGAGTTCATTTAAAAGTGGACCACAGGGTTGGGGGTTTAGCTCAGTGGTAGAGCGCTTGCCTAGGAAGCACAAGGCCCTGGGTTCGGTCCCCAGCTCCAAAAAAAAAAGAACGAAAAAAAAAAAAAGTGGACCACACTGTGCTTGCCACTCTGGTCTCTCTCTCTCTCTCTCTTTCTCTCTAAAGATTTACTTATTATATATAAGTACATCGTCATTGTCTTCAGACACACCAGAAGAGGGCATCAGATCCCATTACAGACGGTTGTGAGCCACCATGTGGTTGCTGGGAATTGAACTCAGGACCTCTGGACAAGCAGTCAATGCTCTTAACCGCTGAGCATCTCTCTCTCTCTCTTTTTTTTTTTTTCTCTTTCTTGGTTCTTTTTTTCGGAGCTGGGGACCGAATGCTGAACATCTCTCTAGTCCTGGTTTTTCTCTTTTTTTCTTTCACATCTAAATCTTTAGCTTGTTAAGATCCTTACCACCCTGTTTTATTGGGTTAGTGAGATGCTCAACAGGTAAAGGAGTTTGCCACAAAACCTGATAACTTGAGTTCGAATCCCAGAGCCCACAAGGTGGACAGTGAGAACTGACTCTCTCACGCTGTCTTATGAAGGCAGGGTTGGTTACGAGTCACAAAAGGAGCCAAGTGGTGCCTTTAATTCCAGCACTCAGAGGCAGAGACAGGAGGATCTCTGTGAGTTCAAGGCCAACCAGGGTTACACAGAGAAACTCTGTCTTCAAAACAAGTAAACAAACAAAAAAGAACACCCCACCCCCATGAAAAGGGGAGCTAGAGAGCTGGCTCAGCAGTCAAAAGCATTGGCTGCTTTTCCAGAGGACCCAGGTACGATTTCCACCCATGGAATGGGTCGCAAGTGTCTGTAACTCCAATTCTAGGAGATCCCATGTCCTCTTCTGGCCTCTACAGGTAACCAGATTCATACATACAGACAAAACACACAAAAACAGCATATATGTACCTTTTGTCTTTTGAGACAGGGTTTCACTGTGTAGCCCTAGCTGTCCAGGAACTCACTTGGTAGACCAGACTAACCCGAACTCAGATCTGCCTGCCTCTGCCTCCCAGTGCTGGGATTAAATGGGACTTAAAAGTGTGTGTGTCACCATGCTTGGCAGGAGACTGTTAGATCCCCTGGAAGTGGAGTTATAGATAGCTGTGAGTCACCATGTGGTTGCTGGGAATCAAACCTGGGTCCTCTGCAAGAGTTGGCAGTGCTCTTAACTGCTGAACCATCGCTTCCCTTCTTAAAACAATATTTATTTATACTCAATCGTACATGAGTCTGTGAACACATAGCTGGCCTACAGAGGCCAGGAGAGGGCATCAAACCTCCTGGAGCAGGTATCAGGTGTCTGTGAGATGCCCGACAGATTCTGGAAGCCAGCCTTAACCACTGGACCATCTCTCCAGGCCCTCCTC
Organism: Rattus norvegicus; assembly: GCF_021556685.1. Lineage (NCBI taxonomy): Eukaryota > Metazoa > Chordata > Mammalia > Rodentia > Muridae > Rattus > Rattus norvegicus. The sequence continues at coordinate 153,611,884 of NC_141538.1, forward strand.
ATTTCCCTGGCTTCCAGAGAGGGTCTTACTCTAGCTCATATTTCCTACCGTCTGGTCTCTATGTCCAAGTGCTGGGATTAAGGGCTTGTCGCAGTGAGCCCAGTCTTCCTATAGACCTTTATTGTTGCTATCTTAAGTTCTTTGCCTGCTGACTCCAATGGCCTCAGCATTGGTGGATCTCTTTCTTTTTGGCTTGTCTTTCTCTTTCAGACAGGTTACAGTCAACTGCTGTTGTTAGTTTAAGACTCGGTTTTATTGTTAATTATGTGTAAATGCATGTGTCTATGTGTGTGCACATGAGTCCAATGCTCATGGAAGCAAGCAGAAGTCATTGGATCTTCTGGAGCAGAAGTTACAGGCCATTTGTGAGCTATCTGATGTGGGCGCTGGGAACTGAACTCAGGTCCTCTGCCAGAGCAAGGGCCTTTAACCACTGAGTCATTTCTCCGCTTTGCTGAACATCTTATTTATTTATTTATTTATTTATTTATTTATTTATTTATTTATTTATTTATTTATTATATGTACACTGTTGCTGTCTCAGACACACCAAAAAAGGGCATCGGATCCCATTACAGATGGTTGTGAGCCACCATGTGGTTGCTGGGATTTGAACTCAGGACCTCTGGAAGAGCAGTCGGTGCTCTTAACTGCTGAGCCATCTCTCCAGCCCTCATTTCCGTATTTGGAGTCCTAGAGAGAAGAGGAATAAAAAGGAAAATGCTTTTAAAGACGCACTACCCAAAACATTGCTAGTTTTTACTTAAAAAAAAAGTCCCGGGGGCTGGAGAGATGGCTCAGTGGTTAAGAGCACCGACTGCTCTTCCAAAGGTCCTGAGTTCAAATCCCAGCAACCACATGGTGGCTCACAACCATCTGTAATGGGATTGGATGCCCTCTTCTGGTGTGTCTGAAGACAGCAACTGTGTACTCATATAACTAAAATAAATCTTTTTAAAAAAATGTTTTTAAGAAGATCACCGGGGTTGGGGATTTAGCTCAGTGGTAGAGCTCTTGCCTAGGAAGCGCAAGGCCCTGGGTTCGGTCCCCAGCTCCGAAAAAAAGAACCAAAAAAAAAAAAAAAAAAAAAAAAGAAGATCACCCTGAGGCGGATCTTCTACAAACTGTGGAAAACCAAAGATGGGAGAAACTGTGAGGGGCCAGGCAGATGGCTCTGTGACTAAGCACATTTGTTGCTTTTACGGAGACCCCAAGTTCAGTTCTCAACACCCATACGACTACTCACGCCATCTGCAACTCCATCTCTGGGCGTCTGAGGGCCGCGTGTAGCTTCCGTAAGCACTGGCATGCATGCGCTGCACATACATACATACCAGCAAACACACACCCATAAAATAGTTTTTGTAAAAGAAAGATAAAATGAGAAAAGCGGCCATAAAAATATGGCTGCACAGCAACAGGGAACTAATGGTAAGAGTGACATCTACCTTGGAGCTGAAAAACAGAAGAACTACATTTTTGAACAGGAACAAGTCAGGGCATTGTTTTGGGGGCCGAGCAGGGGTTGCAGTCGGAGGCTGTGGTGGGCTGTGACCGGGGAGATGGGGATGGGGCAGTCTGGGCCTGGTGAGAGAGATTGCCGATGGTTACTGAGGCTACATACCGTTGCCTAGCTTGTTTGCTTGCTGATTTAAAAAAAAAAAAAAAAAAGCAAAACAGAGTTTGAGCCAGGCGGTGGTGGCACAGGCCTTTAAACCCAGCACTCAGGAGGCAGAGGCAGAGGGATCTCTTGAGTTTGAGGCCAGCCTGGTCTATTGAGTAAGTTCCAGGACAGTCATAGCTGTTATGCAGACAAATCCTGTTCACCCCCACCCCACCCCACCCCCCCCAAAAAAACCCAAAACACCAACCAGAGTTGGTTTTGAAGACCAGGTCTCATGTGGCCCAGATTGGCTTTAGGCTCAATCTGCAGCCTAGGCTGTCCTTAAGGTCTTCATTCTCCTGGGCCTCTGCTTTGGAAGTGAGTGCTGCTACACGTGCAGCGCCAACCCTGGCTGCAAGCGTGTTTGCAGTGAGTCGCGTTAAGCACACGAGAGGAGCAATCTACAGCAAGGAAGGAAGTTCAGGATGAGATGGGAGGAATTATGAGGCCAGAGTGGTCCAGGACGACAGTGCACCGTGCACGGTGAATCGAAGAGCCCAGTGGTGCCCTATGGGCTAAGGACAGACAAAAAGGTGCAGCACAGGGAACAGGCATGACCTTCCTGACATCTGTTACTGAGAACAAACTGTCCTGGTTGCTCTCCCATTGCTGTAACAACACGACAACTTGAAGGAGAAAGGTCTTATTTCGGCTTGCAGCGCTGGGGAACTGGGGAGACACAATCCATTATGATTTGGAGAACTTGGTGGCAGAAGCAGGAAGCAGAGATCATGAAGTGAGACCACACAATAAACTCATAAAACCCATGCCCAGCAAGGCTCCACAGCCTTCCGGAATAGCCCTGGCAGCTGGGGACTAAGTATTCAAACACAAGAGCCTATGGAGGGCTTTTTGGTCCCCCCCGCCCCCGGAGCTGGGGACCGAACCCAGGGCCTTGGGCTTCCTAGGTAAGCGCTCTACCACTGAGCTAAATCCCCAGCCCCCTATGGAGGGCTTTTAAACTCTAGCACGAGTGCCACAACTTTCCATTCTAGGTTGTAGATTCTCCTACAATGGTGCCTCCAAGAGAAGAACTGAACAGCTAGAGAGGGAACAACACATACACATAAAATAAATCTTTTCAAAAACCTTTAAAATGCTGGTATGCTTCTCTGAGGTCACTTAAGGTGAGGCAGCATCAGGGAGACTCTAAGCCTAGGAGAACACGCCTGTCACCCACTGATGAGGAGGTGAGGAGACGGAGAGTTGGAGGGCAATCAGGGCAGCACAGAGGTGTGAGGTCACCTGGGTGATCCAGAAAGACGCCAGCCCAAGTAAACGGAAGCATCGAGAGGCCCGTGTACATCTTACTCATTTGAAAGATTGAACCCGATACCCAGGCTGATACAAAAGGCCTTCTCGCAAATGCCTGAAGGGCAGCCTCTTTCCACCTGTGTCTCTCAGATGTGCCCAGACCGCTGGCGTCTGGGGCAACAGCAGCTGCTAAGCTGCTGCCATTTGTTTCTTTGCCAGGACATTGCTGTGGAGGGGACGGGTGCATCAGGACAAAGGACTACAGAGCTGGAACAATGCCCCTGTGTGTGCTCCCATCTAGTGGGCTTCAGACAACTCTCGGAGACATTTTTGGTTGGGTTGCTGTACACCCACAAATAGCTACTTAAAAAAGAAAGAAAGGGGTGGGGAGGACAATTTGAGGGCTATTTAGAACAGGCATTTAAAAGCCAGGAGATACACAGATGTGCCTGCTATGCCTTGCAATAGACTCTGTCTTGTTCCCTTCGCCTCCAGCCTCTCCCACACTGGCCCATTCTGCACATTGTGGCTGGACTTGCAGCTCTGATCTACACAGTGGCATCTGTTGTCTGGAGTCAAGCACTTCTGTTTATTTAAGATTTTATTTTATTTTTAATTGATCTCCCCCATGGGTGTGTCCCCATGCCTTTGGAGGCCAGACACATCACATCTCCTAAAACTGGGGTTACAGGCGGTATTGATCACCTGACATGGTGCTGGAAATCACACTCAGGTCCTCAGAAAGAGCACCGTGGGCTCTGAAGCACTGAGACCTCTCTCCAGTCCAGCATTTTCATCCCTTAAATTTTTTATTACATTTTTCTGCAAGTACATGCATGCCGTGTCCTGCCTATCGATGCCAGAGGATAACATTGGGGCAGTTCTTTCCTTCCGCATATGGGTCCTGGGGATTTGAACCCAAGTCTTCAGGTTTGATAGCAAGTGACTACCCACTGGGCAACCCCACCAGCCTTGGGCTCAAGAATTTTCAACAGTTCCCTTCTACCTTTTAAATAGCGAAGCACAGGCAGTCCTTCCCACTGCTGCCTCCTTTCTCTTTTTCTCTTGGAATTTTGCTAAGTGGAAATATCTCTATCCTGCCTCTCTCTCTCTCTCTCTCTCTCTCTCTCTCTCTCTCTCTCTCTCTTTTTCGGAGCTGGGGACTGAACCCAGGGCCTTGCGCTTGCTAGGCAACCACTCTACCACTGAGCTAAATCCCCAACCCCTCCTCTCTCTCTCTCTCCCTCTCCATTCTCCCCAGGACTCACTCTTTGACGAGTTTTCATTCTTCCTTTCATTGTTATTTCTACCTGGGCGCCTTTCCTGAGACCTAGGCCCAAGGGCCTCCAGGCCGTGCTGAATGCTCCAGGTAGATCTTCAGACAGCACCTCAAAGGGCCTTCCAGATGTGCTGTGTGTGTGTGTGTGTGTGTGTGTGTGTGTGTGTGTGTGTGTGTGTGTGAGTGAGTGAGAGAGAGAGAGAGAGAGAGAGAGAGAGAGAGAGAGAGAGAGAGATCTAGAACGTTTCAGGCCATGGCTGTTTGACTCCAGTGTTGATTTGTACCCAGGAGATTGAGCAAGAAAGTGAGAAGCAGCAGGTGGTGACCCTGCGTCCTCCAGCTCCCAGAGTTTGTTCTGCTTTTCTTTCTTTGCTGGGACCAGTACAATTTCTCTCCAAGTTACAAATACACTCGCTCCGTTCCTCTGAGGTGGCACCACAGTAAAGCAGAGAGAGCAAGTGGTGCTGGGCTGACTAGCGATTTCCTGTAGGGAGAACAGGATGCGCGCGCGCGCACACACACACACACACACACACACACACACACACACACACACAGAGTCAGCTGGTAGGGTAGAGCCCTGGGTTCACTGCATAGAAAGTAAACGTACGTGGTGGTACAGGTGTGCAGCCCTGTAATCCGGGCACTCGGAGGCCGAGGCAGGAGGATCTGAAATTCAAAGTCCTCCTCAGCCTCATTGTGTTAAACCTTAAAGGAAAAGAAGAAAGGCTCAGTGGATAAAGGGAGCTTGTGCTCAGATGTGCAGTGTCCGTGTTAAAGGCTGGGCGCTGTGGCTCGCCCTTGGAACCTCTGCACTGGGGGAGGATGGAGACAAGAGACTCTCCGGAGCCTGCGGGCTACCAGCCTAGCCAACAGAAAGATGGGCTCCAGACAGTGAGATCCTGCCTCAGAGAGGACGGAGAATGTCAGTGTCCCATGTCAGAACAGTTGATCACCATGATATCTCGGTGGGTGCACATGCTTGTACACACACAGGTATAGGTATAGACATGGGGACTATCTTGGTGGGTGCACATGCTTGTACACACACAGTTATATGTATAGACATGGGGACTATCTTGGTGGGTGCACAGGCTTGTACACACACAGGTACACACACAGGTATAGGTATAGACACGGGAGAAGAAAGGAAACAGAAAAAACCATAGCTGGACTGTGGTTCAGTCTTGACTTTTGTAACAATGCCCACATCGGACCTTTTGTCTCCAGGATCAACGTATATAAGAGATTTTCTGTCATTGGCTAATGGAGATGATGGTGATGGTGAGGATGATTTTATCTGAAACAGTGTCTTCCTTGTACCCCAGGGTGGCCTCAGCTTGTGGCAGTTTTTCTCCCTGATTCCAGAGCTCTGGGATGACAGTTGTTTCCACCATTCCCAGCTCGGGGATGGTCAGTTTAGCGTATGGTTTTTCTCTGCAGGTGACCTCTGCAGGCCATGGAGACCCGAAGTCTTCTAAGTCAGCTTGATTGCATTTAGAGTCTCTATCTTTTCTTTTTAAAAGCAAGACACAGGATAGCAAATGACTTAAGGTTTGTGTCTGTCAGAGTCTTTCAAATCAATACAGAAAGAGGAAGCACTAAATAAAAGAGTGGATTGCAAGACTGAAAGGGAATTTTACAAGAATGATACTCAGAGTGGCCGCCAAACAAATGGGGGAGGCCCCATTTAGTTATCAGGGAATACGAGTCAAAGCCACAGTGCAAGCTCATTGCACACACATCAGATGACTAAAAATTCGAGATCCTCAAAATAGCCTGTGCTGTGGGGTGTACAGAGAAACCAGAATTATTTACTGTTATCACTGACACAGTCTTATGAATCTTTTACTTTTACTTTATGTGCATTGGTGTTTTGCCTGCATGTATATCTGGGTTAGGGTGTTGGATTCCCTGCAACTGGAGTTGTGGGTGTTGGATTTCCTGCTCTGTGGTTGCTGGGAATTGAACCTGGGTCCTCTGAAGAGCAGCTAGTCCTCTTAACCACTGGGCCATTTCCCCAGCCTCAGAGACTTGTGTATTTTAGGCTGGCCTCAAACTTGCTAGTTGAAGATGACCTTGAACTTCTTTTTTTTTTTTTTTTTTATGGTTCCTAGTTTAGTGTTATCTCACTTAGTGTGATATCTTCTAGTTCATTCATGAATGTCCTACATATGTATTTATATGTTATATATGTAAATGCACACATGCATAAAACATACAAACCAACACACGCACACACACACACACACACTACACTCATTTTTCAGGATTTTATAGAAGAAAATGAAGTTTGGAGAGGTAGAGTGGATTTTCCAGATCACCCAGCAGAAGTTTCTGCCCCTGGACCTTGAACTTCTAATCCACCTGCCACCACTTCAAAATGTTGGGATTCCATATTGGACACCAGGTTCCATGTGGTGCTGGGGATGGAACCCTGGGTTTCCTGCATGCCTAGGCAAGCACGCCAAGTGAGCTCTATCCCCAGCCAACAGCCTGTAATCCTCCTGCCTCTGCTTCCTGAGTGCTGGGATTGCAGGTGCGCACTGCGTGTCTGGTTCAGATGGGGACTGAAGAGGATCAGAGGGACTGTTGGGTACATGTGGCCAGTGGTGTGTCTGGCACGTGGTGGGAACATAGTTTATGGTAAATATCACTGCTGGTAATCTGAGGTTTAATCTCCTACAACCCCAGTGGTTTAGGTCCTTGACACCTCAGAGCCTTTGGTGTTTAGCCTCAGGCTACAAAAATTCATATTGTCATATTTGAATAACTCAGCAAGTTTCCTAACGCATAGAAATGACTAGCAGCAGCTCAGTATGTAGCCTAGGCAACCCTTGAACTTGCAATCTTTAATTTTGGGACTGTAAGCACGGGACACCAGGCTCAGCTTGCAAAGAGTTCTTTGCAAAGGCATTTGGTTTTTGTTTGTTTGCTTGCTTTTTTTTTTAAAGGTTTATTAAACTTTATGTGCATTGGTGTTCTGACTGCATGTCTACAAGGGTGTTAGATCCCCTGAAACTGGAGTTACAGACAGTCGTGAGCTGCCATGTGGGTGCTGGGATTTGAAGTCAGGTCCTCTGGAAGAGCAGCCAGTGTTCTTTTTTTTTTTTAAACAAATCTTTTTTTAATATTTATTTATTCATTTATTATATATAAGTACACTGTAGCTGTCTTCAGATACACCAGAAGAGGGCATCGGATCTCTTTACAGATGGTTGTGGTTGCTGGGAATCGAACTCAGGACCTCTGGAAGAGTAGTCAGGTGCTCTTAACCGCTGAGCCATCTCTCCAGCCCAGCAGCCAGTGTTCTTTTTTTTTGTTTTGTTTTGTTTTGTTTTTTGTTTTTTGTTTTTTGGAGCTGGGGACCGAACCCAGGGCCTTGCGCTTGCTAGGCAAGTGCTCTACCGCTGAGCTAAATCCCCAACCCCTACAGCCAGTGTTCTTAAGCACCCAGGCATCCAGCCTGTTTGTTTGTTTGGGACAGGATGTCTCTGTGTAGCCCTGGCCCTGCACTCACAGAGATCTGCCTGCCTCTGCTGGGATTAACGTCTACATAGTCTACATAGTTTCCGGCCAGTTAGGGCTATGTAGTAAGACCCTGTTGTTTCCCCAAAACACAAGAAAAAAATTGTGTGTGTCTGTGTGCCTTGCATGTGTGTAGCATGTGCTCCCTTATGAACATGTTTGTTAACACCACATGCAATTGAAATGAATAAGACATACTGGAGTTAAACCTTTTTGTTTCAAAACGTATGCATTTAACATCGTTCATTGATTTCCATGGCCACTTGAAGGAGAACCTGCCCAGGTGCGAGAGGGAAATAAACAGGGCTGTGCCATTCCCTGGTGAAACTGGGGGTCCTGTACCCTGTACTGAGGAGCCCCTCAACTTGTACAGAGCCACAGTGGGAGCCTTACTAGGTTATCCTCATTACCGAGAAGCAGAATGACAAAGTCATCTCGCTTACTCCCACCCTGACTGTCCTGCCCACCTCTCCCCTTCTTATTCCCAAGCACCAATCAGCAGGAGAAGACCTTCTGTGGCAGGAGAGGTGTTTCATGGCTGGAACGTTTGGGCTGATTTTTTTCCCAGTACTTAGAATGGAGGGAGGAACCTTGAGGATCCACGTCTCCAGTGGTATAAGGGCTTTATTTATTTGTTTTTGTTTTGCTTTTTAAAGCAGAAAGTGTTCAGGGAAGCATCGTATATTAGGGCTTCTCCAAGGCCTATGCAGGAAGCAAATGAAGCAAGACACTTGGAGTGCAGGTGAGGAAGAGAACACCATCTTGCTATGGTCATGAGAGTCAACAGGAGGCCACCTGAGTGGCCTTTCACCGACTTCAGCTAGGAAGCCAGATTGCTGTCTCTACACAGGACAGGGACAAGACCACTTTGCTCTGCATCCATTCCCAGAGGAGCTGACATCTTTTGGGAAGGGCAGAAAGAAGACACACTGGGAAGAAGTCCCTGCTGAGCTGGGACCCACCCTCCTCTGAGCCCTGTCTCTACCCTACCCTACCTCACCAGGCACATGACTCCTGCCTTGCCGGCTCCTATCCTTTGTGAATTGGAACTTCTCATCTGAGAGTGGGGAGAAAGATGGCCTCCCAGACTCATGGAGAGAATGAAATTCAGAGATAACTTAGTAGATGCCCTCCCAGTGCCTGGAGGGTGATGGGTGTCTAATACAGAAGGGAAAGATGGCCAAGGAATGATGAGAATTTCTTAGTATTTTTCACAGCTACTCAAAGGAGCCTTCTTCTGTTTGTTCTGTTTGTTTGTTGAGAGAGGCTTTCATGTAGCCCTGGGTGATCCTGAGTTTTCTGTGTAGCCAAGGATGACCATAAACTCTTGATCCTCTGTCTACCTCTAAGTGCTGGGATTCCAAGTGGAGCCACCAGACCCTTAAATACTTTAGCTGGGTGTGCGTGGTGGTGCACACCTTTAACGCCAGCAGTCAGGAGATAAGAGGCAGGAGGATCTCGGTTGAGTCAAAGTCAGCCTCGTCTACATAGTTTCCGGCCAGTTAGGGCTACATAGTAAGACCCTGCTGTTTCCCCAGAACACACAAAGAAGTTGTGTGTGCCTGTGTGCCGTGCATGTGTGTGGCCTGTGCTCCCTTATGCGCATCCCCAAAGGCCAGGCGAGGAAGTCCAGTGGCCTGCTCTCCTGTTCTCTGTCTTACACTTTCTTACAGCGCTGAAGCTGGCGTCTACCTCCTCCCACTGCTGGGGCTGCAGCCGAGTCTTACTTCATGCAGCTCTCGGGCTTCGAACTCAGTCCTTTTGTTTGTGCAAGCACCCTTAGCCACTGAGCCATCTCCTTAGGGCCCCACGCAAGAATAACTTCCTGGAGCCTGTTCTGTCCTTTCACTGTGTGGCTAAGGATCGAACCCAGGTTGTCAGGCTGGGCTGCATGTGACTGCTAAGTCATCTCCTGAGCTCCCTCCCCTAATCGTTTTTTCAAGGTCAGTCAGGAAGGAGAGCGGATGTAAATCTTAATCCTAAAATGTTTGTCCTTGTTTGTGGATTGTCTTCTGGCCCAGGATCAGGGGTCAGCTGTCACAGAGAATCAGTTGACTGAGTTGCGCTTTGACCGTCTCTGCAAGGTGACAAGGAGGCATGCAGGAAATACAAGATTTAATGGGTTCCAAATACTTGTCCCCAGAGGCAAGAGGACTGCCAGGGAAGCTTAGCATCCAAATAAAAGGGAGCCAGAAAATGAGGGGTCAGGGTAGTCCACCTGGGGCAGCAGAAAGGGTCCTGAGCAGTTACCACAGCCCAGGCCCATGGGCAATGGAGCAATTCCTATCGTACAGCTAGCCTCTGCCTTTCATCCTTGAGCTAGCCTCTGCCTCTCATCCTTCAGCTAGCCTCTGCTCCTCATCTTTGAGCTAGCTTCTGCTCCTCATCCTTGAGCTAGCCTCTGCTCCTCATCCTTGAGCTAGCCTCTGCCTCTCATCCTTGAGCTAGCCTCTGCCTCTCATCCTTGAGCTAGCCTCTGCTCCTCATCCTTGAGCTAGCCTCTGCTTCTCATCCTTGAGCTAGCCTCTGCCTCTCATCTTTGAGCTAGCCTCTGCTCCTCGGGGTACCTCTTCTTTCTAACTACTAATGAAGTAGAGGTTTTGAAGAATAGTGTTTATTCTGTATTTTTTTTTAAAGAAACATCTTTGCAATGTGGTCAAAGATGGTCTTGTAATCACAGCGTTCCTGCTTTCACTGAGCACCGTGATGGCAGGCATGTGCCACCAAGTCCAGCCTCTTGTACCCTTTGTTCAAGGGGGAGAACGCTGACCAGCCATCTAGTACTGGGACAGTTAGACGTTACCAAGTTGGTTTTGTGGTTAGTTAGCCCAAGTTAGTTTCCCTGCACCTGGCTATGGGATTGAGGAAGTTGTGGACATGCCCTTAAGCTGAGATGCTCCCAGTGGCTCCTTGGGTGACATTCTCTCATTAACACTCCTGACCCTGACCAGAAGACTCAGGTGTCTGTCTGTCTGTCTGTCTGTCTGTCGAGCTGTAGCACCTGTGAGGCAAGAACCAGACTCACACCAGTCTCCCCAGCACAGTGCTTCTCATCAGATAACAAAAGAATGTCCTCAGAGCTTTGGTTGAGTGGCAGCAGGAACACGGACAAAGCTGGGATGGCCAGAGCACAATGTAGGTGAGGAAGGCTTCAAGCTGCAGGGGCTGTATGAAACGTGCCTCAGTTTACCCAACCAGAAAGGACTCGGTGAAGCTGCCAGCAGAGTGGACTTTCAGGTCATACGAGCTCTTTGCACAGGCAGGGATGGCACCAAGGCAGGGTCACCGAGTCTCCACAGGGACATCGGCAGGGTCGGAGGTCACAGCGGCAGGCTGCTGGCTGCCATTGCTGTTTGGGTCCAGGGCAGGAGGGACAGGTGGCTTTGGGCTCTTGGGCTCCAGCTCCCGCCTGGTCCTCATTCTCCTATAAGGAAGAGATGGTGAGGAAACGGGCTCTGTGAGGATGGCTCAGCATGAGGTCACATTGTCCAATAACCACGGTTACAATTGGGAAGGACCTTCAGCCTCAGCTGGGCTCACTGTGGCTCACTGTCTGTTTAAACTAAACTGCTAAACTTCAATCTGACGATGAATGGAATCCGAGCATGGCCGCAGCCCAGGCTAAAGGAAGCCATTCAAGGTTTGCAGCACAATTCCGCATGCTGAGTGTTTTGCTAGGAGTAGTTAAGAGCGTCTTATGTAATTGAGAAGAGAACTGACTTAAACCGTCTACAATTCCAGGGCTTTCAAGGCTGAGGCCAGCCTGAGCTACATAGGAAGACACTGTCTCAAGCAAACTAGAAACTGTATAGTCTATGGTTCTATGTTCCATAAAATTCAGTAGTTAACAATGATGAGTTCTGACGTGATATTCCATCCACTGATAGATCCTAACTCCTTAGGAGACGCTGGAGTTCAATGCTTCCAATAGTTTCCCATGGTAACACTCCAAAGGCTTTAAAATAACACTAAATGCTACTATTGTTGTTGGTTTTGAGACAGGGTCTTATGTAGCCCAGGCTGGCCTCAAATTCATCCTTTCGGTGCTCCTGCCTTTATCTCCTGAGTGCTCCCACACTTGATGTATACAGTGCTGGGAATCAAACCCAGGCCTTCGCATAAGCTAGACAAACACTCCACCCATCAAACCACATCCCCACCCCTGTTAGTATTACATGGTATGGGGGGAATGTGTTTCTTCCAAACCATGTGGATTGGGTTTGAACCTCAACTCTGACAAAGAGGTCAGGAGGGCAGAGACACGCATGGTAGGTGAGCTAACACTCCGCACGTGAAATGGGTAAGCTGTCTGTGTATGGGGGAGGGGAACCAAACAGTTCTGGGCATCCCATACCTGTTGTACATCTTCAGCAAGATCAGCACCAAGGTGACAATGATGACGACAACCACCACGATGGCAGCCACGATGGCTCCGGAACCTGCAGAGAAAGTGGGGAGAAGCCCTTGGCAGACACATAGGAGTCCCCAGAAACCACGTGAGCTTTGTGGTGACCCCAGGGCTCCTGTGAGCATGGCAGGCAGAGGCAGAAGCACCCCAGAAATTTGGAGGCCCCCTAGCCTGCTTTTTGTTGGAGTATGGTGGGGAAAATAACAAAGAGGCTCTGTGGAAGCAAAGTAGAAGGCCAGGACTGGGCTGGAGAGATGGCTCAGCAGTTAAGAGCACTGGCAGTTCTTCCAGAGGTCCTGAGTTCAAGTCCCGGAAACCACATGGTGGCTCACAACTATCTGTAATGAGACCTGATGCCCTCTTCTGGTGTGTCTGAAGACAGCTACAGTGTACTTATATATAATAAATAAATCTTAAAAAAAAAAAAGTCAGGGGGTTGGGGATTTAGCTCAGCGGTAGAGCGCTTGCCTAGCGAGCGCAAGGCCCTGGGTTCGGTCCCCAGCTCCGAAAAAAAGAAAAAAGAAAAAAAAAAGTCAGAAGGGCAGGACTGATACTGAGGGTATCCTCTGACCTCCACATGTGTGCCAGGCACACTTATGCACACTTATGAGCAAATGCAACCATAAGTGAGGGTATGCACACACGTGCGCCCACACACGCGCATACACACCAAAAAGATAAATGAATTCAAAATAGGAGAGAACAGAGATGGTAAAGACATGAGCTGATATACAAATTGGGAGTAGCCCCAATGCGTCATTGTCATGCATAGTTTGGGTACAAATGTCAGCCTAATTCTCATACTAAAACCCATAGTAATGATTTGCTCCCCAGCTATTGGACTGTATTATTAATCACTGACTCTAATCAGATTTAGCCATTGAATTTATAGTTTGATGGTGCCATTTCGAGGTGACGGAAACTGTATGGAGGAGGGGCTGGGTGGGAGGAAGGAGCACTCGAGGCCCTTGAAGGTCATCTTATCATGTCTCTTCTAATCTCTGCCTCCCGGCATCCTGAGTGGGCAGCTCACCATACCCTCTCTGCCCAACGCCATCTCAGCTCAGGCCCACAGCTGAGGAGGAGCGGGGACTGAGACCTGAGCCCACACAAATCTTTAAGTTGATTTTTTTTCAGCATTTTGTTACATCAATAAGAAACTGAGTCTCACGTATCCCAGAATGACCTTGGCCAGTGATGGCACTGAACTCCTGATTCTCCTCCTCTGTCTCTGAAGGGCAGGGATCTGCAGGTCTGTGCCATGGTGTCTGCCTGTCTCCTCAGCTCTAAATGTGTGCAGAACAGGTCACTTCTTTTTGATAATGTGCGATTAATGTGATTTTTTTCAGATGATTTTGAAAACACAAAAATAAGCGAAACATGGGAGAGGATGTTCACTGGTCATCTACACATGTTCACATGGTTCACCTTGATGCAGCCATGGGTGAGTGTACCACAGTCTGTTAAGGTTTTAGGAATAGGGGTTGGAGGAAGAAGGCTCAGCAGTTAAGAGCACTGGTTGTTCCTACACAGGACCCAAGTTCAGTTCCCAGAACCCACACAATGTCTTACACCCTTCTGTGACTCCAATATCTGTAGGGCCTGACGCCCTTCTCTGGCATTTTTGGGTACTATACACTCCTGGTGCACACTTATGTAGGCAAAACACCCATACACATAAAATAAGAACAAATCTTTAAAACCATCACTCGGGGCTGGAGAGATGGCTCAGTGGTGAAAAGCACAGGCTGCTCTTGCAGAGGGCCCAGGTTCCATTCTCAGCATCCATACCCTCTGTGACTCTAGTTCCTGGGTATCTGTCGCCCTCTTCTGGCCTCCAAAGACACTACACAGACTGTGCACTTAGATGTGACCAAACACTCATGCATATAAAACGAAGCCAAGACCATATATAACTAATCAGTATATGGCCGGGGCAGGGGCGCCTTTGGGGAACAGGACCTTGGAGTCGTTGGTATTCCTTGTTTTCCGATGTCACAGTGAGTGCACTTTGAGAAAAGTTATCCCGAATAATAATTGATGTGAGAGGGGCTGGGGATTTAGCTCAGTGGTAGAGCGCTTACCTAGGAAGCTCAAGGCCCTGGGTTTGGTCCCCAGCTCCGAAAAAAAGAACCAAAAAAATAAATAATAATAATAATTGATTGAGAAATCCTGGTCTGTATCAGAAATCGGGCTGAGCAAGCCATGGGAGCAGGCCAGAAAGCAGCACTCCTCCATGGTCTCTGCTTACCTCAGGTTCCCATGATAGACTATGGGCTGTAAACGAAAATAAACGCTTTTCTCCCCAAGTAGATTTTAGTCATGGTGATCCTCACAGCAACAGAGACATAAATTAATATGCAGGGTCTCATATAGTTCAAGTTGATCTCAAACCTATTATGTAGCTGAAGAGAACCTTGAACTCCCAATCTTCCTGCTTCCACATCTCCAGTGCTGGGTATTGAACCCAGGCCTTCATGCCTGCTAGGCAAGCCCTTTACCAACTGAGCTACATTCTGGTCCCAACTGACTGATTTTCTGAAGAGCAGCTGTCAGCTTTTCTTATCCCACAAACCCCTGGTCTTCAATAAACACTTCCCAGAACTAACTCAGTCCCACATTCAATCATTTGCCCCTTAAGAAGTAGGAGGGATGTTTGCCTTTTAAAAATAGTTTGTAGGGGGCTGGAGAGATGGCTCAGTAGTTAAGAGCACTGACTGCTCTTCCAGAGGTCCTGAGTTCAATTCCCAGCAACCACATGGTGGTTCACAACCATTTGTAATGGGATCTGATGCCCTCTTCTGGTGTGTCTGAAGACAGCTACAGTGTAATCATATAAATAAAATAAATCTTAAAAAAAAAATAGTTTGGGGGTTGGGGATTTAGCTCAGTGGTAGAGCGCTTGCCTAGCAAGTGCAAGGCCCTGGGTTCGGTCCCCAGCTCCGGAAAAAAAGAAAAGAAAAAAAATAGTTTGTAAGCCGGATGGTGGTGGTGCACTCCTTTAATCCCTGTACTCTGGAGGCAGAGGCAGGCAGATCTCTGTGAGGCCAAACCAGTCTTCAGAATTAGATCCAGAATAGCCAGCACCACACAGAGAAACTCTCAAAACAAAACAAAACAAAAAAAAAAAGGTATACGAGCATTTAATCTTTAATGCTGTTGTTATCTTCAAGGCAGGATCTCTTTCTGTGTAGCCCTGTCTGGTCTTTGAACTCACAGAGATCCCCCTGCCTCTGCCTCCCCAGTTTTGGAATTAGAGGTGTGCACAACCAAACTTAGCAGGCAGTTAAATTTTCAAGGAGACCTATTTCAATATCTTGAAAGATTCTAGGACTTGTTGAAGACATCGTGGAGGTACTTGCCAGGGCACATGGTGTGCTTAGCGAGCGTTTCCACAGGGACCAGGCCCTCCCCAGGGCTCGCTTACACGCTCACAACAACCTCCTGCAGGGAGGGAACTGAGGCCCAGGACGAAGAAGCCAAGAAGCCATGCACAGGGTTGTCAAGTGATGGGACCAGGAAGCTGACCCCAAAACTGGCCCTGGCGACCTTCCCCCAAGTCCACCTTACTTTTATACAGGATATCTTCTCCCCTGGTCATGTTCAGCGGGAAGACGGCGTCCCCCAGAGTGGTGGCTGTGGTCATCTCGACCCTGCTGAGAGCGAAGGAGAACTTTTGCTTAAACCGTGGATTAGTCTTACCGTGTCTGTACCAAGTGTCTTTTGCTCATTGCCTGGATGACTCTAGAATTCTCAAACACACAGTTTCTTTTGGCACCAAGTAGAAATGAGGCCCATTCCTAAAACCTATGCGAGTGAAAACAGTGCCTCAGAATTATAAGGAGCTGCCCTCCCTCCCTCCCTTCCTTCCATTTCTTCTGATAGGGTCTCATGTAGCCTAGGCAGGCTCCTCACTCCATCTATGGCTGAGGATGACCTTGAATTCCACCTCCCTAGTACTGGGATCACAGATGTGCACCACCGTGCTCAGCAAGGAACTTGGAACTTGGTTTTTCTTTTGAAAATATATTTTTTATTTATTTAGACTTACTTACTTAATTTATTTATTTATTTATTCTTTGGAAATGAGTCCTTTCACCTGCATGTATGTATGTGTGTGTGTAGTGTGGTGGAAGTCAGAAGAAGGCATAAGACCTTTTGGGACTGAATTTACAGATGGCTGTGAGCGTCCCGTGGAATCTGGGACTAGAACCCAGGTCTTCTGGAAGAGCAGCCAGTGCTCTTCAGTCCTAGAACTTGATTTTCAAAGCAGCGTGAATTCATTACACTCCTCCTAGGTCACCGCTAGGAAGACAAACTCAACCCAGTAAGGTCGGGGTGGGATGGTGTATGGTTAGCTGTCTCACCACCGGGAGGGAATACCAGGATCGACAGAGAATGCCTCAGAAGCAGAGCGGTGTTACAAATGGTTGTTTTGAACTGCAGGGCTCAGGAAAAGAAGGGAAATAAGTAAAGTTTCACGTCACTATTTTAGAGCCTAAGGATCTAGCATGCTATTCGTATGTGAAGTGAAGCCCTGGGTTCTACCCCCATATATCTCTAATCATAAATCCAGGGATATAGAGATAGATAGATAGATAGATAGATAGATAGATAGATAGATAGATAGATAGATAGACAGACAGACAGACAGACATATACATAGCAGCTCCACTGGATTTGCTGAAACAAGGAACCTGCCCTCTTCTCACATTTCTTTTCTGGCTACCTCAGGCCTCAGCTCTACTCTCTAGAGCAGTGGCTCTCAACCTTCCTAACGCTGTGACACTGTATCACAGTTCTTCATGCTATGGTGATCCTAACGCTGTGACACTGTAACACAGTTCCTCATGCTATGGTGATCCTCAAGCATAAAATTATCTTCACTGCTACTTCAGCACTGTAATTTGGTGACTATGACGAACCGTGATGTAAATAGCCAACATGCGGGGTATCTCATAGATGACTCCCATGCAAAGGGTCGAGACCCACAGGTTGAGAACCACTGCTTTGCAATAAGCCTCCCCAAGAGCTTGTGACACCCCTCCCCCAGCTATAATGGCAACAGGGACGTGCCTGAGGCATGAGGGAGGCCCTCTTCACAGTTGGAGGTTCTGGTAGCTACTTCCATAGGAAGGCTCTCAGTGGCCTGGTCCTGTTCATCTAGGATAGACTCTGCCTTTGCTGTCTCAGCAAGTCCAGGGTCCTGTCTCCCACACTGGCTCTAGTGATTTTTCAGAACTTCCCACAGCTCGACGTCCCCTCCAGAAAACCTCCAGGACTCTACAGCCCTCCCCTTGCTTACCTGTCTTCTGTCCTTGGCTCTGGTCACCTGATTGCCTTAGACTGGCTGGGGCCAGCCACATGCTCCTCCCCAGCAGGAAGAACACAGCCTTAAGCCAGCCACCCTTCCCTGAAGACTCCCACCCAGACAGAGTCAGCAAAACTGCGCGCGCTCTCTCTCTCTCTCTCTCTCTCTCTCTCTCTCTCTCTCTCTCTCTCTCTCTCTCTCTCTCTCTCTCCCCACAGCCACTGTGCACCAGAAAGCACAGCTAGTGTCCTTGTCTTGGCTTTGCACATTCCTTGTCACCCCTTGAAGTAACAGCCATGTCTGGTTCTTTGTCAACTCTGTCTGCCTGCCCCAGATAAGACATCATCTCCACTTGCCGATGGGAAGACTGTAGTAAGGCCCAGAATTCCTCCCGGCTTCTGCTTGGCTGCAGAATGAAGGGCCTGGCTCTAAGGGAGCCGAGGGTTAAGAGCAAACTGTGAACACTACTTTTTTTTTTTTTTTTTTTGAGACAGCATGGATTCGAGGTTGGCTTCGAACCCACTATATAGCTACTGATGAACCTGAACTGACCCTCTGGCCTCCACGTCTCCAGCGCTGGGATTCTAGGTGTGTGCACTGAACCCAGGGCTTCACGCTTGCTAGACAAGAACTCAGATTACTGAGTGACATTTCAAGTCTGGAAAGTGTTATTAGGAGTTCAGTGACCTGGTCATGGTGGTAACATCTGTAATCCCAGCCACTGGAGCAGGCCAGAGGGTCAGGATTTCAAGGTTATCCTCAGCTACAAACAAGACTGGAGGCTAGCCCAGGATAAGTGAGATACTATATCTCAAAACAAACAAATAAACTAACAAAAAAACAGCCTAAGGATGAGATTCAGGATGGAAGGCTCCTTGCTCTGTTCTTGAGGAAGGATCCCTGCCTTGGCCTCCACAGCCAGGCAGAGGCGCTCAGATGCATTTGCCCACACCTTCTGTCTAGCTCCACGGCTTCCTATACGAGACGCCACAGGACACAGGGTTTCCTCTCCCATGGCTTCCAATCAGGACCTGAGGCTCAGCACTGCCAAGTTCATAGCCTGAAAGCTATGGAGCCGCTATGTGAACATCACTGTGCCAACTGTAGCACCGGCATTCTACCCTGAGATGACCGGTCACTGTAATAACACACAGACGCACACATACACACACGTGCATATACATACCCACTCCCACCCACACCACTAGTCACACAAATACACACACGTGTAGATATGCGCATATAAACATATACACACATACATATACCTCATACCCACTCCCACCCACTCTCCTATTCACACAAATACACACATGTACTTATGAACATATAAACACATATACATACATATACCCTCATACCTATTCACATCGTTACATCCAAGCATGAACACACACACACATACACACACACACACACACGCATACAAACACAGGCACAAATACACGTGCACACACACATACACACACACGCGCGCACGAACACACGCACTAACCAGTGAGAAGCCTCCCAAGGGCACAGGACACAGGCTCCTCCTCGGGTCTGTCTGGGTTCACCTCCGGGGCGCCAGGTTCAGGTGCCGCTGGCCAGTCACTCCTCCTTCAGGAAGAACAGTGAGTGATCCCAGAGCCGATCTTGCCTCATCCCGGCAGTGAGAGCTCTCAATGGCATCTCTGTTCCTGCCACATCAGAGAAGGTGGGAGGAGGGCGGTGAACATCAGTGGCCAAGGATGTGGGTGTTTTCATGTGTGGGGGCCCCAGCAACTGTAGTTAATGAAGCCAGACCCAAGACAGGGGGGACTGAGTTACTGAGTGTGCCCATGGCTGTGGGACGTTGGGGATACTCTAGGGAGGGCAAGGCTGGCTTTTGCAGACCAAGGCTAATTTCACAACTACAGTAATGAGCATGACTCTTGGGCTTCACTGGCAGGATCCCATCCCACCCTCATCTTCATTCTGGAGAGGAATATGCAGCCACCGTGCCCATTGTACAGAGGAGGCACCAGAGGCTGAGTGGACAGGAGCCTCACCTAGTGTAGCTGTTAGCAAAAGCTGTACGCGGCTGGGCTCTGGGAAGGCACAGCTGGTCTCCATGAATCCCCCTCAGATTGCTTCCCAGAGAACACACACAGAAGAGATGGTCTTCGTGAGCATTGAGATAGACGGAAACCCACCAGGGCTAAGGAAGGTTCCAGGTTCTGCTCATGGAGCCACAGGGCTTACCCTGGCCTTTGACCCCAGCTCCTGCTCTGCCCGCCCTTGACCAGACTCAGAATCCACCTTCAGCCTGACTTAATTCTCGCTAGTCTCCACAAGGGCCGGTTGTTAACTGCCTCTTAACTGGTCCTGTGTGGGGGCTGGGCTGGGAAGTGGGAGGTCATGACCCTTTACTTACTGACTCATCCCCCTTTGATTACCCCTGGGGTCAAGTGTAAGACATGCTAAGAGGTTAAATGCTGTCCCTCCAGCATCTCAAATACAACATCTCCGCTCTTGCCCTCTGTCCAGGCTCCTCCCTGGATAAGACAAGAAAACCAAATCCCCAGCAGACAAACTCACAAATAACCAACCACAACCCAGTGTTGCAGTAAACCGTGAAAGCCATTCATCTTCCATGGGTGGGACAGAGCCTGGTAGGTAGCACTCTTGCCTAACATGTATGAAGCAGCTTCAGGCTCTGTCCTCAACACTGCATAAACGGTGTGCACACCTAAAGCCTGGAAGGGTCAGAAATTAAAGGTCATCACTGGCTGCCCATCGAGTCTGAGTCTGGGCTACATGAGACCCTTGTCTCAAAATTAAAAAAAGAAAATCGGGGCGTTTGCTGCCAAACCTGATGATCCTAGTCCAATCCCCAGGACCCACATGATTTATAGAGGGGACTTGTACAAGTTGTACTTTAAGCTCTACACATGCATACACACAAAATAAATAAATAAAAACAAACGAGATTAAAGAAAGTCTCGACTTTCTGAAATACTGGAGCTCATTGGAGCTACAGACAATGACCCTCACTTCAGCACTTGGTCGTTTTCATCCGCTGGTCCTACTCCCTTCTGCCACCTTTTCCCCATACCAACCCTGTCTGGTTCAGGAGCTCTTGCTTTGTGTGAAACCTCATGGATACTAGGTCGGCGGGTAGCGGGGTGGCAATTCTACCTGTGTCCAGTAGGTGGCAATAGCAGTTAGCTGTAAGTTGGTAATTGGCCTGCCAAACCCAAGAATTTTTCTGCCCTGGAAAAGCAATTCTGTGGTCTCTGAAGTCTTCTTCTGTGGGTTAAATATCTTCCATTTCAGCAGTTCTTAAAGTGGGCTAGAGGGAGCCTGTGATACGTATAATGGATTTTTTTCTTCTGGGGAACACAGACTTTTTACATAGACCAGACTGGTCTCAAATTCCCAGACATCCAAGTGCTGGGATTAAAGACCTGTTGCCCTCATGCTAGGCTCAGAATGACTTTTTTTTTTTTTTTTTTTTATATCCCTGATCTCTGCCTGAATTCTGTCATTACAACCTGACCTCCTCACCCAATGTCTTTCACAATTCCTTTTTGGACCTGTTTCAGTAAAGCTTTTCCATTAGTCTTGTGGGGATTCGATTAGAAATATAGCTGGATGTGGTGACACACACCCAGGTACCCCAGTCCTCGGGAGGATCATGAGTTGGAAGTCAGCCTGGAGTGCAGAAGGCTGTGTCTCAAAAAACAAAGAAACACTGGGTTCGATCCCCAGCTCCGGAAAAAAAAATAGAAAAAAAACAAAGAAACAACTGGCTGGGGTGTGGCTCATGCCCTGGGTATAGTGGCATATGTGTGACCTAGCACTCTCAGACAGAGCTATAGGCAGGAGAATCAGGAGACAAGGTCACCTACCTGGGTTGAGATGTCACCTAAAACGGGGTAGGGAGAGAGAATTCCGCTAGCCAAGAACACAATGAAACCAGTATACTCCTCACTCTCTGGACAGACAGGTGACTGATCTGCTGGGGTTCAGTAGATGTGCTATACTGGAAACCAAGCTCCCCGTCAAGGCCAAGGGATACACCCCTCACCCCCCTCATCCTCTGTCCTCTGTATCCTCTGTGAGAACCCTAGGAGGCAGCTGCTAGTCTGAACACTGGAGTCCACTGCCTTCTCCTCTACAATCAGGGAAACTGAGGACCAAGAGAGCCCTGGGATGCATGCACACAGAGAGGAGGTGTAGAGCAGAGAGTGCAACAACAGCAAAGAGAGGCATAAAATAACTATCTGGCGATCAGTCACGACCAGGCCTCCATAGAACCCCGCCCCGTGTCGGATGCCCTGCCGTGACCAAACTGTTCCCATAAAGCACTGAGAACTCGGAGTTACTTCTAGTCACTTACTGAAAGCAAGATGCAGAAAGGATAACTCAGCAGGTAAAAGTGCTTGGAGTACAAGTGGAACGACCCAAGTTCGATCCCTGGGACCCTCCCCTGAATCAATCTCTCTCTCTCTCTCATATGCGCACACACACACACACACACACACACACGTGTGCACACACACATCATACATACACATAATAATAATGTTTTCCCTACCCCAACAGTCACATCTGTGTGTGCATGTGGAGGACAGAGGTTAACCTTGGGTGTCATTCCTCAAGTGCCAGCCACGTTTTATGAGACAGGATCACTTGCTGGCCTGCAGTTCATCTCGTAGGCTAGACTGGCTGGCCAGCGAGCCCTAGGAATCCTTTTGTCTCTCCCCCCCCACTCCCAGCTCTGGAATGAAAGGCATTACCATGTTCCCTAGCACCTTGTGTGGGTGCAGGGAGTCAAATTCAAGTCCTCATGCTTGTGAGGCAAAGCACTTCATTGGCCGAGCCATCTCTCCAGTGCATCCCCTCCATTGTTTTTAGATTTATTGATTTTTTATTATCATATGTGTGTGTGAGAGTTTTGACTGTTCATGCACCCCAGGCTACCTGGTGCCCACAGAGGTCTGCAGAGGGTGTAGGATCTCCTAGAGTTGGAGTTATGGATGGTTGGGAGCCACCATGTGGAGGCTGTAATCAAAACTGGGTCCTCTGAAAGAGTAACCAGAGCTCTTGACCGCTGAGCCATCTCTCCCGCCTGTTTTTGTTTGTCTTGAGAAATAAGGCCAGCTGATAATCCCAGTTACTCTACAGGCTGAACTGCTACAAGTTTGAGTTCAGACTGGTCTTACTATGTAACCTAAGCTGGCTCTACATTCCACCCCCACCTCAGTTTCCCAAGTGCTGGGGTCACAGCCCCGGGCACAGTACGTGACATGGTTTAGGTTTGAGCTCCTGCTTCTCCCTCTGCCATTCCCAAGGATGCGGCAGGCTCCAAGTGCTTACCATGGATTGCTTACCTCAAAGAAAAGCTCGCTAGAGTAGTGGTTCTCAACCTGTGGGTCGAGACCCCTTGGAGGGGGGTCTCATATCAGACATCCTGCACATCAGATATTTACCTCGAGATTCATAACCGTAGTGAAATTACAGTGATGAAGTAGCAATGAAATAATTGTAGGGTTGGAGTCAGCACGGCATGAGGAACTGTATTAAAGGGTCACAGCTGGGGGTTGGGGATTTAGCTCAGCGGTAGAGCGCTTGCCTAGGAAGCGCAAGGCCCTGGGTTCGGTCCCCAGCTCCGGAAAAAAAAGAACCAAAAAAAAAAAAAAAAAAAAAGGGTCACAGCATAGGAAGGTTGAGAATCACTGCGCTGGACAAGGGTGTCCCAGGAACCCAGCTCTATGGTCTAGGCAGGCCAGTCTTTCAGAGAGCCCATTTTTCCTGGTCTCACAACTACGCCTGTTCATGGGACGATGGTGGAGACCCCGAGAGACGGAACGTTGGCTTGAGAGGGAGGGGATGTGGATTTAAATCTTACCTTTGTTGTTCGCTTTGCTGTGGGATTGCTCCAAAGCCACTCGTTCTGTCCAGAGTGCAGTTTTCTGTCCTGTGGAATGGCCAGCCGGGACCCACTGACCTTCCTCCCAGCTGCTTACTACCTTAAGACTTTGGGCTTCCTGAGTGGTTCAGGACGTGGCCCCCTCACGCTCCCAAGCTGGCTTGCCTCCCACACCCTCCATTCCAGAAAGAGCACACCCCCTGTTTCCTGCCCAAGTCAGGACCTGGCAGGGCTGGGTTGCAGGGAGGACAGCAGAGAGACCAATCCCGGCTTCCGAAGCTGCCCGCGGTGAGCGCTGGATGGCTGCCAGCCACAATAGGGCCTCAAGATACAGAGGGGCATTTGTCCGGGGCCCTGAAGCCTCATGTAAACCTGCACTCTTGCTTTGACAAGCCACCTTCTTTTCTCCACAGCCTCCTGGGCTACAGGAGCAGCTCCTGCTTGGTTGTGAGGTGGGATGGGTAGGCTGTGCAGATCCCTCTGTGGGGCTAGAAGCTTCGGGAAGAGAGGCAGACCATCATTCGTGCAGAGTCACGTCGAGGGTCACAGACAGGGTAGAAGGAAGGCACAGTGGAAGACAGGAAATGCTCTGAACATGGCCAGGGATGGTTCTGGACTCCCTTACTAACTAGACAAGAGACTGGACACAGAACCCCCTTCTCTCCAGGTTTTGGCTTCCTTGGCTGTAAAATGGGGTGATGGTCTTGCCTCTATCAAATAAAGTCACCAGTGAGGACCCAGTGGGGTATAGTGACGACCACAAAGTTTGCACCCAGATGGGCTTAGGTCTAAAATGCTACCTGTAGGCGGGGGGGATGCAATTCAATTGGTAGTGTTTACCTACAGGCTGTAGGTTCCATCCCCAGCACAGCATAAACTGGGGGTGACGGAGCACACCTGTAATCCCGGCACCCAGGGGGTAATGTAGAAGGGGCAGGAGTTCAAGGTCACCCTCAGCTACATGAGGCCCCATCTCAGCAAAAGAGAGTATGAGTCCCTTGCTTGCCGCTGTGACAAAAGCCTTGACAAAGTCAACGTAAGGAAGGGCTTCTTTGGCTCACGGTTTGAGGGTACAACAGTCATGGTGGGGAAGGGCTGGTGGCAGAGAGGTGGCTGGTCACATTGCGTCTGGAGTGAGGAAGGAGACTGGTCAGGAGTCAGTAGTGTGCCGGCACTTAGGTGGCATTTTCCTTTGCCATCCCAGGGTACACGGTGGTGCTGGTAGAATTTCGGATGGGTCTGCTCACTCTACTTATCCTGGTCTAGGACCGTCCTCACAGACAGGCCAAGAAGCCTGTGGAGTCAACAGTTAATATTTCCCACCACACCTCTATTGGCTTTTTATTTTTTTAATTTGGGGGTGGTGTCTCTTTCACCTTAAAATGCGTTCCCTGATTTCTTCTTTCCTTTTTGAGACAAAGCCTTACGTCATAGGCCAGGTGAGCCTGAAATTCACCATCCTCCCACCCCAGTCTCCTAAATTCTGAGATTCCAAAGGGGAGCCCCCACCAACTGTCCATTCCCTGTCCCTGATTTGATTTGATTTTACTTTTTTATTAGTTTGTTTGGTTTTTGGAGACAGGGTTTTTCTGTGTAGCCCTGGCTATCCCAGAACTCACTTACTCTGTAGACCAGGCTGGCTTTGAACTCAGAGATCTGCCTGCCTGAGTGCTGGGACTAAAGGCGTGTGCCACCACCGCCTGGCTTTCCTATCCTTGAATTTAAAATAAGCTATAATATCACTGGGGGGGGGGCTTCAAAATATTGTGGGTCGCCCTGCAGTACCTGGTGGCTCTCACATGGGTTCAGGATTCTCTAGCTGCCCGTCTGTCTGGGCATCCTCTTCCATATCTGCCAAACCCCATCTCTTCACCTCAGAGGATTCTCGACAGCTCAGAGTTTGGGGACCTGATGCCTCACTGCAGAGCTGAGCTCAGGGCCTTGGATTTGTGAAAAACGTCTTCCTTTCTGTGTGGCACATATTTGGTCCCAGAGGCTGTATATATTTTGTTTCTAGAGGCTGACTGGGTCCCAGGAACTTCAGTCATGGGTGGGGCATCCTGCTGTGGTCAAGGCCACTGTGTGTTTTAGCCGATCAAGAACTGGGATGGCAGATGGCAAGCACTCATAATGGCTCCACGTCTGAGGTCTCACGCTGTCATCTGAAGCCCCATCACACCCTTTCCACTTCACACGCAAGGACCCTTAGATTCTGAGAAGCTAACTCATCTGGGTCACCTGTATCAGAGCAGGACTCCAGATCCCTTGTGCTTCCCAGAGGCCCCACTGTCTCCCTCAGCATGCTGGAGGGACTGTAGAAGACACTCTAAGGTGTGCAGAGATCAGACAAGTGTATTGGGCATATAAGAGGCCGGACAGATGCCCTGGCTATGCCAGGGCAGTGAGCAGGGAAGGTACCCTGTCACTGCAGGTTTCTGGGAACTGTGTGTCCCCAGCTGGCTCTGAGTGTCAGGGAACCTTGGCCAGGAGGGGCTGTTGCTAAACAGGCCAGCAGGGACTTCATTTCGTTACCAAGAAGTCCAGAGTCACATCTGTTTACCACAAACCAGAGAGCTGCAGAACTGTGGCATGGACTCCATCCATTCAGGGGCCTTTAAGTAGTTATGAGGGAGAAGCTCAGAGTCATAGAGGAGAGGGGTGAAGGCAGGAGGCCCTGGGTCCAAAGTTTACGTTGGGAGCTTACAGGCATCGTTTACTTTACAGAGATTTGCAAGGCAGAGAGAGAAAGAGGGACCTGGCTGGGCTCAACTGTGGGAATGGAAAAGGTGGGGGTGGGAGCATTCAGGCAGGGGGAGGGGATCGCCTGGCCTGGGATTCTGGACAAAAGAGAACTGAGCTCTGGGTATTTGTCACGTTCTGCTTCCCGACTGTGCGACCAGCTTCCTCCATACCATGCCTCCCAGGCCGTCATGGACTGTGCCCCTCAACTATGAGCCAAAATAAGCCCTTTCTCCCTAGAGCTGCTTTAAAGACAAAAAAGATTTATTTATGCACGCGAGTACACTGTCCAACCTTCAGACACGTCAGAAGAGGGCACCAGATCCCATGACAGATGGTCGTGAGCCACCATGTGGTTGCTGGGAATTGAACTCAGGACTTCGGCAGCCCACCCTCCAAAGGGGCTTTTTATCGGGGCGTTGTATCATAGCAGCAGGACAGTAACTGAGACGGTGTGGGTTTGTTGTTTGGGTGAAACGAAATATGTACCAAAAAACTCCCAGCTGTCAGAAAGCTGCACTGGACAGATTCGCTTCCCTCCCGAATCTGCTGGAAGGTCTCCACATTACTCCCAGCTTGCATTCCGATCAAGACAAAAATCAGAGCTGGGGGTGGGGTAATGGGGGGAGGGGCAGGTGGGGGTGCATGGTGCTTGGTCAAGCACTTGCCTCAAAAGCACGAGGACCCAAGGAAAAAGGCTGGGTGTGGAGGGGCGTGTCTGTCTGTCTGTCTGTCTGTCTGTCTTTCTGTCTGTAAGTAAATTCAGGGATAGGGAATTGGGGAGCAGAGGGAGGTAGATCTCTAGTAGTAGCCAGGCCAGCTAGGACTGAGAGCTTGCCCATGTGGTGAAGTTTCAGGCCAATTGGAGACCTCGTCTTAAATGTAAGTTGGAAGGTGTTTGAGGATCAGCACCCATGGTTGTCCTCTGACCTTTGTATGCATGCACCACACGCGCCCCAACCCTCAGCACGCGCATGCATGCACACACAGAAAAATAAAATAAAACCAGGTTGGGCTCTAAGGGAAGGGAGAAAAGGAAGCCCGAGGGATGTCAAGCTATCCACGCTCAAAATGTGTACAAGACTAAGAGAAAAGAGATTAACTTCATTTATTTGCTCCTTCTTCTTGCCATGTCGACTTAATGGTTACATAAGTGACATAGTTACATGTCCTCCAGGCATCCTGTTTTCTCTGCCCCTAGGCCCCCATTCTGAGCATAGACAGCAGCCCGGGGGCGGGGTGGGGAGGCAGACATGGAACCATCAGGTGAGGACCGAGCTCGGGTTGCCCAACCTGCCTGGAAGGAGGCAGACAGGGCCCTAATAGGTCTTGGGTAGCTGAGCATGAGGAGACTGCAGCCAGGCTGAGAGTCACGGCCCCAAGTACAAGGGGAGGCCTGGCACCTCTCCTGCTCCTCCACCCACCCATCACCCACACACACCACATGCTCCACACACACCAAACACTCCACACACGCCACAGCTGGACTCTTCAGGAACACTCGGTTTCCCCCACAGGGTGTCACCTTTGTCTTGCATGGGATGGCCCTGCTTTCCGTCCTCCATGTCTTGGTGTGTCATGGGAAGGACAGCTTTGGAACTGGTCCTGGGTTTGAATTCTGGTCAAAACCCCTCCATCTCCATCAGGTGGCTTGTACCTTGTCACATCAGAGATAACTCTCAAAAACAAGTGGCAACGACTTAGCATGGACACTGGGGCCCAGGAGGAGTCTTGCCGCCTAAGTCACTTAGCCAGGTGCAGTGACCCCTACCAGCTCAGCCATGGTCACTGAAGAAGTCCCAGACGCTCACTCCAGTTGGGAGTCTCTCCCCTGGGACTTGTCTCTGCCTCTCCCAAGTCCCCTTTTGCTGCAGTGGACACATGGATGTGTCTGTCTGTCTTGCTTGTTCTTCAAAGTGCTCTTGGAGAACAAAACTGCCTCAGTCATCACCGTCTTGCAGTATCCAACCCGGAGCCGCCTTCTGGAAGGCTCTGGAAGGGGTAAAGGGGGGCAGCCTGTACAGAGCATCGAGGCATGTGATGGACATGGAGGGACTTGTCTGACAAGGGTGAGTCCGTGAGTTTGGGTGACAGCCAGGTGCAGGAGTGTGGGACCTCACAAGCTTCCGACCCGAAGCTTCTATTTTGCCTGGACTCAGATCAAATTTATTTTTCCAATCAGAACCCAGGTGGCACATGTCTTTAATTCCAGCTCTCAGGGAGCAGAGGCGGGTGGATCTCTGTGAGTTTCCAGTACAGCCAGAGCTCCATAGTGAGACTCTGTCTCAAAACCAAAGTCAAAACAAAGCAAAAAACATAAAGGGACACTGGAGGTTGGGCAGTGGTGGCACACACCTTTAATCCCAGCACTCGAGAAGGAGAGGCAGAGGCAGATGGATCTCTGAGATCGAGGCCAGCCTTGTATACAGAGAGTTCTGGGGCAGCCAGGGCTACACAGAGAAACCCTGACTCGAAAAACCAAACCAAACTAAGAACAAGCAAACAACAACACAACAGGATGTGGGAGCTGGGTGGGGTGGGTGGGGTGGCGCATGACCGTGACCCCAGCACTCATGACTCGGAGACGGCAGGATCAGAAGTTCAAAGCCCATCTCAGCTGTATTGTGAGTCTGAGAAGTTGTCTTAAAAAAAATCACGTGGGCTGGAGAGATGGCTCAGCGGTTAAGAGCACTGACTGTTCTTCCAGAGGTTCTGAGTTCAAATCCCAGCAACCACATGGTGGCTCACAACCATCTGTAATGAGATCTGATGCCCTCTTCTGGTGTGTCTGAAGACAGCTACAGTGTACTCATATATAATAAATAAACAAATCTTTAAAAAAAAATCACGCTTCAGGGGCTGGCAAGGTGGCCTGGTGGGTAAGGTCTTACAATCTGTAAGCCTCACAATCTGAGTCCGACCTCCAGAACCCACAAGATGGAAGGAGGTCGCTAGCCCCCCACATGTGTGCCATGGCGTATGGCCCTCCAAAATACATAACAGTGATAAAACATTAAAAGCAAAACTGCAGGGCTGGGGAGGTGGCTCAGCGGTTAAGAGCACCGACCGCTCTTCCAGAGGTCCCGAGTTCAATTCCCAGCAACCACATGGTGGCTCACAGCCATCTGTAATGAGATCTGATGCCCTCTGCTGGTGTGTCTGAAGACAGCGACAGTGGACTCACGTACATGAAATAAATAAAATCTTTAAACAAAAACAAGAACAACAAACAAAACAAAACTGCATTTGAAAGGGCTCGGTGTGTAGTTGCAATTCTACAGTCACACAGATGGCACTAAACTAGATGGGCCACAGAACAAAGCCAAAGGTCATAAATCTGGGAAAAGGACAGACAGGGAGGAGGGCAGGGGTGGGTGAGGGCTGAGATGGTTGGAGGCTGATAAGAGGGGACGGGGAATAGAAGGGGAGGGGGCCAGCCAGAATGTATCATAAATAAGCATGAAACGGTCAAGGAACTAACTTAAGCAAACAAAGGCAACCAGAATTCTGTACTGGGAAGCTGGCCCAGCCAGTGAGGGGCTCACCTGAGTTCACACTCTAGAACTCAGGTAAAAGCCATGCGTGGCCCCGGCTTCACTCTCAGTGCTGGGGAGGCAGAGAGAGATAAGAATCTCTGGACCTCACTTGGCTGGCAGGCCTAGCCTCAAGGATGACTTCCCCGGGAAATGAAGGAGGCATGGTGGTGTGTGTTTCAATTCCTATCACCCTATTAGTGGCAGATAGGAGGGCCACAGATTCAAGGTCATCCCTGGCTAAATGGCCAGCCTTGGCTACGTGAGACCTCATCTCAAACAAACCAAACCAAACAAATAAACAGAAATTAAAAACAACAAAGACAAACAAACAAAAAGCAAACCAAAACAGAAGCCAAGTGCTTTGGAGACCCTGGGAGGCTTAGCAGCCAGGTTAGTACTGGCACAGTGTGCTTTAGTCTCCCCGGATGGAACCAGGCCATGGCTCGCCCTTGGCTTAGCAGTTCCTGCGGCCTGTCTTTCTCGCTGGGTGGCTTAGGCTGCCAGGCTCCCAGGTGAGCCCGTTCTCAATGATCACCAAACACCCGACATTCCAGTATTGAGAGGAAGCCCTGATCACAAGAGGACCTCAAGTTCAAGGTCTGCCTGGGCTGTGCCGTGAGACACAGGCCTGTCTCAAACCAAAGAAAAAAGATCTGTGTATGTAGCTCAATCTGCAGAGTGCCCTGCCAAGCATGGCTGGCGTGGTGGGGCAGGTCTGTAACCCCAGCACCCTGGAGGCGGAGGCAGGAGGTTCAAGGCCCAGTCTCAAACAAAACTAAACAGCCTCCTCTCTAGAGGGCCGAGCCCTGCCTACACCCTGCTCCCCACTCTGCCGGGTCAGTATTGACTTTTTTTTTTTTTTTTTTTTTTTTTTTTGGTTCTTTTTTTCGGAGCTGGGGACCGAACCCAGGGCCTTGTGCTTCCTAGGTAAGGGCTCTACCACTGAGCTAAATCCCCAGCCCCCAGTATTGACTTTTTTTTGTTTCTTTTCATAGTTAACTATTTCCTCCTCTGTGGGTCTTTGTGCCCCACCTTCCGAGGCTTTGTTTATTTGCTTAGGAATACTTTCACGGTGAGTTCCTGTTTAGAGGACAGGTTGGCTGGCCTTAGGGCTACAGATTGAAAGGTCCCTTTCTTTCCCTTCCAAGGACACTGCCACCTCCGCTTCCTTTATCAGTCGAGTGGTTTGCTGGCTCTCTGCTCTCGTCCTGGCCTTTCCCCCTTTAAAAATAAAAAAAAAAAAGATAAATAAAAAGCCTACGTTCTGTAGAGGCATGGAGACCAGAAGAGGATGTTGGATCCCTTGGAACTGGGCTTACAGATGGTTGTGAGCCACCACTCCTCCTCGGGTGCTGGGATTTGAACCTGAGTCCTCTGGAAGAGCTGCCAGTTCTCTTAACTGCTGAGCCATTCCTCAGGACTGTCCTTCATGTTTTCAACCTCAGCTTCACTGTGGTGTCTATGTGTGTGGGAGGGCTATTTCAACGTTGGTTATTCTGAGTCCCCCAGTTGTTCTCCACCTGTGGGCCTTGACCCCCTGGGGTAGAACTACCCTTTCACAGGGGTCCTGTATCAGACATTCTGCATATTGGATATTTACATTTCGATTCATAACAGTAGCTAAATTACAGTTATGAAATAACAAAATAATTTTATGGTGGTGGTGGGGTCACCAAATCATGAAGGGTCCCGGCATGTGGAAGGTTAAGAGCCACTGCGCTCTCCTGTCACTTTTGAATATTAAGCCTGAGTTCCTTTCTCAGTGAATTCCTTGTTGACCTCTTTTTGGGTTTCTTTCCTTTTCTTTCTTCCTTTTCCCTCCTTGGCAGATTCTTACATAGCCCGGTTGGCTTCGACCCCTCTATGTATCTGTGGATGACCCCGAACTTGCAATTCTCCTGCCTCCACCTCCCAAGGACAGGGGTGACAGATGCACAGCGTCATGCCCAGCGCCTCCCCTCTCCTGTGTGAGGACCCACGTCTCCTTCTGTGATGTGGCTTTGCACGTGGCTGGATTATTATTGTCTTTTTTTTTTTTTTCTTTTTTTTCGGAGCTGGGGGCCGAACCCAGGGCCTTGCGCTTGCTAGGCAAGTGCTCTACCACTGAGCCAAATCCCCAACCCTATTATTGTCTTTCACAGAAGTCATATCAGGGTCTAAAATGTCCCTGCTTCAGTCACTGATCTAGTGCATGTGACCAAGGCAACTTACAGAATAGAGCAGTTAACCAGGGGCTTACGTTTCAGAGAGTGAGTTCATGACCATCGTTTCAGAGAGTGAGTTCATGACCATCGTGGTGCGGAGCATGGAGGCAGGTATCATACTGGAGCAGTAACCAAGAGAGAGAGAAAGAGGGGGGGGGGGAGAAGGAGAGGGAGAGGGAGAGAGAGAGAGAGGCACAGAGACATGGGCTTTTGAAACATCAAAGCCTATCCCCAGTGACACACCTACTCCGACAAGGCCACACCCCCTAATCCTTCCCAAACAGTTCCACTAACTGGAAATGAAGCATTCAAATACACAAGGCAGCCTGCCCTTGGCTCTTCATTAACCCCTGGTGCAGAATCTCGCATTCCCTTCCCTGCTAAGCCGAAAAGCCAGCGGCTTCCCCCTCAGTGCTGAAGGAGGCAGAATATTAGTGCCCTTGAACTGAGCTACGGGAAAGAGGCAACCAAGTGTTCCCAGACAGCTGTGGCAGGCTTGTAAAAAATACAGTAGCCTCTGATAATGGAGTAAGTTATTTCTTCCCAGGTCAAAAAGGTTTTTTTTTTTTTTTTTTTTTTTTTTTTTTTTTTTTACAGTTGTTGTCTGAACAAACGCTATTGGTTCTGAAGGAGAGCATTCATTTCCCCTCATCCAATCATATAACACCAAGGCTTGAAAGCCCCAGCTTGTGCAGTTTCCATATTTACCAGAACCCCTGCATTCCTAGCCTGCAGAGCAGGGAAGGTTGCATCCCAATCTCGAACAATGAAGACTCTTTTGTGTATTTGCATATCTGTCATCTCCTGGGGTCTCCCCCCACCAACTGAGCCTAACCATAAGAGCATACAGGACTCATTATCTTTCAAACCGCATCCCTGGTCTCCAGCTGGTGACATTTTTTGGAGAGGTTTTGGAACAACCTACGAGTATGTGTGAATTCCTGTTGTCCACGTGGTGGTGACAGCAAGTCTCTGAGGTAGCCCACGAAGGTTACAACCACCTCTGGTTTGGAGTGAACTACTCCTCAAGCCTCCAACACTACAGATGGTGCCGCCATCCCTTCTCCATGGTTGAGTAGCCAGAAAAATATTAACAACCCTAGAAGCTACTGAAGATGGACGCCTCCCCCTCCCTCCCTCACGGTCCAGGTTGGACTCCATCTCCTATTTCCCCTGCCTTCGGATTTAAATTACCACAAGTGAAGTGGGGTTTTATTAAAGCCCATTATGGAAAAGCTAATTCTTCCTGGTCAAAAATTAGAAACCGAGGGCTGGAGAGATGGCTCAGTGGTTAAGAGTGCTGACTGCTCTTCCAGAGGTCCTGAGTTCAAATCCCAGCAACTACATG
Source organism: Rattus norvegicus (assembly GCF_021556685.1). NCBI lineage: Eukaryota > Metazoa > Chordata > Mammalia > Rodentia > Muridae > Rattus > Rattus norvegicus. Next base: position 153,645,050 of record NC_141538.1, read on the forward strand.
GTGGCTCACAACCATCTGTAATGGGATCTGATGCCCTCTTCTGATGTGTCTGAAGACAGCTACGGTGTACTTATATATAATTAATTAATTAATTAATTAATATAAACAAAGAGACTCTAACTTGGTAATAAGATGTGAAGACACTGACTACCTGATTATACATACCATTTTAGGCTTTTTTTTTTTTTTTTTTTTTTCCCGGAGCTGGGGACCGAACCTAGGGCCTTGCGCTTGCTAGGCAAGCGCTCTACCACTGAGCTAAATCCCCAACCCCTTTAGGCTTTTTTAAAAAAATTAGAATCTGGGGCTGGAGAGATGGCTCAGCGGTTAAGAGCACCCGACTGCTCTTCCAGAGGTCATGAGTTCAATTCCCAGCAACCACATGGTGGCTCACAACCATCTGTAAAGAGATCCGATGCCCTCTTCTGGTGTATCTGAAGACAGCTACAGTGTACTTATATATAATAAATAAATAAGTCTTTAAACTTCTAAAAAAAAAAAAAAAATTAGAATCTGAATTCCACCTCTGGCTGACATTCTAAACTACCCGGAACATCACACACTCCTGCCTCCTTCCTAGCAAGTGGTTACTTTCAAGGAGACCTGTTGAAAGCTTCTGAAGTCAGTTGTTCCGGGTCTTCAGGGTCCACGCGCCTGGGCGGGTTCAGTAAGTCACAGCTGAATCTATTCAGAACTAGGCTGGCTAGATGGCTCATGGGGTAAAGGGGCCTGCCGCCAAGCCTGACTACCTGAGTTCGATCCCTGGGGACCCACATGGTAGTAGGAGAGAAGTTGTCCTCTGACCTACACACATGAATGCCCTGGCATGCCTCTCTCCCTGTATAAATAAATAAGAATGTAATGACAGACCCATACCTGGTTGCTATTCCCAAAACAATAGTTTCACATTTGCTTACGTTGTCTTAGGTGTTTAGGATCAGCAGTGATCTTGTGATGGTTTAAAGTATGGAGAAAAAAAGTCTAAACAAGTTGGATGGTGGTGGCCCATGTCTTTTATCCCTGTACTCGAGAGGCAGAGGCAGGCAGATCTTTCTGAGTTCAAGGCCAACCTGGTCTCAGAGCAAGTTCCAGGGCAGCCAGGGCTACATAGAGAAACCTTGTCTCAAAACAACACAATGCGACAAGCAAACAAGCATGGAAGAAATCGTGCTTATGCTTCGCTCTCTTACATACAGGCCTTGGTATCCACAAGGGTCCTTGAACTCCCATGGTCGTCTTTGGCTCCGTAGCGAGTTCAAGGCCAGCCTGGCATAGGTAGGGTGACAGACTCAGGCCCATTCCTGGCAACGCCTCCTGGATGTTCATACTTCTGAAGCCTGTGCCACTGGGTGGGATGGGATGAATGTCCCATCTGTGGAATGCCCGTGGCTTTCAGGGGAACTGAGCCGAGGGAGTATGAAGCCGGGCCCCCTAGCTGCTCACAGAATAACTGCTAATCTCAGAATCACTGAGATCACCTGCAGCCAGATTAGGGAGAAACAAAGACTCTGCCTTTGTCCTCTGAGCACCCTTCAGGGCTGCAACTGGAAAGCAAGCTGAGGTGAGGCTCCCAGCATGTTGGAGAGGACTGAAGGGCTGGCCTCCTCAAGAAGTTCCGGGTGAAAGGATCCACTATACCCAGTAGTAGGAAGAATTTTTAAATTCCAGGTCCATGTACCCTAAAAGTTGTCACAGCAGGTCCTAGACACAAGGCTTCTCCGAAAGGGGATGATGGCATTATTAAGTCATTGCGGTTGATGAATAAATCAGGGAGTGGCAGCTCAGAGACATAAGCCAGGTGCTGACTCAAGGGCACCGTGTGGGGTAAAGTCGATGCTGGTTTTCCCCTTCTCAGTTCTGGCACAAGGCCAACTGGGTTTCTAGACCCTCATGATTTCCCTGAGGTGCCCCGTTCTTACACCACCCACTCAGCTGCCACTGGGACCCTGGCTTAGGGCTCCATCAGCTCAGGCATGGCAGGCACAGGCCCCTAGCTGTAGAACAAGCCTTGTCTCAGAGACAGACACACCCTCCTTTCCACCCTCAGACCAAGCTGTAAAGTTGTGGGAAGAGCTCCAGACCACAGAACTTCTGGCCCTGCCTCCCTGCAGCCGGCTCCGCCTTCACCTATGTCCCCAGGAGTTGGGGAGCATAGGAGCCCACTCCAGGCACGTGACTCAGCTCGCTCCCCTCCCTGATTTCCTATCTGCTGACTGCCTAGCGTCACTGTGGATCAGGAATTCATCTGAGGACAGGGCACAAAGAACCTAACCCACCAGATCTTAGAGCAAAGATGGAATCCAGATGGGGAATCTGCTGGAGGTGGGGGGTGGGGAAGCCAGGGGCATGGAAGCCAGCTAGGAAGACCCGTGCAGCTGGGTGCAGAGGCCCTAAACCTGCAGCATAGCACAGGTGTTTCTGCAGTCTCCTGTTTGTTTTTTTGAGAAAAGACACTATGTATCCCAGGCTGGCCTTTAACTTGCTACATAGCCAAAGATGAGCTTAGACTTTTGTTTGTTTATTTGTTTGTTTGTTTGTTTTTGAGACAGGGTTTCTCTATGTAGCCCTACCTGTCCTGGAACTTGATTTGTAAACCAGGCTGGCCTTGAACTCTGTCTCTGCCTCCTGAGTGCTGGAATTAAAGGGGTACACCACCACCTCCCGGCCAGCCAACTTTAAAACTTCTGAGTCTCCTGCCTTCCCTGCCACCCTGTCCCATGTCCCGGAGCAGTGGGGTGGAGCCATCATGGCTACCTCACACCCTGGCCTCTCTTGAATATGCTCACATCCAGCAGAAGGCTGTCCTCTGAGAGGAGCCACTAGCATGGGGAGGAGCAAGAGGTGACAGATGAATGAGAGGGTACACCCCTGAGCTGGGGGGAGATGGGATCTGAGAGTGAAGATCACAGTTCTGCCAGGACTGCCTCAAAGCCAAGAGTACAGGTCCACAGTCCACAGAAAACTCCCCGAGCTTCTGCCTGTCACCTGCAGTGCTGGGCGGTGGGAACAGTGAGGGGGCACCCAGCATCCTTACTCCTCCCTGTTCACTTAGAGTTCACAGTCAGACACAAGTGGGTTTGCTTTCTTTATGTATGTATGTATGTATGTATGTATGTATGTATGTATGTATGTGTGTGCGTATGTATGTATGCACTATGTATTATGTGTATGTATGTAAGTATGTGTATGTATGTATGTACATATGTATGTATATATGTACAGTGTTCTGCCTGCATGTATGCCTGAACACCAGAAGAGGGCACCAGATCCCATTATAGATGGTTGTGAGCCATCATGTGGTTGTGGGAATTGAACTCAGGACCTCTGGAAGAGCAATCAATGCCCTCAACCTCTGACCCATCTGTCCAGCCCTATTTATTTGTTTGTTTATTTGTTTGTTTATTTGGATTGTTTTACTATCTGGCCTGGGCGGGCCTTGAACTTGAGGTAAGCCTCCTCCCTCAACCTCCCGAGTCCTGAAGGCTATCACATCTGGCAAGACCCAGGTAAAAATCCTAAGCACTAGTTAAGTGCCACAAGAGGCCTTGAACTTGTCATTTTGGGGAGCAGTGTGTTCCTGTCCCTGTGGATACTGCACTCCCTCCAGTCACAATCCTCCACGTCAGATCTTTGCCACTCACTACGAACATCACTTTAGTCAACTCAGAGTGACAGAAGCCTATCATGACCAGCTAGAGGTCAGCAGAACTCGAAGGCCTGGGCAGTGCTAAGCTGTCACACACAAGCCTGGGTCCAGCCTGAGCTACAGTTAGGTGGTGATGTGAGTCCAGTTAGGGATTAGGTGGTGGTAAGGCAGTCAGAGCCACAGAGGCCAGGCGAGCCTATCTATCTATCTTCAAGCCCACCTCAGCCACCTGTGCCTGCTCACCACACACACCAGGAGGTGCCCAGTGTCACCTGAGGCAGCCACTCTTAAACCCTTGGTTTACTAGGAGCCCAGCACTTTGCAAGAGCTGGTGAGGCAGTGGTGAACCAGACACAGTCCCGGTCCCCAAGAAGCCAGTCTGGCAGAAAGGAAAAGTTTACATAAAACCATGACTTAATCTGTCAAAACCACTTTCACTTAGATACAAGAAAGTTTCACTTAGGTACAAGAAACCGAACTGGTAAGAAAAGGGGCTGCCTCAAGACGACAGCCAGCCAGGCCAAGGCAGGGACTCTGATTGGGTACCACTTCCACGTCTTTGCTCCTTTTCCAACTCCTCAAATCCCTCATCCCCTCTTCCAAGAAGAATCTTCCTCCCACACCCAGGGCTCCCTCAGTTCCCAATCCAGCCCCTTTGGAGGCAGGAATCACAGCCATTTCCTTCCCCATCAAGGCACCCAGGACTGGAATCCCCCGGTATCAAGGAGCGGCTGATTCAATATCTCGCTTATTGACTTTGGTAGGAGCACGGGCTCCTCCGTGTGTTGCTCTCACTGGGCTGCAGCGCTCCTGTGGCCCCGGAAGGAGCGCGCACTCCTGGATGCCCAGTTCACAGACCAGGACCTGAGGGAGGGGGATCAAGGCTCCTACCTCTCGCAGGCTTCTCTTCCGGGAGTCCAGGTCGCTACCGGTGACTTCACCGGAGCGGATAAGGAAATCACCAGCTTTCCGCATGCCAGAGATGTCACCCCAAATGCAGCCAGCTTTGGGGCGCTTCGAGGCTTGCACCCTGAACACCTCTTGCGCACCCGCGTCTGCAGACAACCGGGAGGTGTTGCTGACCTTTCGGCTACCGGCTCCCGCCAAGGCGCGCGCCAGGCTGGGGACCCCCGGGGGCCCCGCGAGCTATCTTCTCCGGGCTTGAGCCTCTGCGCGCTGTCCTTCCATTCCCCCGACCCCCGGCGTTCCCTGCCCCGCGCGCTACCTGATCTGCACCCCAGCTCCGCCCCTTGCGGGCCGCGCTTCTGGAGCTGGGTGGCTGCCGCTGTCGCCTCCGGGTCCCGTCCCGCCCAGCTGGTGACCCCCACCTCCATCACCTGCCCAGTGTTCCGGCACCGCCCCGCGGTGTCCCCACGTCGCTCTCTCCTCCCGTCGCTAGTGGGAACTTCAGGTCTGACACCCCGGCACCCACTTCTTCGAGGTCGGATTTGTGAGAAGGCAAAAGAGGAGGAAGGGACCTCGCATAGAGCCGCATAGAGCGGCGTCGGATGAAGCGAGCTGATGAAGTGAGAGCGTAGACCGACTGTGGGAACTGAGGATCAGAGGACTGGCAGTTGGCAGGTGACAGAAATTCCTCCTGTGCGGTTAGAAACTAGTCTTTTAGTGACACTGTCTCATCCCGGCACACAGGCAGGCGGCACAGGCAAGGGGATTGCTGCGAGGTCAGGGCTGGCTCCGAAAACATAGCACGTTTCCTCTAGCGTGAGCCAGTGGGTAAACTTGACCAGCAAGCGTGGGGGAATTCCCTGTGTCCTACCTTAAAGCCGGTGCGGAGGGTGGGTGGGGCTAGAAAAATGTGCTTAACAGAGGTTCGGTTCCCAGCACCCACATCAGGCGGCTCACAATTGCTTGTAATTCCAGTCCCTCCCACATGAACACACGCACACAGGCAAAAATTAAAAAAAAAAAAAAGAATTTTTGCTTCCCCAACAAAAATAAAAAGCAGCACCCCCATTTTCAATCAGACTGTGGTTCTTCACGGCCTCCTGGGGGCCCTGAACTCACAACCAGATTTAAGAGATCCTTCTAACAGGGAAACTGAGACCCAGGAAGACAAGGTGGGCCTCAGGTCACCCAGGAGGTAAAGTGACAGGCCAGGAGTAGAGCCACATCCAGGAAGTGACTGGGTCCTGGACCAAGTGACCATGAGCTGCTCACACCCCAGCTAATGTCTTTCCTCCATGGTGCCCAGAGCAAAGAGTTACTTGTACTTTGGTAGGAATCTCCATGGCGTTTGTTGACAATACCATGATTCACTGCTTCACCAAAGACACAAGCCAGTCTACACTAAGCAGAGTGGCCACACGTGATGGAGGAGGGGAAGGTAGGGGACACTCCCACTCCTGGCTCTGAACTCCAGTCCCAGAGACCTAGACTAGGGTATCTTGGGGACATTCCAGGATGTTTCCAGAAACTCTTCTGGATATGGGGACAAGAGGTCAGTAGTCAGATGGTCTTGGGTTCAAATTCTGCTCCATGGTTTACTAACTCCAAGGCAGGAGTAGCTACATGTCCTCTGCTCGGTGCTACTAAGGCAAGGATTAGAAATGAGAGGCTTCAAGCGATGGGCAGGTTGGCGAGAAGTACGCACACATGCACATGTGCGCATACACATGCACGCATGCACATGGGAGGGGTTCCCTCTGATTTGTTTATGGTCCTCCTATCTTCCATGGCTCTGCCCATCTCACCCGTTCTCCCCTAACATCAGAACAAGTTCTCACACTCCTATAATTAAGGGGTGTGGGGACAGACCCTTCCCCCCTACCCCCGCTTTTTTAAAAATATATTTGCCTTTATTTTACGTACGTCGGTGTCTTGCCCGCATGCATGTCTCTGTGAGAGAGTCACAGGTAGCTGTGAGCTGCCATGTGGGTGCTGGGATTTGAGCCCAGGTCCTCTGGCAGAACAGTGAGTCCCTTTAACACTGAACTAACTCTCCATCATCACTCCCTTCCCTCTAAACTATTCCAAGTTTCAACCATTACCAGGATCAGCCCCTCGAGCCAAGCCTCCAGGCAGCCCACATATAGAAGACTCAAGGTGTCCTTTATCGGCTACTCTGGTCCTGCATTAAAGCCCCTGGAATGTTCATTGTGGGTTAGGCTCTTTGAGAGGTGGGCAGCACCACAGAAGCCCCGCCCTGATTATGGAGAGGGGTACAAGATGATCCTACTAAAGGGAGTCAACTGGAGAAGTTCTGTGGAGGAAACAATACCTTCTGACTCAGAACATTGCAGATGGGAAGGCAGTGGCCTCTCCACAAGACGGGGTAAGCAAACAGCCTCTTAGGGGCACCGAGGCAGGCTGGGGCTGTGTCCTGTGTGTGCAGAGCCCATAAGCAGAAAGTCACCCAAGATGGGACCCAGAGGGGAATGCTGAGGTCAGAGGGGGTGAGGCCTTATCCTGCCAGAGGGAGGAGCTCACGTTTCATTTTAAGGTTGGGGGCAGCCAGGAGAGGGTGAGAAGGAAGGTCACATACTGGTCTAACCCTTGTTTCAGTAGATCATTGGAGCTGGTGGAAGGGAGAGAAAAAGTCCAGCTGGAAATTGGTGTGTGTGTGTGTGTGTGTGTGTGTGTGTGTGTGTGTGTGTGTGTATCTGTGTGTGAAGGGCTTATCTGGAGGAAGGCAGCAGGGGGTTGATGCTATTCTAAGACAGGCTGTAGTGGTGGCCTGGTCCCTGATGGAACAATTCGTGTTCTCAGCTTTCGAGGTTTCTGGGACTAGAACCCAAAGGCCTGTGCACACCAGGTAACTAGGCAGGTTCTCACCACTGAGCCACACCATCAGAATCTTGACCCTTCTTCTGGCCAAAGGAGTTCACACCCAGAGTCTGTGCTAGAGAAGTGGAAAATAAGGCTGTGACTCGTGTGCCTGTCGAATAGAAATACTTGTAGGTAACAGGACAGGTGGCTCTCTGTGAGTATGGGGCTAGCCTGGTCTACATTGTGAGTTCCAGCCAAGCAACACAGCACAGTGAGTCCAGTACTGGTGTGGTGGTTGATGACGATAGTCCCAGAACTACAGAGCCTGAGGCAGGAGGAGAGACCCAGATTGCCTTGGTCTGCATAGTGCGTTTTAGGCCAGCCTGGGCTACATAGTGAGACCTTGTCTCAAAACAAAAGACTCTAAACAAACAAAAAGGAGGAGGAAGAAGAGGAAGAGGAGAAAAGTGGGGGCAGGGATGTCCCTTTTCAGTGGAAAGCCCCCAAACACAGCAGGCTCCTTCCAAGTCTTGTTAGCATGGGATGCCTCAGTGAGGCACTGTCCTTGAGCACTGGGGTGTTCTGTTTTGAGACACAGTCTCACCGTTTGTTTGGTGCTAGGGATGGAGCCCAGGACTTTGTGAGTACTAGGAGAACACTCTTCCCAGGGAGCCCCAGCCCCAGCCTGGCCCTGGGGTTTTTATCTCTGTTAGGACTGCCCAGTCTCTCTTCTCTCAAAGCCTCGGTCTGCTGTTTATGGCTTTGATGACGGTTGCTGGGGAAACCAGCCACATGTTGTCCAGGATTAAAGTGTAGTCTCAGTGCAGATCCAGAGACACCTAAGTGTATATTGATTAAGCTAGGACTAGGAAGCGTGGGAGCCAAACTTTCCAGGTTGATGGCTTTTTTTTTTTTTCTTTTCTTTTTTTTCGGAGCTGGGGACCGAACCCAGGGCCTTGCGCTTGCTAGGCACAGGTTGATGGCTTTTGAAACGAATTCTTTACCTTTCAGCAGAGGAGGAGGCGGAAGCAGCAGCAGAGGGACAAAAACTCCGGCCATTTTTTTTTTATTTTGAAATTATTTTAGGCTGGAGAGATGGCTTAGAGGTTCAGGGCACTTGTTACTCTTGCAGAGGACCTGGGTTCTAGTCCCAGCACCCACGCAGTGGTTCATAACCACCCATAACTCCAGTTCCAGGGGATCCAATGCTCTCTTCTAACCTCTGAGCACCAAGCATGGACACGGTGCACATACAAACAGGCAGGCAAAACACTCTCCCAAAAGTAAAAAGGACACCTTTAAAAAACAATCTTTGTAAGATTATTTATCACTACCAGTAGTATATATGTATGTATGTGTGAGTTTGTGAGTGTGTGAATGTATGAGTACGTGTATGAGGGCGCATGTGTGTGTGTATGCCTGTGTGTGTAAGTAGTATGTGTGCATTTGAGTGTATGTGTGTGAATGTGCGAGTGTGCATGTATGTTATTAGTTGTATGTGCATGTTTGTGTGTATATGTGAATGTGTGTTCAAATGTGTGTGCATGTGTGTGCGTGTGAGTAGTAGTGCGTGTGAGTTAGTGTGTGTATGTGTGCGTGTTGTTATTAGTAGTGTGTGTGTTTGTGTGTGTGTGTGTGTGTGTGTGTGTGTGTGAGTGTGGACTGTGTAGTGTCTTAGACTCTCCTCAAAGGTAAGCTTGATTTTCCTGACCATTTCAACCAGCTCAGGCAATCCCCTGACAACGTCCTCATTTTTTTTTTAATGCTTCATTTTAGGGCTTTGTATAAGTTAGCCTCAGGTTTAATAGAGGGAAGCTTTTCTATTCCCACCATGACAATGAGATGCCATAGATGAAGCTCAGCCTCCAGCCACCCGCCAAGGTGATTCCTCACCTGGAGGACCCGAGGCTACGTCTAGAGAATTCTAGTTCTTACTGGATGCAGTTAAGTCCATCCAAAGCCACCCAGGCTGCTGAATCTGGGTATCACTTGGGACCCCAAGTCAGACCCAGAGTAGATGCAATGCAGCTATATGCCGTATGACACCTGTCGGCTCCCGTAGCCTCTCTGGCCCTCAGGCTCTTCTTCCATTATCCATTCAACCAATATTCGTCGAATGCCTGTGGTGAACCAAAGAGTTGGCAGCGCCTTCTGAAGCTGACCCTCTCTCTGCTCTAAGAACCAACAAAAATAAACAGGCCAGTGGTATCAAACGTGGGAGGTGATCCGGAGGAAATGACGTCTGCCTGCCCCGCCCACGGAGGAGTGGCGGAGTCCAAAGTGTTACTTTGTTGCAGTAGTGGGCAATGCAAAAGGAAACAGCAGAGGGTTGTAGATGTACATTGTGTCCAATGGGAACATTTACAGTTTCCATCTAAAGGTCCAGGGTGGACCGGGTGATCCAGGGAGAAAGAACTGAACGAGGTAACCTTGATCATCTTGGACCCCAAGGCCCTTAGTCCTGCTTGTCCTTTAAAACCTCAGACTCCCCTGAGTCCTTGGGTTGGCAAGATGGTTCAGCAGGAAAAGGTGCTTGCTGCTAAGGCTGATAACTTGAGTTTGATCCCTGGGAGCCTACATGGTGGAAGAAGAGAACTGCTTCTACAAATTGAGATTTGCTCTCCACATGTACACTAGTGTATCCACACACAATAAATAAATGCAGGAGTTTTTTTTCTCAGATGGGCATGGTGGCATAGACTGTTTTAATCCCAGCACTTGGCAGGCAGAGGCTGGTCGATTTCTGTGAGTTCAAGGCCAGCCTGATTTACAGAATGCAAATGAATGAATAGAATAGAATAGAATAGAATAGAATAGAATAGAATAGAATAGAATAGAATAGAATAGAATAGAACTCACCTGTCTGGGCAATTCGGTAGGGAAGGTAACTGTTAGTGCAATTTATAACTGAGAAAACCCAGGCTTAGACAGGACTTAAACTTGCCCAAAGTCACTCCAAGAGCTTGGCCCCAGAGCTTTGGACTTGACCAAAAAAATTAAAAAATCAAAAACAAAATTCCCAAACTGCTTAGCATTGTGGTAGGGCAGAATCAGGAGGAGCCTTGTGCAAGGAGATTAAGATCTGGCAGCTCTGGGGGGCACAGTCCTGAGCAGAGACATCACTGACCCCACCTTTTGCTCACTGCTGGCTGGGTGGAGTCACCCCAGATATCATTTTCAGGGAGCCTCCCTTTCCAGCTTCTCCTAGGCTCCACCCTCCTCATATACATGCCCGGGAGCCACGCCTGTTTCTTAAACACTAGTACCCGGGCCAGTCTACCTATCTGTGATCTGTCATCTGTCTGCGACCTGTCACCTGTCTGCAACCTGTCACCTCTCTGTGACCTATCCATACAGGTGCACAATTCCTGCCCTGGAGCTCCAGGAGTCAGTCACAACAATGCCCCACCCCATCTGTCTGCCCTCCATTCTCTCTGCCTGACTAGATGTTTAGGCTCCATGGCTGTTGTCGACTCCTGGAGAGCAGTGACTGGCTTTGCTTTCTCCTTCCCAAAGTGCACACACACTCAGACACACTCATGCATGCACACACACACACACACACACACACACACCACTTATGCACACATATTTTTTTTTTCCTTTTCTTTTTTTCGGAGCTGGGGACCGAACCCAGGGCCTTGTGCTTGCTAGGCAAGCGCTCTACCGCTGAGCTAAATCCCCAACCCCAATGCACACATATTTTTATTTTGTAGCCAAGGCTATCTTAGAACTCACTCTATAGCCTAGGCTGGCCTTGAACTCAGGGCTATCCTCCTTCCTGAGCCTTCCAAGTGCTCTGTTTCAGTGTCCGTCACCACCACACAGTGCTGGGGAGGAGTTAAAAGAGCTCTTTGGGGAGCAATCTCAGGCTGTAGGATGTTGGGAACCACTCCCTATGTAGCTGTAGGTTTTCTTCTACCCAGACTCCTCCACCTAGGGTAACAGGAAGGAAGCCGTGTCTCTGTGGAGTATCCAAAGCTTCTGGGGTCCTAGCTTTGGTTGCTTTGTCTCCAACTGAAGGTGAGAACGGCTGTTAAAGACAGAACTCACTGGCCTGGACATTGCAGAACTTCCTGTCCTCCTCTCTCCTGTTCCACAGGGGGAGCTAAGTTTAAATTCAGGGAGAACCACAGCTCTCAGAGTGGCTAAGACAGTGTCATCCCTGCCTTCTAGGTCTCGTGTATGGATGTCCAGTATCAAAGCCTGCAGCCAGAGCACGGAGGACCTATCCCGAGGAGAAATAACACACCAAAAGTGGTCTACGGAATGACTGGCAACATGATATGTGTCAGCTACAAGGGTAGGCCGCAGGTCCCCAACATACAACTGGTAGTAGAAAGGAAAATGTGTTAAAAGAGTTTTGTTAAGATATATTTTGTGTGTATGCGTGTTTTTCCTGCACGCATGTCTGTGGGCCACATGTGTGTCTCTGCCCATGGAGGACAGAAGAGGGCACTGTATTCCCTGGATCCAGTGGCTGTGAACTATCTTTTTTTTTCTTTTAAAGATTTATTTATTTATTTTATGTATTCGAGTACACTGCAGCTGTCTTCAGACACACCAGAAGAGGGCATCAGATCCCATTGCAGATGGTTGTGAGCCACCATGTGGTTGCTGGGAATTGAACTCAGGACCTCTGGAAGAGCAGTCCAGAGTATGTGCTCTTAACCGCTGAGCCATCTCTCCAGTCCCGGTTGTGAACTATCTTGTGGGTGCTGAGAACCAGATCTGAGTCCTTTGCAAGAGCCGAAAGTGGCCCTAACCACTGAGGAATCCTGCCAGCCCCACTTTTTTTTTTATTTTAGGCTTTCCTCTCCGCTTCCCCAACCTGCTGCCACAGCCCTCCCTCAGGCCTGGCTTCTGGTTTTCTCTTTTCCATCTTCCTTAGTACGATGAAGTGGCCTTTAGAGTTGGCACTCCTGGGATCACTGCTCACTGGCTTAAATAAAAAGTCCAGAAACACCACTTCCTTCCTCATTGACTGTAAGATGATGATGGTGGTGGTGGTGGTGGTGGTGGTGGTGGTGGTGGTAGTGGTGGTGGTGGTGATGGTGTGTGTGTCTGAGGATTAGAAAAGGGTGTTAGGGGCTGGAGAGATGGCTCAGTGGTTAAGAGCACCGACTGCTCTTCCTGAGGTCCTGAGTTCAAATCCCAGCAACCACATGGTGGCTCACAACCATCTGTAATGGGATCTGATGCCCTCTTCTGGTGTGTCTGAAGGCAGCTACAGTGTACTCATATACAATAAATAAAATCTTAAAAAAAAAAAAAGAATTTAAAAAAAAAAAAAAAGAAAAGAAAAGGGTGTTAGGCATTCTTCTGTCACTATCTTGTTTCTGAGGCAATGTCTCTCCCTGAACAGGTAGTTTGAGTTTATTGACGAGGCTGGCAGCGAGCAGGTCCCTGAGCTCCTCCAATCCTTCCCCCTTTCAGTGCTGACGGTACAGGTGTGCACTCTTAATCACAGAGCCATCTCTCCTCCTGTCCCAATATAGAGACACTCATAGGGTGGTTTTGACCGACTCAGTGGTCAATGGTTAGATTTTTTTTTTCTAACTTTCTGCTTTTTGGGGATTAGGAGAGTCGGGGAAACAACAGGGTCTCCTTGTGTAGCTCTGGCTGTCCCAGAACTTAACTATGCAGACCAGAGAAGTCTCAGACTTAGAGATCTGCCTGCCTCTGCCTCCTGAGTGCTGGGACTAAAGGCACATGCCTTCATCTCAGTCTTTCTCAAGAGCTTTTCTGTAAGTCGACATGAACCAGTCATAGCCTCAAGGAACCAGGGTGAGCTGTGGTGGTGGAGGAACCCTGGTGAAGCCTGTTAGATGTCTGGATGCTGTTCTCAGAAAGAAGACGGATTCTGCAGAGCCGGCCACCACCTGGGTCTTCCTATACCAAGCCTTCCCTTGGCACACCGTTGATCTTCATTGATCTTGTTTCATGAGATGGGAAGTCACCTTTTCTGGGAGGCACAAGCGTAACTCATTCTGAAAACAGCTGCCAAGAGTGGATAGTGGGCCAGGCACTGGTCAAGGCTCGGTGAGGCCCAAGGTGACTGTGTTCTATTGTTTTAAGCTTCAAAACTTGGGGCACCATTTGTGTGGCAGTAGATGGCAAATACATCCCTTGATGCATTTTTATTAATTTTGCTCAGTGTGAACTCATAGCAAATCTCTTTTGAGGAAGAGATGATTTTGGGTACTCCATTTTTATATGGACAGCTCCGGGTGCAGTCTGAGCAGGAGGGCAGGTGTGTGTGTGTATGTGTGTGTGTATGCATGCACATGTGTGAGTATGTGTGTATATATGCATGCATATGTGTAAGGGTGTGTGTATGCACATGTGTGAGCATGTGTGTGCCCTTTCCCAGGAGAAATTGCTAGTGAGCCTAGAATCACCTCACACTCTAAGACCACTTCTCAGCTGCAGAGAGACCCCTCTCCATTCTAGCTTTACCAGCGGTTGCTAGAAATTTCTAACGGGCTAGGAATCAACTCAGCAATGACTCCAGTGTCCCAGGAAATCAGCTAAGACAATAGCAGAAACCTCAGCTGATGAGAGACTGAGAGGGCACCCACCCTTTTTCCCCCTCATTTCCTCTTGGGGGAGGGGGCTCGACAATCCTGTAGCCAGGAGGAACAGAGAACTCTCCAATAAAGGTCTCAGTTGTTCAAAAGATGCTGAAGGAAGATGGCGCTGGGCCAAGACCAGACTTAACCTGATTACTTCTCTGAATTGCAGGGAAATGGTGACTCAGTTCAACCCATCCATAGAGAAGACTGAGTGATACTGTATGTTTTTCCAACCATTTGGAGTAAATTTAACAATGAATTTGGATAACCTTAGTTGGAAAAAAAAACCATATATATATATATATATATATATATACACACCCAGCTAGCCACAGACCAAGCACCACTGGGCATTTTTCTGAAATATTTATCCTCAAGTAAAAGGCATAAAAGTCACACACACACACACACACACAAAAACCACCCTGTATTTCATCTAAATATATCACAACAAAATATTTTCTTACTGCAGAAGTAAAGAAAATACCATGCAATCATTAACTCGCCTTAGCACAATGGCAAGGCAGGGAAGAAGGCAGATGTATTAAGAGTTTTGAAAAGAAATTTTGTTGTTTTGGAGCAGTGAGATGCTCTAGCAGGCAAGCCTGCTGACCTGGGTTTAATTCCTGAAGCATGTGTGTATGTGTACACAATGACTTCAGTGTCCCAGGACACACACACACACACACACACACACACACACACACACACACATACATGCACCTCTGTAGGCACACACAAATACACACACACCCCCCTCTGTAGGCACACACAAACATACACACACACCTCTGTAGGCACACACACACTCTGTAGGCACACACAAACATACACACACACCTCTGTAGGCACACACACACACACATACACCTCTGTAGGCACACACACACACACACACCTCTGTAGACACACACACACACACACACACACACAGGAATCACATATTTTGGACAATTTTAAAAACCTTTTTTCTTCATTATTATTATGATGTGTGTATGTGCATATGAACACATGCCACAGCAGACATGTGGCGGTAAGTTCTCTCTATCCCCCATGGGTGCTGGGGGATAGAACTCAGGTCATCAGGTTTGGCAGCAAGCACCGTTCTTCACTGAGCCATCTCTCCAGCCCCGTGTTAACAGTTTCTTAAGTCCTATAGGAAGTCTGGGGAAACCTAAGAGTAGAAAAGATTTTTCAGTTCATGGCACACAGCTCTTGGGATGCCCATGGGTATTAAACAGTAGTTGTCTGTTTTTCTATTCATGCAAGATCTGTCATTATCTGTTTTATTTTCCAAATACAGGGACTGCAGAAGTGACTCATGCCCACTTTTTTTTTAAAGCATTATTTATTTATGTATATTTGCACACTGTTGCTGTCCTCAGACACACCACAAGAGGGCGTTGGATCCCATTGCAGATGGTTATGAGCCACCATGTGGTTGCTGGGAATTGAACTCAGGACCTCTGAAAGAGCAGTCGGTACTCTTTTTTTTTTTTTTTTTTTTCTTCTTTTTTCTTTTTTTCGGAGCTGGGGACCGAACCCAGGGCCTTACGTTTGCTAGGCAAGCGCTCTACCACTGAGCTAAATCCCCAACCCGGCAGTCGGTGCTCTTAACTACTGAGCTATCCCTCCAGCTCTCACACCCACCTTTGCTACAGAGCATTACTGGTTTTTAGACAGGGTCTCCTATGCTCAGGATGACCTTGAGCTCCTTACCCTCCTGCCTCCACACATGGGCTGTGTCTGGTGCGAACAGAACTCTCACACACACTGATGAGCTCTGAAGTCAGCTTATTTTCAAGAGGGTAACTTGAAGTTAGATCTTCGTTCTTTTATTTTGTAGCCTGTGCTTCTCTCTTCACGGCTTTTAGAGGCAGGGTTTCATGTAGCACAGGCTAGCCTCAAACTTGTATATGGTTGAGGGTGACTTTGAACTGATTCTCCCGATTCTTAAATCCAAAGAACTGAGATGTGTATGGCCATGCCGAGTCCTATCCTGTACTGATTTGTTATCTGGAGACACAGCTTCCTGTAGCCCAGGCTGACGTCAAACTTGCTGTGTAGCTGAGGATGAGCTTTCACTCCTGATCTTCCTTCCCCCAAAATGTTAGGATTATAGGCCTGTGCCATCCATGGTGCCCGGTTATGGGGGGTGGAGATCCAACACAGGGTCTTGTGCAAGTTAGGAAAGCACTCTGCCAGTTGAGTCACGCCTCAGACTTCTAGCCTGTGTTTTCAAAAATGGCTTTTTATTTTTTGGTTTGTAGTGCTTTTTCAACTTGCTGTTATCAAGCAGATGAAATTTGATCCTGATGGTAGGGATTTGGGAGGTTGTCCTCAGGATGCTGGGGATTAAGGCTGGGGTCCATGCATGCTAACTAAGCACTAAACCTATCTGCTAAGGTCCTTTTGAACCTTAAGCAGGGCTCAAGGCCCCAACCTGGAAGCGCAGCGCCACCTGGTGGCAGTCCCGCAGAACACCCTGGAGAGGCGACCAGTGAAGTGGAACCACCGGTTTCCTTTGTGTTTATTTTATTCAAAACCGGATAAAGAACCTTTGAGTCCCGACATACTTCCAGAAGGATTACAGAGTTCGGCCAGACAGAGCTCAGAGGATTAGAAAAAAGATGCAACTGTTCGGTCTAGTAACACGCTGATTTTGACCAGCTGAAACTCAGGCTACTGCCTCTGGCGTCTTCTCTTAAAGGTGAGTGGGGTGAGGGTGGGAGTTGGGGATGGGGATTTGGGGTGCTACCCTCCCCTCTTGGGGGTTCTGTTCCTTTCCATCCCCAAATAGAGCAGCTGTTTACTTTTAATTGACACAGGGTCTTGTTATGTTGCCCTGGCAGTCCTGGAATTCACTATGTAGACCAGGCTGGCCTTGAACTCAGAGATCTACTAGCCTCTGCTTCCCTGGTCCTGGGATTAAAGTCATGGGCCATTATGCCTGGTTCCTATTTTTTTTTAATAATTTAAAAAAAATTTTTTTTTAAGACTTTATTACAGATGGTTGTGAGCCACCATGTGGTTGCTGGGAATTGAACTCAGGACCTCTGAAAGAGCAGTCAGTGCTCTTAACCACTGAGCCATCTCTCCAGCCCCCTGGCTCCTATTTTTAAAGATTTAGTATTTTGAGATTTGTTTTACATGCATGGCTGTTTTGCCCGCATGAGGCTGTGTACACCATGTGTGTGCTGTGTGCCCTGGATCCCTTGGAGCTGGAGTTACAGTGGTGAGCAGCCATGTGTGTGGCTAGAAATGGAACCTGGACCTCTGGAAGAGCAGCCAGTGCTCTTAACCGCTAGACCATTTCTCTAGTCCTTAACACTAGAATACATTTTATATTTATAAGGATTTATATATAAGAATATATATTTTATATATTTATAAGGAACAAGGCAAAAAAAAAAAAAAAAAACCAAAACTGGGCATGATAGTGTAACATCTTTAATCCCAGCACCTCGTGGGTGGAATCTGGAGTTCAAAGTCACCTTGGGCTACACAGCGAGCGAGTTTGAGGCCAGCCTTGGCTACTACTACATGAGACCCTGTCTGGAAGAGCAAAAATAAAAGCACAGTTAAATAAGCTGAAAAGAGGGGTTGGGGATTTGGCTCAGTGGTAGAGCACTTGCCTAGCAAGCGCAAGGCCCTGGGTTCGGTCCCCAGCTCCGGAAAAAAAGAAAAGAAAAAAAAAAAAAGCTGAAAAGAGACTTGCATAGCTCAAAGTAAGTATTACAGGCTGGCTCAGCAGTTAAGAGCACTGGCTGTTCTTCCAGAGGACCCAGGTTCAGTTCCCAGCACCCACTCACCATGGTCTTCAGCTCCAGCTTCAGGAGATTCAATGTGTCCTCCAGCCTCTCTAGCCATCAGGCATTCATGTGGTGCACAGAGGGCCATGAGGAAAAAGTACTCATACACATGGATGGATGGATGGACAGATATTAGCAGTATTAGCAGCAGGGCATTTTAGGACACTCCTTTAATCCTGCCATCTCTGAGGTGGAAGTAGGAGGATTAGGAATTCCGGGCCAGTCTAGGCTACATACAGAGTGTAGGGTAGCCTGGGCTGAGACCTTATGTCAAAAGCCAAAGAAAACAACCGAATTGTAACTCCACAGCCATTTCTGGTTTACGCTGGAATGTGGAGTTATTAATTTGTTGGTCTTCCCCCACAATAAGTCATCTTAGCTAAGGAGTAATGTGGGTGGAGGGTTCCCTGGTGGAGTAGGGTTATCTGCTGGCCTCTCTGCTGTTGGTGAGCACACCAGTGTGGCCCAGGGAGCACTGCTCACAGCAGAGCTCCTCTGCCTCCTCTGTTACTGTCCGGTCAGTCCTCGGATACACACTGAAGAGACGGCTCAATGAACTGACTTACAAAACAAGTTTTTATTAGTTCAACATCAAAATCTGTTACAGGTAATCACATGTCTGCCTTTGTTACCTCCTTACAGGACGAGGAATGTTAGAAATCCTGAGGACACAGGAGAGTTGAAGCTGATAATGAACTATGGCCCATCACGTCAAGCACACTAAGATCACGGGACACAGGGACAAAGCTCACTGACCAGTTTCTGCAAGTGCAGCAAGGATTCACTACAGTGCACAGGACCAGGGGGGCCGCGGACAGGCCGGATTCGAGACTAAATCCAGCTGCGGTTCAGTAATGAAATCAATGTGCAGTAACACAGTGACATAATAAATACTCGGGCTGACAGCAGAGGGCACGGCGCGGGACTGACACCTGCTGTCCCCCCTTTGTCCTCAGTCTGACTTTGGAAGAGTGGAGACCAAAAAGGAACAGTACAGAAAACCACGCGTTATCTGCATAGATAGATAAGAAACCCTCCTCATGTCAAGAACGCACATCCAGTCCAGGCCACGCAGGACCTGCCAGGTCTCAGGACTCACTTCAAGAACTGCAGGTTTCCAGGAGAACATGAAGCCAGTTAGTGGTGTCTGCATGCTGACTTATCTGAGATCACTTCTAGCCTTGACTAGAAGCTACCAGGAAGATAAGTCCCCAGCCACAGCCAGAGATGCACGGTCACTGCTATCTGTCTGGGGCACCTGGACATCCAGGAGCCCCCTCGTTGATGAGACAGGGTCGTGGTACATGGCCCAGGCTGGCCTTTAACTTGCAAAGTCCTCATACCTCTGCCTCCCAAGCGCTGAGATGACGGGATATGCCACCGCGCTGAATACATTTGGTAATCCTGACTATGAATTGTGCTCTGCCCAAGACTGAGGGAGACAGTGGCACTCTTGAGGAGGAAGATGGCCCTGGAGAACACAACGAGGGGAGTTCGAAACAGCAGTAGTCACTTGTCACGTGGCTGCTCAAGGTTCATACATCTTACTTGGTCCATGTACTTAGTTTTGTGCAGAATGAGTCTCTAGAACGCAGGATTCTTGGCTAGAAGCAAACATTTCTCCAGGACTGTTCCTCTGAACTGTCACAGCGAGAAAAGGAACATACCTTATTCTGAGAGAGGGGTTACTCATGTATCCCAGGCAATCCTCCTGCCTCAGCCTCCTGCAGGCTGAGATTACACCACACCCAGACAATGTTCCCTTTAAGACAGATGCATTAGGGAACACAGAGGGAAGTGGAGGGTGACCAAGTTCACCTTGCAGGTGAGGTCTGAGGCTTTATAGAAGGCAAGCAAGCAGGAGTGACCCCAAGGCATCGAAGAATCTGGTACACCTCCATGGTTTAATTGCGCTCAAAGCTTTCCTCTTAAAACTAAATCCTCCAGTCTAAAAATAGTTTACATAAAATATATAGCCCAGGCCCACCACGAGTCTTGAATAGAACCTGATTTTCTAAGCAGAGGGAGAGGGACATCCCACAGCAAACCTTTAACTCCATGCATTCTTTGAGCCTGGGTCCCCGTTACCACTGTTTACATTTTAATTCCATGAATGTGAGTATCCAGGGAACCCCACGTAAGGTGCTGACACAACTGCTGGTGACCAAGGTAACAGGATGCACACAGATTTGAGTGTCTCGACTTAAAAAAGAGCAATAGATGTTCTTTAATTGGTGGGTAGAAAATGAAAGCCAAGACAAATTTAAAAACTGGGTTATGATCACTTAGAAAATCAGAGCATGTACTGTATAATGAGGAACACAAAACCTCCCCAGTTGAAAACATGCTTGCTGACAGCTAGGGTCTATCCTACAACCAGAAGTAGCAAACTGCTGAGCTTGGCAGGGCCAAGCACAGTGTAGCCAAGGATGGCCTTGAATTCCTGATCTACTGCATCCAACTCTAAAGTCCCAGGATGACAAGGGCGTGTGCCTGGATCCAGTCAAGTTGGAAGACCCACAGGCCTGGAGTTTGAGACCAACCTGGGCCACACTGTGAGACATCACCTCAAAACAAAATATATGCATATAATCCCTTTACCTGGCAGATGACTTGTGTGGATGGAATGGTTATCTTCAACTGAATCTGCACCGAGGCTTCCCAATGGCAAATGCAGACTTCAGCATCTGACAGTGTCTGAAGGCAAGGGACACTCTTCTGTTGTTGATAGGGATGGTGGCACACACCTCCAGTCCCAGCACTTAGGAGACAGAGGCAGGAGGACCAGGAGTTCAAAGTCATCCTTGGGACACAGCAAGTTTGAGATCAACCTGGACTACGTGAGACCCTGTTTTAATAAGACAGAAAACAGGTGTGTGTGTGTGTGTGTGTCTCTGTGTGTGTGTGTGTGTGTGTTTCTGTGTGTGCGCTCATGAAATCAGTTCTACCACAAAAGGGACTCAGCCCTGACATGTCACCCATGACGGCTCTCATGGCGTCACTTCTCTAAGCTCCTTCCTTTGCAGTAGCAGCTATGCTACTTTCTGTTCTGTGCCCCTTCACATCTTCCTGCCAGTTCTGAACGCTTGTGCGACAGAACAGTCGGATGAGTGGAGCCACTCGAGCGTCTGTAACACAGCACCCCGAGGCAGGAGAGCCAGCCTTCAGCAAGGGACTGCAGCTCAGCACACCAGAGATGCAGAGTGACCCACGGAACAACACGCCAAGAGTAAGAAGCAGGGCTGGGGATTTAGCTCAGCGGTAGAGCGCTTGCCTAGCGAGCGCAAGGCCCTGGGTTTGGTCCCCAGCTCCGGAAAAAAAAAAAAAAAAAAAAAAAAAAAAAAAAAACCCAAACCAAAACAAACCAAAAAAACAAAAAAAGAGTAAGAAGCAATTCTATCTGGACACCAACTGCAAGTGAAGGTGGAAATGTTCACTAAAAAGGAAAGCATGAACTGCATGCCCATGCCTGCAATCCCAACACTCAGGAGGCTAAGGAAAGAGAATGGTCTTGGGCTCAAGGCCAGCTTGGGCTACATAATGAGTCACAGGCTAGCCTGAGCTACAGTGTGAAACCTTGTCTCAAAACAACAAAAACAAACAAAGAAAAAAGCTCAACCACCCCCAAAAGAATGACTCCTCTCCCTAATCTGCAGGGGAAAAGTGCAGGTGATTTTTCTTTCCAAACAGCTAAAATACTTGAACGGAGAACTTTCAAGTACATGGTGCTCCCCTGTAAGTCCAGCACTTGGGAAGCTGAGGCAGGAGGAACACAGAGGATTTGAGGCCCGGGAGCTACCAAGTGAAACCCTGTCTTCAAAGAAAACAAAACGAACCTGCTCCCCCAATTTAAATCGGTCTGCACAGTCATCATTATCGTCTGAAGTTAAGAGCGACCTACATCCGTGCCGACGCACACAGCATAGGGAACCTCAGGCAGTAGCAGCCAGCACTAGGAGGGTCAAGAGAGTAACAGAAGAGCTGCCCGGGGCTCCAGCTCCATAAAGCCATCAGCCAGGCTTCCCGGGACACAGGCTGCTGGCAAAGGCAAGGCTCCTGCAGAGAGCTGAGGCTGGGGAGGGCTGCGCTGGGAGCAGGGTTCTGCACGCCACTTTCACTGACTGCCAAGTAAGATGGACAGCCAGGAGAGCCAAGGGCGCATCTGCCCACGCCATCTGGACCTGACAATCTCAGTCACTTGGCCTTTCATCCCTAAAGCTAGTGAAAAAATACTTGAAAAAAAAAAATGACTTCTACAAATGATTTTGTATCTCAGGTTTCTTCTCGTGCAAAAAGAAAGGTCATGTCTACTGAATAATTACATTCAGCCTTTGCTCAATCTGTTAGACACCGCCACACCTGTACAAAAATACCCACACCGAAGTGAGACTAACGTTTAAGTCTGTAGAAATGGCAGTGCACTGGGTGACGCTGGCTCTGGCCTCCGGTACCCAATGCTCTACAGGTTCAAGGGAACTAATATTTCTGGGGGAGGAGACAGGTGCCTCACGGTCAGGGCTAACCTTGTCACTTAAAGTGCCATTTAGAATACTGTTCGAAATCTGAACCGGCTGGCTGAATCTGCCACTTCATTCCACGTTCCGGCCCGGGGAGGCTGGCCCAGCAGCTGGACGGATGCATCAGCATCGCTGGGCTGCGCTCCAAGGCAGGCGCGGCTGTAGCAGTGGTAGGCGCAGGCGCAGCAGCCGCTCACAGTGCACAGTCCAGCCGCTCACTCAGTGCTGCCGTGGGAGCTTCCGGGCGCCGCGTCTGCGTGATTTTCTGTTTTGGATTTTTTGTGTCTTCTTCCTCTTCGGTTTCGCTCTCACAGACGTGCACCACCACACTGGGGGTGGACTCGGTTCCTGCGTGCAGTTCGTATTTCTCCCCTGCAAGCACAGGAAGGAGCCTTACTGCAGGGGAAGAAATTAATTTCTTCTATCTCCCAACTTCCTCTTCTACTACGTCATTTAGTAGCCGATTTTTTTTCCCCCTCTCTTTTTTGGACTGTATCTCATGAAATCTGGGCCAGTCAGAAGCTTGCTGCTGTAGCTGAGGCTGACCTTGAACTCTGATTCGTCTGCTTCTATCTCCCAAATGCTGGCATTAAAAGGAAAAAAAACCCCAACAACAATAACAACAACAAAAACTCTCCCTGGAGTCTATGTAGCCCAGGCTGGCCCGGGAACTCCCAGGGAGTGGCCAGCCTCTGCCTCCCAAGTGCTGTTAAAGTTGAGTGCCACCATGCCCTCAGAAATTCCATTTGTAATGACACTGCCCCTTGTGTCCTGGGCCCTGGGAGTTAAACCCAAGCACAGCAGGCACCTTCAGGACAGACTCCTGTTAGCACACACCTTAAAACTATCCTTTCCCTATTTTTAGATAAAACATCATGGTGCAAGCTGAGCACAAGCACGCCCTGCCCACCATGTCCGTCTCCATGACTTTCAACTGAGCATGCTCAGGAATGCACCTGCCACTACATGAATACACACTTCCTTCACTGGGGAGGCCTTGCTTTGGAAATAGCTCCTGTGTAGGTGATAAACCTTTCCTATCTCTTACGTTCATCTGGCTTTGTGCTAAGATGAGAACCCATTGATTAGATTGCATAAATACTAATTAAAACGTAATATAAATGCTAACTGCTGTTGTACAAATAACTAAGGTGGGTTAGTTACATTCAGAGTGGTTTTACGTGGCCATGGGAGGCACTGGCTAGGCTCTGGGCGCAGTGTCTAGTGTAGGGCCTCTCACGTCCAGGAGCATAGCGCTCCTCTCAAAAGCCTCCGAAGTGCCCTAGAAGACATGCCCTGACCTCAGCAGCGGGGAATCAGCTTCTGGAATTATTAAGATGAGAGAGACAGCAAGAAGAAAGGGAAAGCGAGGAATGAACAAAAGAAAAAAGGAAAGAACATTAGAAGGGCGATAGGTCGTCATCACTGTAACCCAAAGCAGCAGCCACTGACACAGAGCTGGCTTGCGGAGAGAAAGCTGGGAGTATGTTTGCTCCGCATTAACTCCTAGCTGAACGGCTAAAATTGTCACACTGCAGAGAGCGTTCAACCCTTCCAACATACTCAGATAACCCAGGCTCTGGCTGAGGACCACAGTGCTGGAAAATGCACGGTGTGAACCCAGACTGGTGTGGCCACACCATCCACTGGACAGTGCTATAACCCCTACTGAACACGGTCTCCAGCACTCAAAACGGCGATGTCCAGGGACGCTGAGAGCTAAAGCATGCGTTACCTGGCCCCAGCTTGGAGACGGCACAGAGGAGGTCATAGTTGATCACTGGCGTGGCATCTTCACTCTGCTTCCACCCCACGGGGGGTGAGGCGGGAGGGGAGATGAGGAACTGCTTGGTGGGCTGTGGTGGCAGTAAGTAGGACTTGTCCCGAGCCTCCCCGGACACCTGCACCTGCAGGGAAAGACAGGCCTGTGAGCATCCATCTTTTCTCTGGGTTTGCTTTTTTTTTTTTTTTTTTTTTTCTTTTTCTTTTTTTCGGAGCTGGGGACCGAACTCAGGGCCTTGCGCTTGCTAGGCAAGCGCTCTACCACTGAGCTAAATCCCCAACCCCTGGGTTTGCTTTTTTTAAGGCAGAGTTTCTCTGTGTAGCCCTGGCTGTCCTGAACTCACTGTAGACCAACCTCACAGATCTGCTCTCTCTGCCTCCAGAGTCTGGGATGAAAGGCGTGTACCACAGGGCTTTCATTTCCAACTTTATGGTAATTGTTATGTTCTTGGAGTGCTGACTAAAACTGTCTCTCAAACTGTCTGTGATCTCCCAGCAGGTGGACTGGAAGTGGCCACAGGTCCTGGACTCTTGATATCGTGAAGTGAATGAAAGAACAAATTATAGACAGATGGACAGAGAAACATAGCAGTGATGACGGCAGTGGTCTGGGCTCTAAGTGACCCTCAGGCTCGACATAGTAGATAGAGGCTTGCTCCCTGAGAGGTCAAACTGGGAGCCTTTGGGAGTCAGGGAGGCCTTTAGTCATGGAGACACACCCTAAGGGACAGTGGGACCCTAGCCCCTTACTCTTCCTGTTTCCCATGAATGAGGTGAAGAGCTTTGCTCTGCCCCCACTGCTGCTCCACTGCAGGCCCAGTCGCATGCAGACTGAAACCTCCAAACCACGAGCCAAGACCTCTGTCCTTTACACTTGACTCTCAGGTGTTGTTACAGTGGGCGCACTGGCTAGTGCATGTCAACCTACTGCTAGCTTTGGTCATCAGGAGACGGGGACCTCAGCTGAGGAAATGCCTCCAGGAGATCTGACTGCAGGCAGGCCTGTACAACATTCTCTTAGTGACTGCTGTGGGAGGGCCCTGCCCACTGTGATGATACCAACCTGGGTGCTGGTCCTGGGGGCTGTAAGAAAGCAGGATGAGCAAGCCATGGGGAGCAAACCAGTAAGCAGCACCCTCCATGGCCTCTGCATCAGCTCCCGCCTCCAGGTCCCTGCATCAGCTCCCGCCTCCAGGTCCCTGCATCAGCTCCCGCCTCCAGGTCCCTGCATCAGCTCCCGCCTCCAGGTCCCTGCATCAGTTCCTGCCTCCAGGTTCCTGTCCAGGTTGAGTTCTTGCCTTGGCTTCCCACAATGAATGGCGATTCAAGATACATGAACTACATAAACTTTTTGTCTCCTGGGTGCTTTTGGTCACGGAGTTTCATCACAGTAATGGGGACCCTAACTAGTTCACTGGGAATGGCTGACTAACACACCCACCGCCAAGCTCCTGTCTCAGAAGAGAGAAAATTGTGTATGTGGTTGTCAGAGGACGCAGATAGGTTCTTTCTTTCCACCATGGATGAGTTTCAGGGATCAACTCAGGCCCTCAGGTTTGGTGGCAAGCACCTTTACCCTCTGGGCCATCTTGATGGCCCTTGAAGGGTTTGTTCTCTGCTTTCCCATGGATGTCACACCCTCAGTGCCATTTTAGATGCACAGAATGTGTGACCCACCCACCTCCAAGTTCAGCCCTTCTCTGCAGAGTCCTAGCTGAGCAAAACTGCTAGAAAAAAGAATTCCTTAGCTATTAGTCTCAGAGAAACAAAGACAGAAGGCGTAGTATGCTCCTAAAACAAAATTACATACGTGTAAAGTAAAAAAAAAAACAAAAAACAAAAAACAAAAAAACCCAAACAAACAAAAAAACAAAACACTGCGGGCTGGAGAGACGGCTCAGTGGTTAAGAGCACTGACTGCTCTTCCAGAGGTCCTGAGTTCAATTCCCAGCAACCACATGGTGGCTCACAACCATCTGCAATGGGATCTGATGCCTCTTCTGGTGTGTCTGAAGATAGCTACAGTGTGCTCATATACATTAAATAAATAAATCTAAAAAAAAGAAAAAAAAAGCATTGCATCCCTGTCTCACCTGACTGCTGGTTTTACAAGCCTCTGACCCCATGTTGGAAGGGGAACTGTAACAGGCTGTGAATGGAGGGGCAGCCGTGGGGGTGCAGCCACAGAACTCGCCTGTGCGAAGTAAAGCTTCAGCTTCCGGCCATGGAATTCACTCTCATGGAGCTCGATCCGTGCTCTCGCCGCAGCCTCAGGCTTGCTGAAGTTGATCCTCACTCTGCGAAAGCTCTTGAACAGCTGGAATGTGACCTGGTCATCATAGAGGGTGAACAGGGCTTCGAACCTCTCCTGCACGGTGAGCAGCATGGCCGAGAGAGTGGGAGGGAAGACAGAATATCCCTATTAACGGGTGACCTGGTAAGGAGTCGAGGCTGGGAGAAACCCCGTCTGTCATACGCTGCGGTTCCTCCGTTCTCACGAGTTCAGAGTTGATACCCTGTGACTCACGTGCTCACACTTACGGTCTGCAATGGCTAGCCTTGATAGATACTGCAGGCCCAAAGGTGATGAAGTATTTATGATGGCTAAGACAGCACCCACACAGCTGCACACAGAACAGGGGCATGACTGTTGTCAAGGCACTGACGTAGGCAGCTGTGCTTCCTCTCACAGGAGTGTCGCTGGCAGTCAGACCCTTCCCTACCTTCCCTGTTCTAGGCACTTGTGGACATGCTGACATAGGACACACTGGGCAAGGTCTCCCACGACTTCCTCTTAGAACCTGAACAACCCCCGCTTAGCACGTGCACACAACATAATGCGGAGAAATAACTTCTACTTTTTGCTTTTTAAAGACTAGGTCTCATGCAGTCCCGGTGGTCCTGGCTTCTACAGAAAAAAAGCAGGCTGAGCAAGCCAGTAAGCCTCTCCATGGCCTCTGCATCAGTTCCTGCCTCTAGGTTCCTGCCCTGCTTGAGTTGCTGTCCTGGCTTCCTTCAAGGATGAACAGTGATGTGGAAGTGTGAGCCAGGTTAACCCTTTCCTCCCCAAGTTGCTCTGGTCACTGTGTTTTATCACAGCAATGATAACCCCGAGACACTGGAACACATGTGTATGGAAACACACAAGCATGCACACACGATCTGAGACGCAGATAACCCTGGAACGGTTTTAAAACTGAGAACCCGGGCTGAGGAGATGGCTTAGTAGTTCAGAGCATTTGCTGCTCCCCAGAGGACTCAGATTCATTTCCCAGCATCCACGGCAGGCGGCTCACGAACATCTGCAGCTTTAGCTCCGGGGATCACTGTGCTCATCTGGGTTCTCTGGGGATCCACTCACATATTCACATAAACAAAACACAGACAGACAGACAGACAGACAGACAGACAGACAAGCCCACCACCAAAGAAAAATCAACGAGAACTCGGTCTTCTTTTTCCATGCGAAAAACCCTGAAATAGATTCACTGGTGTGAAGTTCCTCCCCACGATTCTCTCTTAAACTTAAAATGTGTATAATTTCCTGTTACTTGTGGGCATGAGTGGGGATGTGGGTGGCTGGGGGTGGAAGGCATGGTACTCATGTGAAGGTCACATCCACGCTCGCCTTCACCTGTCTGTGGGTTTCTGGGGAGGCTTGTCAGGCTGACGTCACTGTGCAGCAAGCACTTTTCCCCTGCTTGCCATCTCACTGTCCCCAGAGAGGTCTCGTGACTATAATTTTAAGATAAAAAGGTCCTAAGGTCTTCTCGGATCCAAAATGCTCATATACTAAGTGCTGGACATAAATAGGGTAGGTGGCATCGACAAAGGACCGGCAGACTTCCCCAGTATGTTAAATCACTGCTAGACGGCCTACAGCCCTGAATACGAGGTGGACAGCTTTTCTACTGCTTGCGCGCTCTCTCTCTCTCTCTCTCTCTCTCTCGCTCTCTCGCTCTCTCGCTCTCTCGCTCTCGCTCTCTCTCTTGCTCTCTCTCTCTCTCTCTGACACAGAATCTCTCTACATAGCCTGGGACTTGCTGTTTGTTGTGGAACAGTGGAACTCCCTCTGTAGACCAGGCTGGCCTCCAACTCACAGAGATCCACCTGCCTCTGTTTTCCATGTGTTGGGATTTCCCTACATGCTCAGAGCTAGATATAACTTTTGTTTTGCTTTGTTTTTTGAGACAGGGTTTCTCTTTGTAGCCCCTGGCTGTCCTAGAACTTGCTCAGTTGACCAGGCTGGCCTTGAACTCAGAGATCCTCCTGCCTCTGCCTCCCAAATGCTGGGATTAAAGCATGTGCTACCACCACCGAGCCTAGATAAAGTTTTTAACAGAATGTTTTCCCCATCAGCAATTGTTTGAACTTGGGGATGCTACACTCACTGATAGATAAAGGGGCTGTGTTAAATGCATGTGCTTTCTTACAAAAAATCATCTCTAACATGAAATTCAGAGCTCTTAAGTAAGAAAGCAGGAGGGCTGCTTCAGACTCCTAAACCCTGGCTCAGCTGGGTAAAGAAACAGCATAGATAGAGTGACCTGCAAAGAGACCCTCTGTGCCCGACCATGTAGATAGAGTGACCTGCAAAGAGACCCTCTGTGCCCGACCATGTAGATAGAGTGACCTGCAAAGAGACCCTCTGTGCCCGACCATGTAGATAGAGTGACCTGCAAAGAGACCCTCTGTGCCCGATCATGTAGATAGAGTGACCTGCAAAGAGACCCTCTGTGCCCGACCGTGTAGATAGAGTGACCTGCAAAGAGACCCTCTGTGCCCGACCGTGTAGATAGAGTGACCTGCAAAGAGACCCTCTGTGCCCGACCGTGTAGATAGAGTGACCTGTAAAGAGACCCTCTGTGCCCGACCGTGTAGATAGAGTGACCTGCAAAGAGACCCTCTGTGCCCGACCATGTAGATAGAGTGACCTGCAAAGAGACCCTCTGTGCCTGACCGTGCCCTCCCCACCCCACCCCCAGGCTCTCCGCTCCAGGCAGGAGCCCTAAGCCTCCCACACACTCCTAAGCCCAGTACAGTTTCAAATGACGCTCTTTGCTCAGAAGCCCTAGGACTACGCCCCATAAGAGCCAGCTTCCACCTCTCAGCCCAGTGCTCTAGACGGCCTGTGTCCACCATACAGAATGCCTGTTACTTTCCCTGCCTCACACTGTCCTAAAGAGTCTCAGTGTATCTGGTTTCCTCTGGTTAAAGATTCCTTTCCCTGGATAAAATGCTAATTCTCCCAGCTCTTCCTCCAGGCCACATGCCCCTATGAGACTTACTGAGCCTGGCTGTGAACCTGCCTCAGTGACACCTGACGGGCTAAAGGACTGTCCACCCTGTGACTCAGAAACTGCGTAATTCGAACTCTACCTCCCAACCCAGTCGGCACAGAGCCTTACTCTGCAGGTGTTTGAGCATGGATCCAGCTCTGCCCCTGAGAACACTGGAACGAAGCCCAGCCTGCATACAGACTAGAACATTTAAGGGCCAAGTCAGGAGTGGCAGCCTCTACCTGTAAGCTCAGTGCTCAGGAGGCTGAGGATTGCCCAGATGTCAGTCTGGGCCACACGGTGAGATTATGTAGCAAAGAGAAAAAGAAAGTGTGTAGGCTTTAATGAAGTCATGCGGGGACACACACACACACACACACACACACACACACACACACACACACACTTTCCAAGTAAAAGGTAATCCATTTTTCCTTTCAAACCATAAAGAGCAATACAAGCAAAGTTAACAATGAGATAGCAGCTATTCCCCATAGCCTAATAGTCCAAGAAGCCCCAGGAAAGACAAACTGCCTCTTTAGTAAGCGTAGGAAGAAGACAGGAAAAAAAAGAGCACTTGGAGGCTGGGCATGGTGATACAGACGCTCTGACATATCCTAACATTCAGAGTTAGAGCTGGGAGGCTCACTGGAAATCCCAGGCCATCCTATGTCACACAGCCAATCCCAGGCTAGCCTGAGCTACACAGCTAATCCCAGGCCAGCCTGTGCTACATAGCCAGCCCCAGGCCAGCCTGTGCCATACAGCCAGCCTGTGCCACACAGCCAATCTCAGGCCATCCTGGGCCACATAGCCAATCCTAGGCTAGCCTGAGCTACACAGCCAATCCCAGGCCATCCTGTGCCACACAGGGAAAGGCACCCGGGGGATGACAGGTGTGTATGGCAGAAACATGTGTACAAATAAGATGTGCTGACGAACACACACTGGAAGATATTTAGTATCTTCCAGTAAAATACTTAAAAAGCTTTTCTTCAATCACAGTCTCCAAACTCAGTGAATAGGCGAATGAATAAAAGGCATTCTTTGAGCCTTGATTCAGGGTCCACTAAAAGCCAGTGTTCCTCAAGGGCGGTGGGAGGACTGGCTCTGAACGATGCCGGTCGGTGGCACTGAGACTCTCCTAAGACACAGTGAGGGGGCCACCGTGGCGTCACAGGGCTCAGGGACCAAAGCTACCTTCGCTTCCCATGCCGTGAGTGCAGGGGCAGGGTGTGTGCCTACCTTCTGCTCTTGGACCTCAAACACCGCTTCGTGGACACTGCAAGCAAAGAGGGAGGTGGGCAGGTCGCTGAGGTCCATCATCTCTTCCAAATCGTCTTCATTTTCACCGAAGACCATCTCCTCTTCCTCTTCCTGGTCGCTGCTACAGAGGTCTGACTGGCTGTCATTCCAAGATTTCAGGCTGTCTCGTAGCATCTTCTCTGTCGGTAAAGTTCTAGGACGCTGGCCAGACAGTGCTTTAAAAAAAAAAAAGGAAAACACCGAGAGGAAAACCGTGAAGGCTTTGCAATGTGGCGCTCAATCTTTCTCCAGACAGCAATTCATCAAGCAGAACGATGTAATCCAGGAAAGATCAATCGGTATTTAAGTTCGCTCCAGCTCTCCAGTGAGTTCCCTGTCTATAAATCTGATTTGCTTAGCAGAATTTATGGGACAATGAAATATGAGGATGTAAAAAAAAAGCAATCGCTTTCTCGTGAGAGCAGGACGGGCAGGGTGATGGGAGCCATCACGTCAACACGTCCTTGAGTTTACAAGCAGAGAGAGGGAAGGTGGGAGCCAGCGTGGCCTCCACATATTTGTTTTGGGTTTTAGGTGGAAAACACTGGAAGTGGCCCAGCAGAATCACACCCACACGGTCTGTTCACCATCTGCACCCTGAGACGCCGCCGTCTGGGAGGCTCTGCCTTTCATATCCAGCCTGGGTTTTTTGGGTTTTTTTTGTTTTTTGTTTTTTGTTTTTTGAGCAGACTCCTAAGTGATTAAGTCGCTTAGGCCACTGAGTTCCTTTTAAAAGGTGTCCAGGAACACACAATGCAAGCACACACAGCACACAGCTTAAGCTGGGACACAATCCAGGGATGCGCTTCTGAACTTTAAGATGCTGTGTCTCTTGTCAGAGGCCAAGAGCTGACACTGTCCCTCTAAAACCCAGAATCTGCCTGTGTTTGGCTCTTCAGAAAACCACGCCACGCTTTTAAGACAGTGGCCCTTTGCACACGACATATTTCATGACAGTGGCATGGAACTGAAGAAAGCCTGGCTGGCAGGGACACTGAGTGATCATGGTTATTATGACTGCCCTCCGAGCTCCCCCTTCATTTGGAAGGACACAGTCTCTATTTCCTACTGGTTATTAACTATGGGATAAAAATAGCAGAGCTTCCCATTATTCTATAGCACTCAAGACAATCTTAAAAAAAAAAAAAAAAAGCACCTCTACTTGTTTCTGTCAATATCTGGGCACCTACTGCTGGGCACTGGGGGACAGCCAGGGCAAACGGTTCTCCTGTAGGGCCAGCCAGTCACATTCCCCAGTGGGCCTCATCCTACTGCCTGCCATACTATCAGCCTCTCCAGCGTTCCTCTTCCTCAGCACAGGAGCGCTTTCCATTGCTCTACCTTGCCTCCATCCTCCTGCTTCTCTTCCTGGAGAGCAAGCCATTCGCCTAGCTTGTCTCCTCCACTGCACTCACTCCACGGCTTAGTCTCATGCGCTGGCTGCCAGTCTCTCTTGGCTTCATCTCCCCTCACTACTGATATGAAGACCCCTAGGCCCAGAGCCCACCCTCTGCAGTGCACATCCTGACGCCCCTTCCCTCTCCGGGCAGGCTTTTTTTTTTTTTTTTTTAAGAATCTGTCACGCTGCACTTGGGTCTCTCTCGGGTTTCAGCCCAGTCCCCTCTGGAGCTGTTAACTTCTTAGTTCTCAGCTTGGCGTCCTCCCCATGTGCCAGCACCATGCTGCATTTCACACAACTGCTCCTAAGTCATGAAGCACCAACGTCTCGGGGAAATGAGAACTGGATCCACACGGCATGGGATGTATGGAATTATAGCATGTCTCCAAGAAATTCTGAGTTGTTCCTTGGTGGCTCCTCCCTCCGTATCGGACTATTTGAGGACTGGGACCTTTCCCCTAAATCTACACTTAGAAATTTAGCTTTGTGCTAAACATATGCTTACCTGGGTAGCCCAAGGTCTGACAATTTTTAGCTGATTATTTTAATCATATGGCTGCGCCACAGCCTTTGGGTCTAAAGGGAGTCCCCCCAGAATGTGTCTCACTGTGGCTTTTATGAGGGAGAGGTTGGACTCTCACAACGCCGTGCTCCCTTCTCTGCTCTAAGCTTAAAAATTGCCCCTAGCTACCAGACTTCCCTGCCTTCAAATGCCCAGGTCCTGCCATAGTTTCTGACTCATAGCTGCTTAGAAAGGGCAGCCGAACGAAAGCAGACTGCACTGATCTTCATGTCACTGGCTTGTCACCGCTGAAGGAAGAAAATGCACGTCTGTAAGGAATTGGAGATGGGCTTGTGGAGGAGGATGTCATCGGGCAAAGAATGGGGGCACAGCCGGGCACCGAGGTGCATGCACCAAGTGAGGAACAGAAATGCCTGAAAACTGTGTGGCTCAGAAAATGATGTGACCAATCTAGTTTCTCCTTGGGCACAGAGTGGGCTCTCTTTGCAACTTGTCTATTAGAGGCATTAGCTGTTTTTGTTTTCTGTAATTCCCCACTTATTTACTATTTCTTTCCCTTCTTAAAAAGATGCGAGAAGGCTGGAGAGATGGCTCAATGGTTAAGAGCGCTGACTGCTCTTCCAGAGGTCCTGAGTTCAAATCCCAGCAACCACATGGTGGCTCACAACCGTCTGTAATGAGATCTGATGTGCCTGAAGACAGCTAGTGTACTTATATATAATAAATAAATATATCTTTAAAAAAAAAGATGCGAGAAAGCTGGGCCTTGTGGTCCCTTCCTTTAATCCCAGAGCCAGGGAGGCAGAGGCTGAAGGATCACCAGGAGTACAGGCCGGAGAGGCTTCTGGGGCCGGGGCGGGGAGGAGAGCCAGCCCATTTTCAGCCTACGTGTGCGTGCGCAGCACAGAGGATCAAACCCTTGGCCTTGCTCATGTTAGACCATACTTTACTACTGGGCTACAGCCTCGGCCCTAGTTGACTTTTGATAATTATTTCCTTTTTCAAGGTCCTTCCTCCAATATGACAGAGAATGGAGTAAAAATAGAGCGTAGGGAACGATCCTCTGCTTGATTTAGAATGTTATATCTTCATTTCCTGTTTTTCTATCTTCACCCTGGGTTAACTTTCTTTTGCTACGACTTCAAAAACAAACGATAAAAATGGGCTTGGGCATGGTGGCTCATGTCTGTACTCAGTACTCAAGAACCCGGGACAGGAGGGCCGCCACAAATTTGAGGCCAGCCTGGGTTACACCCTAAGTTCCAGGCCTGTCTGGGCTACAGAGAGATACTGTTTCCGACAAAGCAACAGTTACCCACCTGCCTTTTAAAATTATTCAAAAACTATTACATAGTATACTATGATACAAATACTCCCAAGCCAGCATGAAAACAAGATCCCTTTCTCACCCAGCATAACCCAGGCACAACAGTATTGTCCACTTTAATCTATGTTCAAATTAATTACCCTAATAATGACCTCAATGATGAGTTTTTCCTCCAAAATTACTCCTTTATTGTGGCACTAAGATAGACCCAAGGCCTCCTACAACTGGACAAGTGCTCTACTCCTGTGCTGTTTCCTAGCTCTCTTTTACCCATATGTTTTTTAAAAGATTTATTTATTTATGAAGCACACTGTAGCTATCTTCACAGACACACCAGAAGAGGGCATCGGATCCCATTACAGATGGTTGTGAGCAGCCATGTGGTTGCTGGGAATTGAACTCAGGACCTCTGGAAGAGCAGTCAGTGCTCTTAACCGCTGAGGCAGCAGTTCAGAACTCCAGTCCTGAGGCCTTGAACTTCTGATCCTCTTGCCTCAGCTTCCCCATGAGCTGGGATTACAGGACTACACCACCAAGCCCAGATCAAATTAGATGATCATTAAGCAATCTTGTTCCAAGACTTATATTCTCAAAGAGGACAGGCTGTGCAGATACACAGCATCTGATCAATCCTCAAGTATCCCCAGGAGGGGTCGGGATCCATCTTCAGACCTTCAACAAGGGAACTTTGGCCCCGCAGGACTCGGAGGCCCAGTAGGACTCTGCTCAGACAACTACTCCACCTATCTTATTACCCATCTGTCTCTGGTAGAGGTGGTGGTGGTTGGTGTGTGTGTGTGTGTGTGTGTGTGTGTGTGTGTGTGTGTGCTGGCATGTGGCATGGTGTGCATGAGAGTCAGAGGACAGCTTTAGGCTTGGGAGGAAGTACCCTTTGAGCCATCGCACCAAACCTTCCTTGGTTTTATACTTGGTTCCTCAAGTGCAAAATGTAGATAACGATAATCTTTCACCCAATAAAGATGTTAGGACGCTCATATTCAGAGTAATGCTTCGCCCATGGCCATGCTCAGCAACCACTTCAACACAAGCGTATGTGAGTTCCCTTGTTGGCTGTAAGAACCCAAATAGTGCCAGAACTACTGCTAGAACTGACATTAGACTATAACATGGAGTAAGGGAAAAACCATCTGAGTAAATCACAACAGAAAGCCAGAAAAACCCCTAGCATTTTCATGACCTCAAGAAAAGTGGGAGAGTCTTATCAGAAAACGGAGCTCCTCAAATCGCCACAGAGCTGGTTATCTGCTTCAAGTGTGAAAACAGATTTGAAATACGCCTGGAAAGGGTCCCTAGGCTTTGTATGAGCCTTACAGAATTTTATGTCACAAAGGAATGCATACATTATCAGCCATTACTAGGTAGATAGCGGCTAGCCCAATGAAAACACATGAGAGTTTTTGTTGCTCTGTTCTTTTTTTTTTTTTTTTTTTTTTTTTTTCCGGAGCTGGGGACCGAACCCAGGGCCTTGTGCTTCCTACGTAAGCGCTCTACCACTGAGCTAAATCCCCAGCCCCCTGTTGCTCTGTTCTTAAGCCCACCTGTCAATCACCTCTCGGAATTTCCTGCCGTTCTGCATGCAGTTCACGTGGAAAGAAGTACGGCTAGAGATAAGCTAACCTTGGTTTCAGGACGGCAAAGACAGAACACTATGGGGCTGAAGCCACAACTCTCAGAGCTCCAGCCCTTGCCTGGCACCAGGAGGCCCTGGGTCCCGTCCCCAGCACAAAGGTTCTATTCCTGAGTCCTGCAACTGTTGCAATCCTGACCTGCGATGGTTTGGGCTCAGCATCATCTCCAGTGCTGCCCCGGCTCTGGCTGGCTTCCGGGTAACAGTTTCCTCATGCAAACATTACAGCAGTGGTTAACCTCCCAGGACCATCTGCTCTGCTGCACAGCGCGGGGCAAAGCTGATCCATCAGGGCTGAAGGCCAAGCAATTCCAGCTGATACAGAAAAGGGGAATTCTTCCCTCTCTAGAACTTGTCAGAAAATATTATGCTTCCCAACTCAGGGAACATTCTAATCTCTTAGCCAGATTTGTTTGAAATTGAACTCCTGCCAACACTAGGGTTCTGGTCTACCATGGTTCCCGTTTCATTTCTCATTAAGCATTCACAGATAGAATTTTACTACACGTTCTTTTCTTTTCTTTCTTTCTTTTTTTTTTTTTTGTAGTACTAGTAACAAGAATTGACATAATAAAGTTGGTGGAACATTAATGTAAAAGAGGTTATAAGGATTAGATTTGGGGGATAGAGAGATGGCCTAGCAGTTAAAGAGCACGGACTGCCCTTGTAGAGGACCAGAGTTCCTTTGCCAGCTTCGGTGGCTCAAAACCACCTGTAACTACAGTTCCATGGGATCCAGTGTCCTCTTCTCACCTCCACAGACACACATGCTCATGTGTATAACCTTACACACAGCCACACACAGACACAATTGAAAAATGATTTTTTTTTTAAAAAAAGTTATCTTTCTGGAGCCAGAGAGATGGATTTTGCTCCTGCAGAACAGACACTTGCTGCAAAGCCGGACAACGGAGCTCCCGGATTCCAGGGACCCACGTGGTAGGAGAGCCCCAACTTCTGCAGGCTGTCCTCTGACCTGTACCTGAATGTTGCCGAGGCCACAGTCAAAAACACATATACAAACATTCGATGAATATATTTTAACAAACTCGTGTGACTAGAGGGACGTCGGCTGCTAAGGACACCTAATGCTCTTGCAGAGAACTGGATGGGATTCCTGGCACCCGTCTGTAACTTCAGTTCCAGGTGATCCCACCCCACTCCTCCTCCGACCACTGAGGGCTCATGCACACCTGATGTGCATACACACACGAGTGAGCACACACATACTCGTAGACACGTAAAAGGCCAGACTTTAAGAATATATTAAGTCTCAGAGTCTGGGTGTTTGCGCAGCAGCGTGGATGCACAGTTGTTCGTTCTGATGGGTTTACATTAATGTCAGTTACACGTTGGGAGTGGGAGGGTTGTGTAAGGTTGAAATCAGGATCCTGCTACTTTTTGCTCCAGCTTTACAGGTTGCTCCATTGGCAACCCGTTTCCAAGAGAGGAGGAGGTCTCAGTGCTTTGGGGGAGCACAGATTTTTTTTTATTAACTATTCAATCATGATATATTTTAAGGCCTTAAAACCTTGGCATGTCCACTGACCCAGGAGAAGCCATGCTGCATGATGTTACAGGAAATGTGGGTCCAAAACAGGGACAGGCATGAAGACAGAATGACTTAGAACTCGGTTCTGGGGTTGGGGATTTAGCTCAGCGGTAGAGCACTTGCCTAGCAAGCGCAAGGCCCTGGGTTCGGTCCCCAGCTCCGAAAAAGAAAAAAAAAAAAAAAAAAAAGAACTCGGTTCTGCTGCCCACGCGCTGGTGACAGTCCACTGCACGTTTAGTAGCGCTTGACCGAGGTCCGAAAACCTATATAAGTTCAACTTGACCTGGAGTGATGCTGCTCAGTGGTAAAGGGCTTGACCAGCATGCTTGAGATCCTAGGCTCAATCCTTAGTATAAAATCAGAAAACACAAACTCCTCCAGCCATTGAGCTGGGGTTGCGTTGCTCTGGAGAGAACTGGCCCCACTCGGGAGTCTAACTCTCCAAAGCTGTCAGGGTTGCTCCATTTTGTCATGGAGCAGGAATGTCACCAGTGATAGGAACAATTACAGATTATCAATAAAAATGCCGTGACTTTAAGTCCTGAAGACACTTAAAATACAGAAATATAATTTTTAAGGTTTTAAAGGTTTATGTGTCCGAGCGTTTTGTCTGCTTGTCATATACGTGCCACAGGTGTGCCTGGTGCCCCTCAGACGTCTGAGGAAGGCATCAGCTAACCTGGGGGTTACTAATGGTTGTGAGCCCCTATGTGGGTGCCGGGAACTGAACCCAGGTCTTCTGCAAAAGCAAAAGCCATCTCTCTGGCTCCAGAAAGATAACTTAAAAAAAAAAATCATTTTTTCAATTGTGGCTGTGTGTGGCTGTGTGTAAGGTTATGCACATGAGCACGTGTGTCTGTGGAGGTGAGAAGAGGACATTGGATCCCATGGAACTGTAGTTACAGGTGGTTTTGAGCCACCGAAGCTGGCAAAGGAACTCTGGTCCTCTGTAAGGGCAGTCCGTGCTCTTTAACTGCTAGGCCATCTTTCTATCCCCCAAATCTAATCTTTATAACCTCTTTTACATTAATGTTCCACCAACTTTATTATGTTGATTCTTGTCACTATTACTACTACTAAAAAAAAAAAAGGAAAAAAAAAAGAAGTCTATCTGTGAATGCTTAATGAGAAATGAAAGGGGAACCATGATAGACCTTATGTAGTCCAAACTGGCCTCTCATTTTGCTGACATTATAAACGTGTGCCACACCCAGTTCTTAAAATAACATTTTAAAGTAATCGCTAATCACAGCTACAGATGGTCAATTACTCCTCTGGCCAAGAGACTTCTACGAAAAGTTCAAGTAAATGTATTGTACTAGAAAGCTTCCAATATCGGGACGCGAGTATTTTTTTTTTTTTTTTTTGGTTTTAAACCGTACAATAAAAACCATCACTCTACATAATCCTAGTTTGAAACATGGACGTGAGCCGCTAGAGTCTTAATACCCAGAGGAGATGATGAGATTTCGCACGGAAGCTGGAACCCGGCAGCCTGGAAACTGCTATTGAAGGCGCGATGCTTCAGGAGGAGGCGGACCACAAGTTTCCAGAAGCCTGGGAAGCAGAGAAGAGCGACAATTCCTGCATCCTGGGGGAGGGGAAAAAGGAGGGGAGTGTGGCTTCCACCTGCTGCCATCTCCGTTTTACTAGCCACACCTTTCCTACCCTCGGGGGGCAGGTTGGGCCTGACTTATTTCAAAAAGTCGAATAGCTGGTGGAGAAACTGCTAGTGGAGGAGAAAGGACCTGGGGGTGAAGGGTGTTTTGCAGGACGTCACCCTAAAGCTGCTGGGAAGATCCTGGGGACCAGGCGGCTGGTCCTTAGCAGCGTCTAGGGGCTTCCTGGTGGGTCTGGGCAGCTGCTGCTGTAGCTGAGGCTTTAACTTTCAGGGGTCCTGGGGATCCCATCACCTAGAGCTGCTGCAAACCTGTTCCCAGCGGTCGCGAACCGGCCCCGCCCTGCGAAGGGAAGACTCACCTGTCTCCAGGGGAGAGGCCCCGGGGGGGAAACGAGCACGGCCAGGGGCGGACAGACTTTCACCGCCCGGAGCCACCACGCCCTCGACGCGGGCCCCAGCGGCCACCTCAGCCGGCTACACGGGCGGTGACCTGGGGCCGAGTGAGGTCGCCGGCGTCGCGCGCGTTCCCGGACCCGCGCGCCTCGCGCCCTCCCTGGGTTCCTCGCGCCCAACGGGTGCGCTGCGCCGGCGCACAGACAGGAGGGCGGGGCTGACAGCTGGGTGGGCGGGAGTCGCCGGGTGGTGGGCGGGGCTCCGAACGGGGCGGGTCCTGCGCGCGCGCATTCGCTTGCTCCTCCTGGCTCTCCGCACTGGCTGTGAGGGGCTGGGGCCGGAACCCTAAGGCTGAGGCGTTATGGGACCTCCCAAACGGGACCTTTGATGACCCCTTCGTATCCGCCGCGACCCAGAAACCTTTGCTTTCTCTTCTTGCTACCTTGCGTGACAGTGGCAGGAACAGCTAGCAGGGGACACTAGGAACCTTCTCAGGGCGGGTTCCTGTGAGCTTCACCCGGGGTAGCCTCCCGGGAACCCAGCAGCCGGATGTGCCCGACCGCGCCCCGCAGCCCCCGTCGCCCATTAGAGGCGAAGGCGACGTGGCCGAGCTGTGGGTGTCACCAGGTGTGTGACTGCACCCGCCCCACCGCTCCCTCCGTTGCACCCAGCACAGATGTACAATATTAATGATATTTGCGTTTGCCTTTCCACACAGTCTTGCTTGTCTCCCTTGGAGATAATGGAACATTAATTATGTCTAGGTCGAGATTTATGCGAGTAGTAGTACCGAGGCTGGCTAGCATTTTAATTTTAATTACTGTTGCTGAGACCAGCCCTATCCCTTCCTCCAGCTCACAAACTGGGTGAACCGTACAGAGCTGGAGAACTTCTCTCATCTCCAGCTAGAAAAAAATCTGCTCTACTAGCCGGGATGTATGGCTCAGTGCTGAGGGTGCTTGCTCCCAGCCCGGGACCCACGTGATGAAAGGAGAGAATGAACTCCTGAGAGTGTTCTCTAACTTCCACACGGCTGCCCTTCCAAATAATAAACAAACAATAGAAAATCAGCTTTATCACTTACTCAAGACCCTTCGTAGGACAAATGAAACAAGGCAGTCAGTGTTGTCACCCATTGAGAGTCAGGTGCACAAAATGCAGGGTATAGCATAGCAGCCTCATCAGAGTGGCTTCTGCAGTGTCCCCTGCAGGATCACAGAGTTGTGTCCCTTTTGCTTTAGGTAGTTTCTGCTGTTTCCCACCCTGAGGCTCCTGATCAAATTTGACTTAACAGGTTAAGTTCACTTTTTTCGTCAAAGAATTAAGGAAAGTGACTTCTATACTCACACTAGGAGGCACAGAAATGTTTCCTCCTCTGAGGTTCTCTGAACACAGCAGTTTCTGAGATGACTCCGTTGGTTCAATATTGGGCTCAGTGAGAGACTCTATTTCAAAATAAGTAATATAAAGTAAATGGGGGCAGAGGGGCTGGAGAGATGGCTCAGCAGTTAAGAGGACTCACTGCTCTTCCAGAGGTTCTGAGTTCAATCCCAGCACCCACATGGTGGCTCACAACCATCTGTAATGGGATCTGGTGCCCTCTTCTGGTGTGTCTGAAGAGAGAGACCGTGTACTCACATTCATAAAAATAAATTAATCTTAAAAGAGGGGAAGAGTTGAGGAAGACACCCAAGATCAATATCTGACCTCCACAGTACGCGCACGCACGCACGCACGCACGCACGCACGCCCGCGCGCGCGCACACACACACACACACACACACACACACACTCACATAAAGACACAGACATGTAGATGTTCACATTTACATGATGGAGTTGTTTTTTTTTTTTTGTTTTTGTTTTTGTTTTTTTTTTTGGTTCTTTTTTTCGGAGCTGGGGACCGAACCCAGGGCCTTGTGCTTCCTAGGCAAGTGCTCTACCACTGAGCTAAATTCCCAACCTCGTTTTTTTTTTTTTTTTAAAGATTTATTTATTTTATGTATGTGACTACACTGTCACTGTTTCAGAAGAGGGCACTGGTTCCTATCACAGATGGTTGTGAGCCACCATGTGGTTGCTCGGAATTGAGCTCAGAGCAGAACCATTAGAAGAGCAGTCCTAACCACTGAGCCATCTCTCTAGCTCCACACGATCGAATTTTAAGTCAATGTATGTTGGGAACTGCTGCATTCTCCACCCCTGCTCAGGGATACATGAGGTCTAGGAGCTTAGGAGGGGCTCTGAACCATTTTAAAAGCCGGGCTCAAGCTTATCTACTCATTCCCCTCGGTTATTAAGGCCCTGTGCTAGGGGTTGAGCTTCTAAGGGGCAGTTCAAGGAGCCTACCAGGAGAGGAGACAGTGTTATGAAATGTTACACATACCAGCGATGTGCTGGCAAGTACAGGGGGAAGGTACAAGTGTCTGCGGAGGGCTTCTGCAGTTAGTACAGGTGGGAAACGGCATTGCCCAATTAGTGACCATAAGAGTACATTAATATGTAGACAGTAGAAGCCTATTTTTCCAGTAAGGGTTTAACAAGTTTTACTGGCCATTCTCTCTCCTGTCTCCTTCCTTCTCCCCTTAATCCTCCCCCCAACCTCTCTCCATGTAATCCAACACAGGGAGCACATTGGATGATGTGATAACAGGAAAGTCCAAATCTTCAGGAATGGCTGACCCTGGGGGTTCAAGCTACGCCATTAGCTCTTTACCCTTTCT
Source organism: Rattus norvegicus (assembly GCF_021556685.1). Classification (NCBI taxonomy): domain Eukaryota; kingdom Metazoa; phylum Chordata; class Mammalia; order Rodentia; family Muridae; genus Rattus; species Rattus norvegicus. The sequence continues at coordinate 153,686,878 of NC_141538.1, forward strand.
CTCCATCTCTTAACTGTTTTCTTCCTCTATGCTGTCTGTAAGAGTTTCTTCGGTCCCCAGCTCCGAAAAAAAGAACCAAAAAAAAAAAAAAAAAAAAAAGAGTTTCACTGTGTGTGTCACTGGTGTAGGTTTGGTTATGCCCCATCTTTAAATCTTTCCTGAGAGGGGACAGGGGATATTCCAACAGTCTAGTTCTGGGTCACGTGTTCGATCTCAGGCACAAGAAGCGGGAGAGGTGGGTTCTCGTGCCAGGTAGTTTCTGCTGGTTCCTCCATCATTGTAGCTTCTGATTTGCTCTCAGTGGGGCTGACCTGCTTACACTGCTTTCATGAGTCCCATGTACTCTGGCTCAAGTGAGGCGGCCCGAGAGAGTAGGCAGAACGGAACGCAATGGTCAAAGGTCAAAAGGCAGACGTCAGACCTGTGTGTCTGCCTTCACATCAAAGGAAGAGTTGTTGCCTCTATTGTGAACGAGACTGAGATCAAGAGATTGAGAGAGCAGGAACGGAATCTTCCACATCCTTCCTCTTTCCCGTTGTGGCTGGCAAGGCAAAGGGCATTGTGGGTAAGGAATGCTTGTTGTGAATGAGCTTGGCACAGACTCCCATTTCCGAGGCACCTTTCCTCGCCTCATCTCCGTGGTTTGGGTTACAGGCCGAGAGAAAACGATCTCTTGATCCACTGAAACTGGGGCTAAGGTTGATAAGCGGTTCCTGTCCCACAAAACCCAAGGCGAGCCTGTTAGTCGATGCCTTGGCTCCTCAGTGGCACAGCTCCTGCAGGAAAGTTTCCGGATGTGCGATCTCGTTTCCGAATTTCTCATCCAATGTGCACGGCTTTAGCAGTCAATACACGGAAAGTATCCTTGATGGGTCTGCTGGGGGAATCTAAAGCCTTGTGGCTGTCTCCAGAGATGTTTTGCCATTTTATCAACCAAAAGGGCGCCTAACCCGTGTCCTAGAAATTCCCCTCCTGGATATACACTGAAGAGAAATGTCCGGTCCCCCCTCCCCTAAACGAAAAGAAAGAATAGAGGGTAGGGAGATGAATCGGTGAGTAAAGTACTTCTTGCCCAGGTGTGAGCATTGGTGTTCAAATCCCTCACACTCGTGTGAAGTCTGAGGGGGCGTGGCACTGCCCTGTAAGTCCAGCACTCCAAAGACGGAGACAGATCATCTCTGGAGCATGCTGGCTAGCCAGATCAGCTGTATTAGGTGGACTCTGCGTTTGATTGGGAGACCCTCCCTCAGTGAATAAAGTGGAAAGCAATGGAGGAAAACTGATGTCCCTGGGCCTTCCTAAACACATATAGGAATTTGCATGCACGCTCATGAATATACATGCAAACACCCTCCACGCACTTTTTTTTTTTTCACTCCGTCAGTAAATTAAACGCTTAAAGTACGCGGACCCATCCCCAGATTGCGATTTAAGACTGTTTCCTGCCTTTTTTTTTTTTTTTTTTTTTTTTTTTTTTTAAGAGAGAGACTTGCCTAAGAATTCTCTGGGCACGTTTACTCATTCATATTATCACCAGGTTGGAAAAATCTCATATACCCATCAGCTGAAAGATTAACAAGGCAGATTCGACACCTGTGCTGGCTTGTCTTGCTTCTTTCAGTCGACTAAAAAGAACTAAGGCTTTTCTTTGTTTTTTCTCTCCCCACTCTTTCTTTTTTCCTAAGACAGAGTCTTTAGCCCAGGCTGGGTAGTTGACGATGGCCTTGAACTTTTGACCCTCCTGCTTTCACTGTCCCACTGCTGAGATGACATTTGTGTACTACTACACTTGGTCCACGAATCGTTGTGGGTGGAACTCAAGGCTTCGTTATGCTAAGCAAACACTACCAACTATGCTACATCCCCAGCCCCCAAGTAAAATCCAGTAAGGTATGAGCAGAAGGAACCTGTCTTAACCATAAGGCTCACTCTCTGTCTTTTGCTGGTCCTCTTTTGCTCTAGCCTGCAATGTGAACATGACGGTTAGAGTTGTAGCAGCCATTAAGGACCAGGAAGTAACTCTGAAGATGGGAGCTGCATGTGGGATGTTGGCTTCGAAAGAGAAGGAGTCTAGAACAGGCGCAGGACAGATCTATTCGACGAGGTGGCCCCAGATCCTATAACAGTGTCTGGTGCTGGTAGATAATAAAGGCTCACCGCAGTGGAAGAATAAAGGGGAGGGAGGAAACTGAGAGAGAGAGAGAGAGAGAGAGAGAGAGAGAGAGAGAGAGAGAGAGAGAGAGAGAGAGAGAGAGAGATGGATCACACTGAGAAAGGAAACTGAGAGACTGGGAGCTGGTCTGCTTGAACTCTACAAATCAAAACTGCCCCACCCCCACACACCTCCACCCTTCATCTGTGCTACCTGCTTAAATTCTCGATCCACCACACACTTTAGATGACGCTCCTGAAGCGAACCTGTCTCCCTGGTAACGCACCCTGTATCTACTTCTCCTGGGGAATCAGTTCTTTGCCCACGAGGAGCCACAATGTGACTCAGAGATATATGAATATATGGTGTACACGTGTGTGCACATCATGTGGTGTGCAACTATATGAAGAACAGACATTAACTTTTGGGAGTTGATTCTTTCCACACTGTAGGACTTGGGAATCGAACTCAGTTTGTCAGGCTTGGCAGCAACCGTTTTCACCCACCGGACTTACCTCACCTGCCCTGTCACCCGGCAGTTTCTTTTTTTTTTTTTTTTTTTTTTTTTTTTTTTTTTTTTTTTTTTTTCCGGAGCTGGGGACCGAACCCAGGGCCTTGCGCTTCCTAGGTAAGCGCTCTACCACTGAGCTAAATCCCCAGCCCCCCACCCGGCAGTTTCTTAAAGGCACCACTTTAATGTTGGTTTGGAGATGCATCCTGTAGACATGGAATATTTTAAATGTTCTCATTATCAAAATTAGACTTGGCCTTTATAGAAAATGTGAAAGCAAATGATAATAAGAAAACTCAAGTCAACTACAATTCAGAGATAGCCATTCTTCAATATTTGGGTATATTTCCTCTTTATAATTAGACTTACTATTGGGATCATTCAATTTGGACCTCCCCTCTCTTTGCTTAATGCCAGTAAGTATTTCCTTGTGTTCCAAAAAAATGATTTTAAAATGTTTTGAAATGATGATCTAAAACTTTATCCTGTGCAATTATTTAGCTAATTGGTAGATTCAGGGTTTCCTGAGAACTTCCATTTGTATAATTAACCATTCGGTGACTGCCTTGTGCGTTGTTGAATTCACGTTTGTTTCAGAGTTCCGGAAGAGGGCAGCAGGCCAACCAGCATGAACATGCACAAACTTCTTAGGAAATGATGGGACCCACTGCAGGATTCCAGGGCCCGCCCCTCCCACGGCCACGCCCCCACGACCCCCGCCCCTCCCACAGCCCACCCCTCCCACTTCCTCCCTGTGTACCTCACCACATCCCTCACAGCACTGAATGAAGTGAAGAGGCTTTCCTGTTTGTTCTACAGACAGAAAGCAAACAACGGCAATCGCAAGGTGTCTGGGTCATGGGGATGGGTGAGCTGTCCCTAGCTGCTCCTCAGGGAAACCGCCTAAGTTTACTGTAGATTCTCCTACTGAGTGATTCCCACAGTGTGGTTGAGTACAACACACTGCTTTTGTTGGAAAGTTTCCCCCTGTGGTTTTCTCCTTGAAATCTTTTGTTTTGTTTTCAAGACAGGGTTACTCTGCGTAGCCTGGGCCATCCCGGAACTCACTCTTGTAGACCAGGCTGGCTTCAGAGATCCATGCATTTGCCTCTGCTTCCTGAGGGCTGAGATTAAAGGTGTGGGTCCTCACTGCCCAGCTGTTGAAATCTTTTTAAGTTTTTAATTTTGTATTTTGAGGTAGCTTGCTGTATCTACTTTGAGATTTTTTTCCCCACTTACTAAGTCTAATTAATAGTGACCATGGAGATGTTCATTAAAAAAAAAAAAGATTTATGAATGTTTGTCTTAGTGTTCTATTGCTGTGAAGAGACACCATGACCACGGCAACTCTTAAAAAGGACAACATAGGGGTTGGGGATTTAGCTCAGTGTTAGAGCGCTTGCCTAGGAAGCGCAAGGCCCTGGGTTTGGTCCCCAGCTCCGAAAAAAAGAACCAAAAAAAAAAAAAAAAAAGGACATTAACTTGAGGCTGGCTTAGAGTTGCAGAGGTTAAGTCCGTTATCATCATGGAGGGAAACACGTCGGCATGCAGGCAGACATGGCGCTGGAGAGGCAGACAAGGGTTTGGCAGGCAGCAGGAGGAGAGCAACACTGGAATGATTTGAGCTTCTGAAACCTCGCCCTGGGTGACACACTCCCTCCTTCCCAGTGAACAAGCATTCAAAGCTATGAGCCTCTGGGGGCCATTCTTTTTTTTTTTTTTTTTTTCCTTTTTTTTTCCCGGAGCTGAGGACCGAACCCAGGGACTTGTGCTTTCTAGGCAAGCGCTCTACCACTGAGCTAAATCCCCAACCCCTCCATTCTTTTTTTTTTTAAAGATTAATTAGTTAAATAATTTACTTTTATGTGAGTACATTCTCTTCAGACACACCATAAGAGGGCATTGGTTCCTATCACAGATGGTTGTGAGCCACCATGTGGTTGCTGGGAATTGAACTCAGGACCTCTGGAAGAGCAGTCAGTGCTCTTAACCTCTAAACCATACCCCTAGCTCCACAGGGGGAAGGGGCATTGTTATTCAAAGCACCACAGTTCTGTGTGTATATATGTGCACACCAAGTGCATGCAGTGCCTATGGAGGCCAGAAGAGGGCATCAGATACTCTAGAACTGGAGTTTACAATACTTTCCGCCACCTGGGTTCTAGAGCTCCTCCTGGGTCCCCTGCAAGAGCAGCCAGTGCTCTTAACTGGTCGGCCATCTCTGCAGCCAACTCTTCCTTTTCGTTAAGGTAGCACCCCAGGCTGACCTTGAACTTGCAATTGCAATCTTCCTGCCCTAGCTCCCCAGTGCTGGGATTACAAGTGTGCATTGTGATGTCCAGCTTTTCTTTTCTGATGATTTGTGTATTTCATGTTTCTGCTTTAATGCCTTTCAAGTTTACTTCATGTTTTATTACACTTATTCATTTATATGTGCACTCTGTGTGTGTGTGTGTGTGCGCATGTGAGTGTATGTGTACGTGTGTACAACTTGAAAGAGTCACTTTTCTCTTTCTACTATGTGAGTCCCAGGATTTGAACTCAGGTCATCCGGCTTAGTGACAAGCATCCTGACCTTCTGAGCCATCCTGTCAGCCTGTAACACTCAAATTTTGTTTTAATAAGTTTTTTTAAATTTATTTATTATATAGAGGCACACTGTAGCTGTCTTCAGACACACCAGAAGAGGGCCTCAGATCCCATTACAGATGGTTGTGAGCCACCATGTGGGTGCTGGGATTTGAACTCAGAACTCTGGAAGAGCAGTCAGTGCTCTTAACCACTGAGCCATCTCTCCAGCCCCTCAAAATTTTGTTTTATGTTTTGTTGGAACACAGTGGGTCCTTTAGACTGGCCTCAAACTCAAGGCAATCCTCCTGCCTCTGGCTCCAGGGTGCTGGAATTACAAGTGTGAGTTATTGCACCTTATTTTTCTTTTTCTTTCTTTCTTTTTTTTGCACCTTATTTTTCTAATTATTTTTTCCCCAGTGGCTTTAAAGAATCCTGCTAGAGGGGGCTGGAGAGATGGCTCAGCGGTTAAGAGCACTGACTGCTCTTCCAGAGGTCCTGAGTTCAATTCCCAGCAACCACATGGTGGCTCACAACCATCTGTAATGGGATCTGGTGCCCTCTTCAGGCATGCAAGCACACATGCAGGAAGAACATTGTATACATAATAAATAAATAAATAAATCTTAAAAAAAAAAAAAAAGAATCCTACTGGAAAGATGGCTGAGCGGATCAGGGTCCTTCATAAACCTGACTGAGTTGCGTCCCCAGAACCTATGTAAAAAACTGGGTGCCGTCGTACCCATCTCTTATCCCAGAACTCCCTCCATGAGGTGGGTGGCAGAGACGGGAAGATCCACTTGAAGCTTGGGGCTGAGCCAGCTTGGCATAGGCTGAAGCAGAAACAAGGGAGGCTCATCAGCAAGATGGAAGCCAAGAGTGGATTCCTAACCTGTGTAGGTGCAGTGTGCCATGGCGGGCACGTGTGTGAGAGCTCACATACATGTGCAGGCACACAACATAAGAATCCATTTTCCCCAGTACTTCATCTAAATACAAGTATATATGAGTATGTGTATGTATATATATTGTTGCTTATATTTCCAGGTTTGTTCTTCTTTCCTGCCTTTCTGTCTGCCTTTCCTTTTTGAAATGGCAGGGTTTTACAGTGTAGTCCTGGCTGGCCTGGAACTCTCTGTAGTCCAGGCAGGAAGGCTTCAGTCTTACAGAGGCTCACCAGGCTCACCCGCCTCTCCCACCATGCCTGACCAGGCTATGCTTGTGTTTAGTTCTTTGTTAGCAGAGACTGTGCTGACACGTGTGGTTTATTCTCTAGAATGGGATGCCAGGGCGTTCACGATTCCAGACACTTGTAGGAGAGTTTTAACAGCCGGGCATAACAGTGCCCACCTGGTGTCTTGGTGGTTGGGAGGCGGAGGCAGGAGGATCGCAAGTTCAGGGTCATCCTTGGCTCCATCCTGAGTTCATGACCAGCCTGGGGTACCTGAGACACTGTCCCAAAACGATGTAAGTAGAGGACACGTGAACTGTTGCAGTCGATGGGGCTGTCCCTGAGTCTCAAAGTGAGAATTTAGATCTCTTAGTGAGAATTTAAGTTTCTTTAAGAACCCAGTTATGCTGTAGAAATGTTTTTGTTTTAATCCCAGCTGTGGGATATGGGGCTGCTTTAGTTTTTCCTCAGCTGTTAATTATGACTGTTCTGTGCTCTAGGGGAGTATGATTTTTTGCCCACTGCAGATAGGTTAATTCTGGAGACTCTGAAGAGGGAATATAAGTTCGAGAACCCTGAGAGGACCTGTGGTAGTTGCTGTTCTCTGGGCTGCCCTCACTGCCATTGGCTCGTTGCTGTTGATTGCTGAATACTCTGATTAATGAAGGTTGGACTTGCCCCTAGGAACTCCACAGCCATAATCAACAGGAAGTAGTCTATAGAGGTCTACGACCCCTTCACTTTAACCTTTTCTCTCCTACCTAGTGCTGGGGGGGGGTTGTAAGGTATTAGGATGGTAGATATAATAAAATAGAAAAGAAAAAAAATCCCCCAACAGAAGGCGACCCTGTGTCACCTAGCTCCATGCAGCAGGGTGAAATTTTACCTCTCCTCTGTTATCCCAGGCACCCTACGAAAGATACATTTCCACAGCCAAGCCTCCAAATCACTCAGAACTCTTTTAAGATAAAAATTTAATAGTTGCCAATCAACCAGCTTTTAACTAAGAGTTTATATTCCTCTAGAAACTTCCGGATGCAGAAGGTGCATTCGTTATCACTGTTAAAATGAAAGGAAACCAGGCTTTAAAGGTATGAGGTTTAGGGCTAGGGAGATGGTGCGTCTGCTGCAAGTTTGGTGATCTGAGTTCAGTCTCTGGAACTCACGTGGTGGAAGAAGAGAACCAACCCCTGCAGGTTGTCCTCTGGCTCCAAACATGTGCTGTGGCATGAAGGAGCTGCCCCCTACATACACACATATATACATACACATACACACATGCACACACACATGTACACACATATATACCTACATCTACACACACATGCACACACGTACACAATACATGCACACACATGCACACGCACATATACACACATACACATATATACACATACACAATACACACATGCACATGCACACACATATACATGCACATGCACACACATGCACACACACACCCCATACGCATGCATAAAATAAATAGATGGGGGAAAATATGAGATTTGCTCAGGTAGAGCAAATAGGTAATTATACCAGTTGGGATAATTATTTGGCTGTTTTTGTTTATTTTTGGTGCTGGGGATGGAACCCCACTGTTCATGCTCTGTCATTGAGCTGCACCCCAACCCTAAAGACCTTTAAGTATTTTAAGTATGTCACTTGGGTTTTTGCATTGCTGGGGATAGAACTCAGGGCTCTGTGCCTGCTAGGCAATTGCTCTATCAATTGACTTGTGTCATAGTTGACTTTAATTATCAGTTTGACACATACTAGTTTGTGTGTGTGTGTGTGTGTGTGTGTGTGTGTGTGTGTGTGCATGCATGCGTACATGCATGCGTGCGGTGTCTCTGCAACCTCCATGGTCACCCAGCAGAGTGATGATCTGTAGGAGGCAAGGAGTTACTTCAGTCCAGCAAGACTAAGTAGCCAGTGTTGTTTCAAACTTCTGAAGTCAGATCCCGAGTGGTTTATTTTGGGCATATTTAAGCACAGCACAGTTTGATGATAACTTTTCTAGTGGTAATTAACTCAATCTTCTGTGCACAATCAAGCATGCATAAACCTCTCTGAGGAACAAAGTAAGCTACCTAAAGATCAGATGTGACTACATAGAAACTCCGTAAAGTACATGTATAAAGTAAACTCTATAAAGATAAGTTTTATAGATTGACTGAGAGCAGCAAGCCATGGTAAAGGTCTCGGGGAGGGTCTGGTGTAGCCTCCCACCACACAGAAACACAAAAGTCACCAGGCTAGAAAACATGTCCTTGAAGGAACAACTGAGTGTGCTAACGTTCCAGGGTCCACTGGTGCTTTTCTGTGAGCACAGGACCTTGTGTCTCCTGAGAAGTCATTTGAGAAGACACCTCAGTCAAGAAACAGCTTCCATCAAATTGGCCTATGGGCATGTCTGTGGGGGACTGTCTTGATTATTAATTGGTGTAGGAGGGCACAGCCCACTATGGGCGGTGCTATTCCTAGGTCTGTGGTCCTGGGCAATATAAGAAGGTAGCTCAGCATGAGGCTGGGAGTGAGCCAGCAAGCAGCATCCTCCAGACATTCTGCTGTAGTTTTTTGACTGTGAGTTTCCTGGTTGGAGGACACCATGTCAGCACACGCTAGCAAAGTGCTCTGCGACTCACTCACATTCCCAACGCACAGCTTTTATTGCTGGTGCAAACATCTGTCTAAGGTCCCGCTTTAGGGCCTGAAGAGATGGCTCTCAGGGGTTAAGAGCACTGGCCGCCTTCCCAGAGTATCCAGGTTCACCCACATAGCAGCATACAACCATCTGCACCTCCAGTTCCAGGGCATTTACATACTTGCAGGGTACACCCATACGTGTAGGCAAAACACACACGTGACAGAAAAATAAACACTGCTTTTTTGAGACAGAGTTTCTCTGTGTAGCTCTGGCTGTCCTAGAACTTGCTCTGTAGACCTGGCTGGCCTCGAACTCACACAGATCCACTTGCCTCTGCCTCCTGAGTGCTGGAAATTAAATGCATGGGCCATCACTGTCCGGCTAATAAACACAATTTTAAAAAATGATCCTGTTTTCATTTTTTCCGTATAAATCTAGAAATGGAATTCTAGGATCATATGGTCAAATTCCATTTTTTTTTTGAGAGACAGAGTCTCTGTATGTATAGGCTGGCCTTGAACTCTGTGTGGCCCAGATTGGTCTCAACCTCAATATTTTGTCACAGAAAGGAGAAACACAACTAACATACCCATGAACCGTTCCTCAAGCCTTTGTCTTAGCAACCATTAGAGTGTGCTGGAAAGCCTCAGGGATTCACGTAGTATGTTATTGTGTATGATGGGACACGAGCCAGAGTCCCCAAGATATGCACATGGTGTTTAGTTCACAAGGGCAGAGCCTTGTCATTCATTCCAGGTGTTAGGATGTCCTGGTGGCCATCTGTGTGGACGACACGTGGGTCGACACCTTGCACTGTACATAAAAGATAAACTGAGTGACTCTCACAGGTCTTTTACGTGAGTCAAAATTCAGAAACCACGAGGCACTAATTATGTGCATACACAACATACATAAATACCTATATAGAGATAATTCAATCCTATATGTAAACTGGGTGAAAATAGACTTTCTCTGAGCCAGGATGCTATTGTGACTCAGGCTGGCCTGGGACTCATGTGGCCCAGAGTGGCCTCAAACAGAACTTCTCCTGCCTCAGCCTCCTTAATGCTGAGATACAGGTTTGAGTGACCCTGTCTGGTAAGCAAACAAACAGACACCCGCCACTAACAAAGCAGCAAATACCTGAGTGTATTTGTCAGGGTTCTCTTAAGGAACAGAAGAGACACTATATACCAGTGTCTGTCTGTCCATCTGTCCATCCATCCATCTGTCTGTCCACCCATCCACCCATCTATCCATCCATCCATCTATCCATCCATCCATCCATCCATCCACCCATCCATCCATCCATCCACTCATCCATCCACCCATCTATCCATTCATCCATCTATCCATCCATCCATCCATCCATCCATCCATCCATCCATCCATCCGTCTGTCTATCTACCTCCCATAGACATATATATGGGATGTATTGTAGCAGCTCACAGGCTGTGGTCTAGCTAGTCTGACGATGACTCTCAACCTATGAAAACTCCAAGAATCCAACAGCTATTCAGTCCATGAGGCTGGTCTTCAGCATATGTCAGGATGCCGAAGAAGCAGGCTCTGATGCCAGAGAAGGAATGGACTTGCCCGTGAGAGCAAGCCGGAGTAAAGCAAGCCCGGTGGCAGCCATCTTTACCAGCTGAGCCCTCTCACTGGCCCTCAACTGCCTGCTGCGCCCAATATAAGACGGCTGCAAGCATTTCAGGCTGGCCTGGAACCTGCTATACGGCTATTGATAAGCCCAGTCTCCTGGTCCTCCAGCCTCTACCTCCCTGTTGCTGGGATTACAGGTGTAGCTCCTCATGCTTGGTTTATGTAGAGCTAGGGACCAAACCAAAGACTTAGAGCTAAGCAGACGCACTACTAAACAGGCTGCATTCCCAGACCAATTTAAAGATTTTAAAAAAAAAATCCTTTTTATCTTATGTGTTTGGGTGTTGCCTGTATTTTATCTGGGCACCTCATGTGTGCAGTACCCTCAGAGGCCAGAAGAGGATGTTGAATTTTCCAGAACTGGAGTTACATATGATTGTGAACTGCTGTGTGGGTGCTGGGAACCAAACCCAGGTCCTCCTCGAGAGCAGTACGCGCTCTTAGACTCTGTGCCTCCTCTCCAGACACCAGCCCCACGCCTTGAGCATCTTGCTGGAACTACATTCAGTATCTTTTTGGCAGAGTAATAAGACGTGGCTCCCCAGCTTCCTGAGCGTCCTGGGCAGCTGACGTGCCTGGCACTGTAAGGCTGTAAGGTTAGCATAGGGGATACCAGCCCAGCTGCGTTTCCGGTGCCTTTGGGTTGTGATCAGAAATGCCTGAGGGGAGTTAAACAAGGACTTGGGGGTTTTATTTGTTTCTAACTGGAAAGTAACCTGAGAGTGGAAGATCCCTTCCAGAGTCTTCTGGGGAAGGGAGGGCGGTGTTCTCAGGGCCTTGTGGCCCACTATTCACAGCAGTGGCCTGCAGAGAACAGCCTGTTCTAGGAGTGAACACCTCGTGGTGTCACAATGAGAGAGAACGTTCTGTCTCTTGGCCCGTACTTGCTTGTACCAGATCACATTCTGCTTGGTGTGTTTTGAGATTTTTAATAGTTTGTTTTTTTTTATGTATATGAGTACACTGTAGCTCTCTTCAGACACACCACCATCAGATCCCATTATAAATGGTTGTGAGCCACCATGTGGCTGCTGGGAATTGAACTCATGACCTCTGGAAGAGCAGCCAGTGCTCTTAACCACTGAGCCATCTCTCCAGCCCTTGTTTTGAGATTTAATACAACCATAGCAGAAGGGGGCTTATGTATCAGGCACAATCTTTGTCTACATAAAGCTGAATTTATTCTACAATGAATGGTGGTGGTGGTGGTGGTGGTGGTGGTGGTGGTGGTGGTGGTGGTGGTGGTGGTGGAAGAGGAGGAGGAGGAAGAGGAGAAGGAAGAGGAGGAGAAGGAAGAAGAGGAGGAAGAGGAGAAGGAAGAGGAGGAGAAGGAAGAAGAGGAGGAAGAGGAGAAGGAAGAGGAGGAGAAGGAAGAGGAGGAGGAAGAGAAGGAGGAAGAGGAGGAGGAGGAAGAGAAGGAAGAAGAGGAGGAGGAGGAAGAGAAGGAGGAAGAGGAGGAGAAGGAAGAGGAGGAGGAAGAGGAGAAGGAAGAGGAGAGGAGGAAGAGGAGGAGGAGGAAGAGGAGGAAGAGGAGGAGGAAGAGGAGAGGAGGAAGAGGAGGAGGAGGAAGAGGAGGAAGAGGAGGAGGAAGAGGAAGAGGAGGAGGAAGAGGAGGAGGAAGAGGAGAGGAGGAAGAGGAGAGGAGGAAGAGGAGAGGAGGAAGAGGAGAGGAGGAAGAGGAGGAGGAGGTGGAGACTTAGGAGTTGTAGTAATTTGACAGAAATATTTGATATTTGAACTCCTGGTCCCCAGTTGGGTGCTCTTTGGAGAGGTTCTGGAACCTTGCTAGAAGAAAGGCTTTATATCTTTGCCCCACCTCCTGTTTGCTCTCTCTGCTTCCTGTGTACAGACTCAGCTTCCTGTTCCTACTGCCATTGCCTCCCCACCATGATGGACTCTCACCCCTCTAGAGCCATAAGCCAAAATAAACAGACTTGCATACGTTGCTTTGCCCCTGGTGCTTTAGTGCAGTAACAGAGAGGAACCAGACGGGGGTATGGCTCAGTGGCAGAACATTTTGGAGCCAGTGAGATGGCTCAGCAGGTAAGGATACTCACTGCCAAGCCCAATGACCCGAGCTTGATGCCAGATGGGGGAAAGACAACTGAATTCCACTCGTGGGCATGCATGTGGGCATGCATGTGTTCACGTGTGCGCACACGCACACACACAGTACACAATTAGTTTCTCAGGCACACTAGCCATGTTTAGAATGGGCAACCACGTGTAGATGACTAGGTAGAAATGACATCGACCATTCTACCAGACAGCTGCTGAAGTATTTGCAGAACACAGGACTCGAACTCTACAAGTACCACTTGGATTTTTAATTAAATACCGCTTCGCAATGTTATCTGCACACAGTATACACACTTTTGCAAAATAACACATGCTCTATTAGTTGTGACGTTAACAAAATATAAGCGTCTACATAGACTATGCTCTAGAGTGACTTCATTTACATGGTGGTTTCAGTGTCAGTTAGAGTTGGGTCACATTTGAAATCAGTGAGACTGCAGGGTGTGCAGGGCCCAGTCCTTCTTCGATGGCCACCTCAAGCTGGCTAGGCCCACTGGAAAGGCAACGGGGAGGGGTCCCAAGTTCCCCTCCCCACTGGTACTCAGGTCCACGCTGAACTCCAAACCCTAGTGCTGAAAGTGAAGGTGCCATCTGGCCACCGTGTGGGGTCAGGCCTCCCCCTCTGAAAGCAGCAGTTCACAAGAACATCTGTTCTAATGTCTGATCTGGAACCTGGAACCCAACCCACGGAACAGAGATTCGGAGTGTGGGGGTCGGGAGGAAGACAAGCGAATAAATGAAGTTTAACTCATGGTTGATGACCCTGTTGGAGGTGCCTTGTGGCTGGGAGAGAGGCCGTGTGGCATTTAGTGTGGCCAGGGGAGTTCAGATGGGAGCCGGACACAGTAGTCCACACCCATAATCCCAGCATTCCAGAGGCTGAGGCAGGAGGATTGAGATTTCAAGACCAGCCTGGGCTACAGACTGAATGCCTGTCTTCAGGGTGTGGGTGGGAAGGATGGGGGTGGGTGGGTGATGTCAGAGCCACGAGGGGAAACGGGGTTGTGGGTAGACAGTTGGTCTCTCCCTTCCTCATTCTAACAACAGGGCAGCCCTGCTGTGAGCGGACAATCCAGTGACACCCGGGGCAAAGCAGGGCGTCTAGGACAGACTGGGAACTCTGGTCTCCCACTGCCCCATCTCCACTCAGGAGCTCAAAGGCCTTTCTGCTCACCCCTCATGGCTCTGCTTGTATGATGGTGGCTACTCCCCAGCCTGAAAGCCATCGAGCTTCCCAGGCCCCAGGAAGCTGTTCCTGGGTGGCGCTCCCATGCCTTCTGCATCACATGCAGTTACAGTGCACCTGTCTCTCAGGCTGGCCAGGGCTAAACAGCCCATGGGAGGAAGAGGGAAAGGGGGAATGAGGCTGGGCATACATACCATGCTAAAACAATGGCTGCCCACCCGGGTTGCCACACGGAAACAACCTCCCTGCTCACTTCTTTGCATACACGGCCCGCTTCCCAATTCCTTCCAGCTACCAGAACAGAAGCTTTAAGTCTTTGTTTTCAGGGGCCTGGAGCCTGACCCTGAAAGGTGACGCGTTGCTCCATTTTCTCTCCTGCCACAGATGGGGTCTCCTTTCCAATAGGCGCTGACCTGGTTTCGCTCTTCCTCATGTCTCTTCAGTAGCTCCCATGCCCTCCCATGCCTCTGCCAGCTAATCTTGCCTCTTTCATGATTATCTTCGCTGCTAATCTTGTTTTGAGATGGGGTCTCGCTTGGTGGTCTGGGTTAGCCTAGAATTTGTCGCAATCCTCCTGAAGAAAAGAATGTCACCTGGGAAGGGGTGGGTGGGTGGGTGAACACCCTCATAGAAGGGGGAAGGAGATGGGATAGGGGGCTTATGGACAGGAGACGGGGAAAGGGGATAACATTTGAAATGTAAAGAAAAAAATAAAAGAAAAAACATGTCACCCAAGAGCAGGGGTCACGGTGCGAGCCACTGTGCTTGACGTCCATTGCTTGTCTTTCGATGCTCATTTCTTATCACTCTCCTGGGCTCTTTGGCAATCCTGGCTCCAAGCTCTGACTTTTCCAGAGCTGCCCATTTCCTTGCGGTGGCAGCGGGGGGAGGGGGGAGTTGGTGGTGGTGGTGGTGCGATCACCCCCTCTTTAATCTTAGCTCTATTTCCAGCATGAAGCACAGAAATTGTCTCTAACCTGAACACCTATGGCCTTATCTGGCAAGCCTCTGTGACTCTGCCTCTCGGCCACACAGCCTGCCCTGCCCACCGTTCCTGGCATGGGTGTGTCCCCTTGCAGTCCTGGAGGGCAGAACTATGTGTAATGCTTATAGCTTTCTGGGGTGAGATATAGGATAAAATGGCTCCCAGAACCTAAGAAAATTACCAGGGCCTACTGCTGTTGGAGGGAGTTGAAGAGCCCTTCCTCTGTCCATTTCAACCTCAGGCATGAGAGCTACAATACAGACATGGTCAAGACGAAATACAGAAGTGGTGGTAGGCTCTGTAGCAGATGGCAGAGTTCTGAAGTCAGAGCACTGTTTGGGCGTGAAGAACCGTGCCGAGGACGGCATATCAACACTGACCTATTAACACTGCCACTTTTGAGTGGTGTTCACTGTGGAAGGACTGCCACAGGTCCGACGGGGCCATCAAGCTTGTCTACAGGGCCCTGAGAGGGCCAGGAACTGGAGGTTTAAACCTTCTGGCAGGGCTGTGTGGTCCTTTGGGAGTTAGTGGCCCATAAGAGAAGGCTTCTGAGGGGGTAAGCTCTCTGGGGCTCAGATCTCCTGTGAGGATGCAGGCTGTTGGGTCCCCTTCCAGGCCCACGGATCCAGGTCACTACAGTTGGAGCTAGGAACTTACATTTTAAACAAACTCCTCTGGAATTCTAATGCCTGTCAAAGCCTGCAAGCCTTTGTACATTGGCTGGGAAGTCGGGGAGGAAGAGGGGGAGGCTACCCAGGAAGGAAGCTGCAGACCTGTGTGTGAAAATGCCTGCTCTGCTCTGCCTGAACTGGGCTGTGAACCGGCAGTTGAGGCTTAGCTAGTGGAAGGTTAGGAGAGGAGGAGGAGGAAGGGGGAAGGGGAGGGGGAGGGAGAAGAGGAGGAGGGGGAGGGGGAGGAGGAGGCTGAAGTGGACCTGCAGGAGGCTCTGGACTCTTCTCAGGAGCCGGATGTGCAGGAGCCAGAGTAGCTTGTCCTACAGAGAGTTTCCACACATCCTCTAGGGCTGGACAAGAGAGTCACAGGAACTTTTCTTACCAGTTGGAAACAGAGAGGGCTGAAGTTAGCTCTCCCCCACATCCCCCGCCCTTGTGCCTGTCCTCCTCCACCTCTGTCCTCTTGATTTCTTTAGAGGGAGGGAGCAATGGAAAAAAAAAATCTCCAAGGATTGGAATGGAGCCAGCAGACGCTGCCGGGTCTTCACAGAAGGGCTCAGGTGATGGAAGGCCCATGTACCCCAGCCAGGTACAAACGACAGTTTGTTCCACGCAGGGTTGGCCCTGCTGAGCCTGGCAGAGGGACAGCAATATTCTCAGAGCTATAGAATTGTGAGTGAACGGGTCGAGCTGAGACATGCGTGCCGGGTAGGGGAAGACCGACTGTGGAAGTCCTCCAGCCTTTTGCTCGGTTTGCAAAGAGGGAGCAGGCTCACTCTGTCTTGCTTTCACTCCAAGGAGTGTGTGGAAGCTTGTGACCATTACCTGATAACCCACTGACTGCCCAAGCAGGTAAAATGGCTCCAAATCCCACTGGCTTAGCCGGCCACACAGCCCACCTGGGATACTTCCGCCACTATTTGAAATTTCCAAGGCCAAGGTCATTGAATGGCTTCTCTGCCAGAAACGGGGGTCTCCCAAGGTCATCTTGCACAGAGTTCTCCGTTTCAAACCAGGATACTTGAAAGGCAGTTTGAACAACGAAGAGTGGAAGGATGGGTGGTCTATGGGCAGTTACACCCCCCGAGGGAGGCAGATCATTCCTTCTTGGTGTGCTCCAGGACGCGGTAGGGAACCCCAGGGGTGCTTCTGGAGCTGTGCTCCTCCTGCATGACGGGCAGTGTGGCCGGGGTGTAGATCTCGGAAATGCTGTCATTGTTTTCCAAGGCTCCGTAGGAAAAAGAAGCTTTGAGGTCAGGCTGGACGGTCATCCCTTTCGCGTGCATGTCCTGCATACCTGAAATGACACCCGTGTCCCCGGTCATCGTGTAGGAAGGGACGCTGCACTTCCCTCTCTCCCACAGACCAACCAGAACTCAGGGGCTGAACAAGCGCATCCCTGATCCCCAGATGCTTCAGATGGAGAAGAAGTACTCAGGTTTACACCGGAAGGAGGAGTGTGTGTGTCCAGGGTGGCAGGTGGACAGGACAGAACAGTGCCCTGGGTGTGATAGATGCCACTACTTTGCTGTTGAATTAACCCGGGAGCCATCTTCTTTACCATTGAGGAAATAAATAGGGGGACTTCTGCATCCTGGACCCAACATTGTGATGGACGGAGGGAGTGTTTGATCTTTGACCTTAACATTCCAGATCTTTCTGCAGGGGGAGGTGGGATTCCCACGATCTAGGACACACTGATGTTGGTTTTAAATCCACGTTTAGGGGAAGCAAAGCGCCTACTTTAGTTTTTGTTGCTGCTGTTACTGCTGTGTTACTGTTTAGAGACAGGGTCTCGCTATGTCACCCTGGCTGCCCTGGAACTTTCTATGGCCGTCAGGCTGGCCTCCTTTGGCCTCCCACATCTGTGGTATAGGCATGCATCTCCATGCCTGGCGTAAAGAATTCAATCTTCCGGTTCCGTAACTGTCTTCTACAGTCCTCCCAGGCAGGGGCACCTGATCACTTGGGGCCAACACCCTTCCTAACTAAATGCCAAGTGTCTCCGGTGAAGGATGATGACAGTTGTCCTCTCACTTCCTGACACGCCTCTGCCCTCCCTGGGCTAACACACCAACGGAGACCAACACTGGCAGTCATGGCGGAGGTGTGTGGGGGATTTGGACGGCAACATATCCTGTTTTAGACATTCACCCGGTTTTGTTTCATCTGATCCTTAGGGCCATGGAGAAGGACTAGATACAGCTGGAGGTAACTTCTCAGAGCCCTGAGAGCTGCTGAGAGGCAGGGACAGTGTTTAGCACAAGGGAGTTTTAAACTCTAAAGCCCACGATCTTAACTGCAGTGGTATACTGTCGTCTCCCTGCAGATTGGACTTAATCATTAAACAATGCCAGGGCAGAGAAAAACTACTACTCTCATTTCCTGGGTAATAAAGCAGGCTTCAAGAGGCAGAGTAGCCCGCCTACAACACAGGGTTAAAGAGCGGCCCGGACTTAGTACCAGAGCCTGCAGCCTGAAGCAGGAGGTTCAGATGTTCAAGGCCATCCTCAGTCATATAGAGAGTCCAGCCTGGGCTACAGAAGACCCCATCTCAAAAATAGAAGAAGTCTATGTTTTTGGGCTCAGGGGTGTGGTGGGGCAGGTAAAGATGTCTGCAGCTCAGGGGAGAGTTAGCCTCCAGGGCTACAGAGTTCTGCGTAGCTTTGAACTGTGTGAGTACCTCCAGCCTTATCCTGCCAGTCCACAAGAGTCTGAGGAGTGCGGATTCACCCTGTAGGACGTTGGATGTTAGGAGGACTTATCGGGGGTCTCAGGTTTGCATTGGAGGACCTGAGGAGGGTTCAGGAAGGCCAGCCTTTGCTTTGGATTTGACGGTTAGGAAGCAGGTGAACCTCTGTGCCTGAGAGCCTTGCTGAATCTGTGCTAGAAGACTGGACACACTCGGGTGTGGCAAGTTAGCACTGACCGGTGCTCAAGCTAGGCTGGGCTCGGCCCCTCTGCTCTGCCGTGGTCAAGACCGTGTTCATTCTGGGCCTGTGTTCAGACATGGTATGTGGTCTATGTAGCATGAGTGTGGCCCTACTGTGATGCTCTGAGAAATGGTTTCTGTTGAGCCAGGGACACCAGAGTCAGTGGAGGCTCCATTGATCCTGATGCCTGGGGCTGCTTTCTGTTTTTTATCCATTTAGGAAGGTTCTGGGGCCTTGGCATATCGAGTCCCTCCAACTGTGACGTATCCTGAAGACCCCTTGAACAGAAGCCAGTGGTCTGTCATGACACCAAACTAGACAGTCAAAAGTCAGACCACAAGACCAGAGAAAGCAAGGGACCGGAGCAGTGGGTCTATTGGTGACTAAGGCAGCCAACTGCTGAAATACTGAGTGTGTGTGTGTGTGTGTGTGTGTGTGTGTGTGTGTATACTGACCCTGCCAGTGCAAGTGTTACAGATGCTAGGCTGGGCTTTGTGTGTGTGTGTGTGTGTGTGTGTGTGTGTGTGTGTGTGTGTATACTGACCCTGCCAGTGCAAGTGTTACAGATGCTAGGCTGGGCTTTGTGTGTGTGTGTGTGTGTGTGTGTGTGTGTGTGTGTATACTGACCCTGCCAGTGCAAGTGTTACAGATGCTAGGCTGGGCTTTGTGTGTGTGTGTGTGTGTATGTGTATATGTGTGTATGGGTGTGAGTGTATGTATGTGTGTATGTTTGTGTGTGTGTGTGTGTGTGTGTGTGTGTGTGTGTGTATACTGACCCTGCCAGTGCAAGTGTTACAGATGCTAGGCTGGGCTTTGTGTGTGTGTGTGTGTGTGTATGTGTATATGTGTGTATATGTGTGAGTGTATATATGTGTGTATGTTTGTGTGCGTGTATGTGTGTGTGTGTGTATACTGACCCTGCCAGTGCAAGTGTTACAGATGCTAGGCTGGGCTTTGTGTGTGTGTGTGTGTGTGCGTATACTGACCCTGCCAGTGCAAGTGTTACAAATGCTAGGCTGGGCTGTGTGTGTGTGTGTGTGTGTATATGTGTGAGTGTATGTATGTGTGTATGTTTGTGTGTGTGTGTGTGTGTGCGTATACTGACCCTGCCAGTGCAAGTGTTACAAATGCTAGGCTGGGCTGTGTGTGTGTGTGTGTGTATGTGTATATGTGTGTATATGTGTGAGTGTATGTATGTGTGTATGTTTGTGTGTGTGTATGTGTGTGTGTGTATACTGACCCTGCCAGTGCAAGTGTTACAGATGCTAGGCTGGATTTTGTGTGTGTATGTTTGTGTGTGTGTCTATGTGATTGTGTACTGCTCCTGCAAGTGCTACAGATGCTGCTACATTCTGTGTGTGTGTGTGTGTGTATGTGTGTGTGTGTTTGTCCTCATAGTACATAGCAAGTATTTTACGTACCTTGCCATCTACCTAGCCCCAAAACTTTAACATTTTTTAACACAAAAATGGAAACAAAGGCAAAGTTAATCAGGCATCTACCATATTCCAGGCACTGTGCTAGAATCCTTGACACATGCGGCCCATGACCCACCAATAAGGAGTTCCCCATTTATGCTTGAGGATGAGTGGCCTCAACACACTGAACAGTGGGAAGGTGGCAGAGTTTGAATCTGAGCCAGGCTATGTGAACTCTGTGTCCAGTAGGACTGTCTCAACAGCCAACAGGACAGGGTCTCCATTCTTCAACGCCTCATTTCCTAATGGTCATGAGGTACCAGAGCCATACCTCCAAACTGGCCACAATCCTGGTGTCTAGATCAGCTGATATCGCCCCCTACTTCCCATAGAAAAATACATCTACACGTATGTACACAGGAACATGTGTATGGACAGATGCACGGTTTGTAAACACACGGACACACGGGGACATACACATACTCGCACACACGGAGTTGACACCTCACCTATCTGGGATTCAGCTATCCAGCGCCCTCATCTATCCGGAACACAGCAGAGAAACAAGGAAATAAGCAGAAAAGGCGTCTGAGCAGCCAGGTTCGACGTTAACACAGTCCACGCACTCACAGCCCGAGCCCTCAACTGCCAGGAGAAACCTCAGGGTCCCACTCAGCCACTCTGCGCTTATCCACGCGTGGCTGAGTTGGGTCAAATGCAAATGCTGACTTGGGGTTCTCTAGTCCTGCTCAGGCAGGCTGGCCACAGCAAGCAGGACAGATGGCAGCAGCTTTAGTGGAGCAAGATAAAACAAACAAACAAACCAGTAAGCGAATGCGGCTGGGGCCACTCGGCATGGGAGCACGTCAATCAGTCCTGAGAACACACTTGGGTCGTGGCATCAAAGCCTCAAACCTGGGTCCTGCTGCTACGGTGCCCAGGCTGGTCTCGAACTCATGATCCTCCTGCCTCGGCCTCCCAAAAGCCGGGATGACAGGTACGTGGCACTGGGAACGTTTAAACACTGCTCTTGGCTAGGCAGTACTTTATGTGTCTGATGTTTGTGTTCATGCTTTCCCCACAGATTACGTGACTGAGGAATGTGTGATTGTGTTGTAGAGCAACGTAGGAGAAAATGCACGCATGGCCTGGCGGGCAGCCTACGTGGCACACTGTGCGCCTGAGGTCAGAACACTGAGTTCTGAAGTAGCCTGAGTAGCTGGGAGCTGGTCCACAGAGGAGCCTGAATTCTCCATGTGATTTTTTTTTTAAATGTGATTCTTCCGCATACAGACCCTGGTGGTATGAGCTCCCACTATCCAATCGGAGGTAGGGTGCTAACCAACCGCAGCCAATAGGCTTCCACGATATATGTTGCTCAATGCACTAAGGCAGACCGTGTTCCCTGAAACCCTCTGTGGGGTGGTTCAGCTCCTCACCCTTTACCAAGCACCACTGTCTTGTCTGGGGTTGCCCCGGAAATAATTGCAGAGAGGCCCATCTTAATACATTGATAATAAAGACTATTTTGGGTTCGAGGAGTAATGTTAGTGGGCAGAAGTTACATCCGCCAACCTAATCCAGGCTGGTCCAGTCTTAACTGTCCGACTCTGATTTTTCTATCTCACTACAAGCCCTGCTCCTCCCTATCGCCTTGCATTTGGGTGACTGGTATTTTTTCTCGCTAGTGTTGAACTTCTTTGAGGCTGCGTTCTCAGTGTGAGCCCTCAGTTCCCTGGGAAAGTGGTCCGGGAGCGAGGTCATGGTGTTGGAATTCATTCATGTGTCTTCCCCTCTATGAGCACTCTGTCTCCGTAGGCTCAAAGCTGGTTAGAAACGCACCCAGTGTGAATCGGGGCTTTCTTTAGAAGAGCCTGGGTCAGACTGGGGAACTGGCAAGGGGTTCTCAAGGCCGACTGAGATGCCTCGGCCATCACCTCCTCTTGATTAGAAGAGATACAAACCGACAAAGGACAGGGCTAGAACTCACACCACAGCACACCCTTTCTGCGCCTTGCCCAGCGCTGACTGTCTAGTTTCCAACACTAAGCAGTAGTCATTGTACAGGGGCGGCCGGCGGGACACAGGGGAGTTTGTTGTTACCTGGCATGGCGTCCATGGAAATATAAGGCTCAAAGGGAATGGCCTTCTTCCTGTTCCGAGTGATTAGGAACACGCCCAGGAAGGCGATGAGGCACCTGAAGACAGGACACAGGAGAGGAAGAGAAGTGAGGCCAGGGGCAACCACGAGGAGGGGACTCAAGGGAGAGTGGCAAAGGGCAGGCCGAGAAGAGGGCTGAGATGGCGGGGCCTGCCACTAGCAAGGGACAGACGCCCTGAGTAATAACAGATGACTTGGAGGTGAGTGTGTGTGTGTGGGTTACACATCTAGTCCCCAAGAGCTGGATTCAGGGTAGACTAGAGTCACCAGGAGAAACGATTCGAAGCGTGTGGCTCATGCACTGCCCCCCAGCCAGCATTCTCAGAAGCTTGCCTTTTAGAAAGTTGTATTTCTTTTCTTTTTTTTAAAAAAAGATATATTTATTTATTCCATGTATGTGAGTACACTGTCCCTGTCTTCAGACACACCAGAAGAGGGCATCAGATCCCATTACAGATGGTTGTGAGCCACCATGTGGTTGCTGGGAATTGAACTCAGGACCTCTGGAAGAACTGTCAGTGCTCATAACCACTGAGCCATCTCTCCAGCCTGAAAGTTGGGTTTTTTTTTTAAACTAAAACAATTCTTTATGACTTGAATGCAGACAGTATACAAGTCCAGCGAAATCAATGAACACTGTGAAATCCTGTATCTCTTAGTCCAACTCCCCCAGGAGCTGGATTGTCTTCAAGTGTTCTCCCCGCCCCCCACTCCACCCCAACCTCTGTGACTGTGTGTGTGTGTGTGTGCGTGTGTGTGTGTGTGTGAGAGAGAGAGAGAGAGAGAGAAAGAAAGAGAGAAAGAGAGAGAGAGAGGGAGAGAGAGAGAGAGAGAGAGAGAGAGAGAGAGAGAGAGAGAGAGAGAGAGAACGTGTGTGTCAGTCTCACCGTGTTGCTCTGGCCGGCCTGGACTCTGCTGTCTCATAGCCCAGGCTGACTGGAATGCACAGTTACCTGCTTTGCTCCACCTGCCACCCCCAGTGCTGGGATTGAAGGTGTGCGCTACCCCACTTGGTTTTTCCCTTCTTTCTGTGTCTGTAGACAAGCCATTTCTCAAAACCAAGGTGAGATGTACATGCAGGAATGTATGAATCCAAGAAGAAAGATCAATGTTTATATTAACTGTGTATGATCCCCTCCCAGGTCAAGATCAAAAGATTTCTATCTAAGACAGTGGTTCGCAAGCTTCCTGACACTGTGACCCTTTAGTAACCCCCAACCATAAAATTATTTCATTGCTGCTTCGTAGCTGTGATTTTGCTGCTGCTGTGAAGCATGATGTAATATCTGATATGGGGGATGACTGATATGTGACGCCCTTTGAACTCCAAAGGGGTTGTGATCCACAGGTAGAGAATCACTGATCTACGAGGTTCTATGCAGCTGAGGGTGACCTTGAATTTCTCATCCTCCTGCCTCCACCTTCTGAGTGTTGGCAAATGTGTGCCACAAGGCTGGGGATGGCACGCAGGGTTTGAGCATGCCAGGCAAACCTCTATCAAATGAGCCCCAGCCCCGTCTTCCCTCTTCCCTTATGCTCCGCCATCCCAAGTCTCTACCATCTGGCTTCTCGCCCTGTGAGTTAGATTTACCTGATTTTAGAAATGACAAGGGGAGAGAAGGATGCAAGGCTTTGAGGGAGCAAGCTGCTCACTGTGGGGGTCAGCATCCTCCAGCTTGATGCTCCCCCAACTCCAGGACCAGGGCTGAGGCAATAAGCCAGGGGCAAGGCCTGGAGGGAGGCTCCCACGAGTCCTGGCTAGACGGGGTGTGACTCACCCCAGTGCAAACATGCAGATGTGCAGAGCCTCCTCCCCGAGGAAGTCCAGGTAGAAGATCGCACCTGCACAGCAGCAAATGAGAGAAAAGACGGTAACCATTTCCAGATCTGTCCTGTGCCCAGCTGGCTACACTCTGGCTATATGCTCTCCCCTACAGGGCACTGAAGCGACCAGAAACATTAGGCTTAAAACATTTGGAGGCAGACAGTCTTCTCTGCCAGCTCTCTCAGGCTTGTCTATCTCCATATTAAAACAAACAAACCAACAAGCAGTCTTTTGGGATGATATTAAAACTGTTTCAGCTGTGCAGTGATGGCACAAGCCTTTAATTCCAGCATTCGGGAGGCAGAGACAGGCGGATCAGAGTTCGAGACTAGCCTGGTCTACAGAGCGAGTTCCAGGACAGCCAAGGATACACAGAGAAACCCTCTGTCAAAAAAAACCTTACGGGGCTGGGGATTTAGCTCAGTGGTAGAGCGCTTACCTAGGAAGCGCAAGGCCCTGGGTTCGGTTCCCAGCTCTGGGA
Source organism: Rattus norvegicus (assembly GCF_021556685.1). Lineage (NCBI taxonomy): Eukaryota > Metazoa > Chordata > Mammalia > Rodentia > Muridae > Rattus > Rattus norvegicus. The sequence continues at coordinate 153,711,334 of NC_141538.1, forward strand.
AAAAAAAAAAAAAAAAGAACAAAAAAAAAAAAACCTTACACACACACACACACACACACACACACACACACACACACACACACACACACACACACAAAACCCAAAACTGTTCCAAATAGCAAAGTTCTCATATGTGCTTCCAATCACATCTCCCACCATTAGCCACAGTTCATAATGATTTTCCTGCCTTAGCTTCCCAACTGCTGGGATTGCAGGCTCCAGCCGCCATCCCTGTGGTTAGCTTCTTCCTTTGTCTTCCCTGCACTGCTTTCTTGACAGTCTCATGTGGCCTAGGCTGGCCTCAGACTCCTTATTAGATGACCCTGGACCTCTCTTTTTTTTTTTTTTTTTTTTGGAGCTGGGGACCGAACCCAGGGCCTTGAGCTAAATCCCCAACCCCAACCCTGGACTTCTCATTCTCCTGCTTCTGCTTCCCAAGTGCTGGATGACAGACACGCACAGCCAGAAGCTGGTTAATACGGCACGGAGACTGGATCCCAGAGTTTCGTGTGCGCTAAGCCAGCACTCTACCAACGGAATCCAGCCCCAGCCAAAACTGTTGAGGGAGGAGGAAGCCCAGCCACGGACCCACAGGCAGGAGGACCAGGGGCTGATTGGACATGTTGCAACTCTAGAAGGGAAGGGTTGTTTGAGTGTAAGACTGAGCCTCGGAGAAATTCCCTGAGCCCTACAGTTGGCATAAGTCTACTGGATGGCAAGGCTCCATGTCTAAATTCCACACCCTCCACAGAAGCTCAGGGCGGAACCAGACAGAATCACCTGAGCGGTAGGCCCCCAACCCCTCAGGCAGGAGACAGAAACCCAATAAAGGGCTACTCTTACCTGCTGTGATGGCCACCGTGGTGGATAGGATGTAGCCTACACTGGCGATCAAGGAGGAGTCGTAGATCTGAGAGGCTTGACTCAGAAACCTGCAACACACAGGCATTGGGGTCAGTGGGCTGAGGGGGAGAAGAGCGGAACTTGGGGTTGTAAGGTAAGGCACAGGGGAGGGTTTCTAGGTCTGTAAGAATGGCCTCTCCCTCTTACAGGGTACCCTGTATCTCAAGGTCTGGGGCCTGTACCTGGCCCACAGACAGGTAGTGTGCCTCTCTCTGCCTGTGTGCCTCTGGCCACTGCCATCCTTGATCCCCACCTCACAGAACAGAGCTGCTCCTGGGTCCACACATCCCAGGGCTCTCTCCCAACGCCTGTCACACCCAGCCCAACATTGTAATGTTGTTAATATTAGAACACATACTTTAGTGGTTACTGCAATGAACAGGAGAAGGGAGAGGTCAGCATTGTTCCTAGTCTCTAAGTCCGTGACAGACACCACCTTCGTGTGGGAACCTCTCTCTGTTGACATTCTAGTTGGCGCCACTGCATAGCTGCCCACGTGAACACTAACCACTCAGCTAACCACCTGTGCATGGGCTAAGTCCCCGAGAGCTGTGAGAAGGACAGTGGCTCTGGGTGCTGGGGGGCTGTCCTGACTGGGAGACCAGAGGTGGCAGGAGCCCCTGGTTGCCTACGTGATCCTGACCTCACAGCACGGAGCTGTGGACTGAGCAGGGATTCCCTGTGGGAGGGCAATAATGGTACTGAAGGGCTAAAAGTCATAATCAGGACGACAGTAGTGACCAAGCTGACGCTGTGTGTGGACACCACGTGTGGGCCACTTCAGGCAGACCTGTGGGTCTCAGAGAATGAAGCTGAGCCCCAGAAAAGCTGGGTAGGACCGGAGGAGCAGAGGGGCCCAGCCTGGGACAGACAATAACATTTCTGTGTCCCCCCAAGAAGGTGCTGTGAGCATAGGTGACGGGAAGGTAGGTGTCACCAGCAGCAGCAGCAGGAGCGGCTGCTATGGCCTCTAGGTCAAGTGGCTGGTGGATGCTGAACCCAGGAATAGAGCCAGGAACCTGACTTTCAGGCCGGCTCAGCCTTATTCGCCACCTGGAGACCGTCAGGGTGACTCAGGTTGTCACCTACCATCATGGAGTGCCGCTGGCAGGACTCAGAGGGGACAGGACAGAAGCCTCAGGATTACAGAGCTTCACATCACCTGGGCTCAGAGGGAGAAAAGAGTGTGCACACTTCTCCCTGTGAGGATCAGGGAGAGGTCTCAAGGACAAATGACAAGAACGTGCCTCTTAGGTGACTACAAGGATTCTCCTCAAGTCCCCATAGGGCATATGACAGGGAGTGTGAGGCTGTTCCTCATACTGTGAGGCTGTTCCTCATACTGTGAGGCAGAAGCGCATTCAGGGCAAGGAGGTGGGGGAGGGGCAGCTCCCCCCCTCAGCTCATCTCCCCCCCAGATGCTAAACTGGCTGTCTGTGTGTTCTGGCCCCCCTATAACTTCGGAACCCATCGGACTTAGGCCAAGAGTGGAGGAAACATGACGCACGTGGCCTGATAGATGGCGGTGGCCACCATGCACACGAACATCACGTAGAAGATGGGGTAGTCCAGCTGCAGGTTGCCTTGGATAGACAGCACCAGCATCCCCGCCACAGCCTTGACTGTCACCACCGTCATGGAACCTGTGAAGAGTAAGCAAGGGGTGGGGGAGGCCTCAAGAGAACGTGAGGAGTCAGATCCTGAACGGATGGGGACAGAGGTGGAGGGAAGAAGTGGTAAGAAGACACCACTGAATAGGTCTTCCTTGCCCAGGACTCCCGTGTCTGGGCGGACAAGTCAAAGGAAGGAAAGTGAGCTATTTCCCAACATCACCTGCCTGTATCTTAATGGGCAGCAAGTTCAGGGCTCTGTCCCCAGACTGTGTGGCAGGGAGTGGGGACACACGAATTTCCCCTGAGCATCAACTTGATGACACTCTCAGGAAAATAGGTCGGGAAAGAACTCAGGAATTGGGGCTTCGTAATCCTCAGTCACAAGTACTTTTTTGTTTGTTCGTTTTTTTGAGACACGGTTTCTTTGAGTAGCCCTGGCTGTCCCAGAACTCACTTTGTAGACCAGGTTGTCCCTGAACTCAGGTCGAGATCATCCTGTTTCTGCCTCCTGAGTGCTGGGATTAAAAGCATACACTGCTGTCATCCTCTCACCCCCTTTTAAAAAATATTCTTTAAATGGGTTTAGGGGCTAGAGGGATGCCTCAGAGGTGAAGAGCGCTTGCTGCTCTTCTAGAGGTCTTGAGCAGCTGCTGGATGGCTCGGGGGGTGCTCTGAGGTGACCTCTGACCTCACCTATCTCACTCACCCTGTGTCCTTTCTGTGCCTGTTGGGTCACTGCCCACATTCATGTGGCTCTTGACCCTGTGTCTGCTCAGCTTTATGTTGCCGCAGACAGCACTCTTTGAGGTCCCCCCACCCCCACGTTTGGACTTCAATTCTGGACGCTTGCTGTAGCCAGAGCCTACAGCCACATGAGCACCATGATCCAGACACCGCTTACCAAGCAGGGCCACCAGGAGGAGAATCACCACGATGCTGTTGGCATTCTTCTCCTTGTAGAAGTACAGCAGCAGGCAGAACAGGACGATGGCCACCAGCTGCGGAGGACACCAGTGATCACAAAGCGTTTAGTCGGGAACTCAGTGTGTGTCCCCTGGCCCAACCGAGCCCTGAGTGTGTGTGGCTGAGTAGAGAAAGAGGAAGGCGGGGTTGGGGATTTAGCTCAGTGGTAGAGCGCTTGCCTAGGAAGCACAAGGCCCTGGGTTCGGTCCTCAGCTCCGAAAAAAAGAAAAAAAGAAAAAAGAAAGAGGAAGGCACCTGTTGGGCCCACTGGCACACTTAAAACGGAGGCTGTGGTAGGGAGGTTGAGAGCTCAAGACCGGCCTGGGCTGCATGGTGACTTCAAGGCCAGCCTGGGTAACTTAGATCTCAGGAGAAGAAAGTAAAAAGTGTTTTTTTTTTTTTTAAGGGACTTTTTAGGACAAGCCCTGGGCTCTATATCTAGCACTCTCCCCAAAATCAAACCAAACCAACAAAAAAGCAAGAGGCCACCCCAGAATGAGACACTCACTCCAGGAGCCATTTGGCCTCAGCTGGGCACAGCTCCCAGAGCAGAAAGAGGAAGGCAATGGCTGGGTGTGGCGGTCCATGCCTGAAATCCTGGGGCTGGGGAGAATTTGGAGTTGTAGGCTAGCCTGGGCTATGTGGGGAGACTGAGTGAGCTTGGGAGATTCAGGCTGTCATTGCATCTGTCTCTAAATTGCTTATGTGACATGGAGAGGTCCAACCATTCCCAAACCTCTGCTGTGACCTCTGCACGATAGAGATGACTCCATTTACAGAGCAACAGCTAGTGCTCAGCATGGCCACCATGTACACAACACACACACACACACACACACACACACACACACTCACACATGCTCACACTCACATTCACACACTCACACACTCTCACACACTCTCATACATACTCTCACACACACACCCCATACATACACACACCATACACACACACACACCATACACACTCTCACACACACTCACATACACTCACACTCACACTAACACACACCACACACACTCACCACACATACACACACTCAAACACACACACACCACACATACACTCACATACACACACATACACTCACATACACACATACATTCACATACACACACTCACACACTCATACACACACTCACACACATACACACACTCACACTCACACACACCACACATACACTCACATACACACATACATTCACATACACACACTCACACACTCATACACACACTCACACATACACACTCACACTCACACACACACCACACACACACACACACACACACACACACAGAGCCTCAGGAGTGTTACCGTGTTAATCTGAGTATACCTGATTGGGTAACCATGTGGAATCCTGTAGGACTCCTCCCTAACACAAGGCTGGCTCACTTACAGACTGACCACAGCCTGTGACAGCTAGGTAAGACACACCCACTGAGACCGAGAGCAGAACCATGCAGTCCTCACACCAACATAGCATTGTGAGCTGGGGACCATTACAACCCACCCAGCCACATGAGCGACCTGACTCCGGGCCCATATTCTTTCCCAGTAGAGCACGCTGTCTGGGCTGGAAGCCTAAAGCCCTGCACAGCAAAGCTGCTTCAGTAACAGCAACCCCCCAGCAGCGAGTTCTAAGCTTGCACTTTGAGAAGGCTGACCTGCCTACCAGCAACCAGTGCCCCTTCTCCCCTCAAAGGCCTAGACGCCTGGCAGCATGTCCGCTAAGGGGGTCAGACCCAGCACCCAGCAACACTGACGCAGGAAATCATAATAATGGCGAGGCTCCCTTTCCAGCCCCAAACCCACACTAAAGTCCACTCATTCCCAAAACCAACAGGAGAGCAATAATGAGTATTCCAGGGTGAGAAAGATTTTAACCGGAGACCATTAACTCCAGGTCTTCCTTGTCTGCTGAGTCCTGCTCTCCGTCCCAGTGGGTGTCTTACCTACCTGTCACAGGCTGTGATCAGTCTGAAGGTGAGCCTTGTGTTAGGGAGAAGTCATACAGGATTCCACATGGTTACCCAATCAGGTATACTCAGATTAACACAGTAACACTCCTGAGGCTGTGTGTGTGTGTGGTGTGGTGTGTTGGTGTGTGTCTATGTGTGTGGTGTATGGTATGTGTATGTGTGTGTGGTGTGTGTGTGTGGTGTTGTATATGTGTTGTGTGTATGTGGTGTGTTGGTGTGTGTATGTGATGTGTGTCTGTGTGTGTGGTGTTGGTGTGTGTGTGTGCTGTGTGTGTGGTATGTGTGTGTTGTATGTGTGTGGTGTGTGTGTGGTATGTGATGTGTTGGTGTGTGGTGTGTGTGGTGTATGTGTGTGAGATGTGTGATGTGTGGTGTGTGAGTGTGTGTGTGGTGTGTGTATGTGTGTGTGTGTGAGATGTGGAGTGTGTGTGTGTGTGTGTGAGATGTGGTGTGTGTGTGTGGTGTGTGTGTGTGAGATGTGGTGTGTGTGTGTGTGGTGTGTGTGTGGTGTGTGTGTGTGTGGTGTGTGTGGTGTGTGTGTGTGGTGTGTGGTGTGTGTGTGTGAGATGTGGTGTGTGTGTGTGTGGTGTGTGTGTGTGGTGTGTGTGTGTGTGGTGTGTCTGTGTGGTGTGTGGTGTGTGTGTGTGTGTAACTCCTCAGTTTTCAGCTGTTACCTGAAATAATGACTCTTCGTGTCTCACCAGTGAGGCAGGTGGAGCAAGACCTTAAGGCCAGCCTGGGTTACACAACAAGTTTAAGAGTAGCCTGGGCAACTTAGTAAGTTCAATTTTAAGAGTGGACCAGGGGTGTAGCTCATCAGGAAAACCTGCCTAGCATATGTGGATTCCTAGGTTTCATCTCTAGGAAATGAAACCAAAAAAAATGAAGATAAAATTAGGTGCATGTTGGCGAAATTTTGGCTATAGAAAGACAGAGCAGAAATAAAACGCACATCCTGATCTTACCTCCCAGAGATAGCTAACCAGAATTTCTGTTTTGCTCCCCGCCCTTCATAGACACAGGTTGTACACACACCTTCACAGCCCTCTCAAGACCCAAGGCTGGCAGATGGGGCACCAGCATGTCATGTGACCCAAGCATGTCCCTGTAAGCTCATGTCCAAGCAGAAGGATGGTACCTTCACTCACCATGTACAGGAGAAAAGGCCAGCTCACAAGGTGCCTGGCGATGTTCTCGCCCGTCATCTTCTCATGACTATTGGGTGCAAACGTCACTAGCAGGTAGGTGCCCACGATCGCCAGACCACAGCCAACAAAGGATAAGACGTAGCGCCCTGTGGAGAAGCATGGGGGACAGTCAGAGGCTCAGGCATGGGCTAGGTGCATAGGAGAGGTCTTAGCAAGTCAGGCCTGTGTGCCTGTGTGCTGGCTACTTTTAGGTCAACTTGACACAAGCTAGAGTCATCTGAAGTGGGGGAACCTCGATTGAGAAAATGCAGCAGTTTGATCAGTCTGTAGGCAAGCTTGTAGGCAATCTCTTCATTGGAGATTGATGGGGAGGGCCCAGCCCATTGTGGGTGGGGCTCGAGGTTCTATAAGAAAGCAGGCTGAACAAGCCACACACGGAGCAGGGCAGTAAGCAGCAGTGAGAGTCCTGGTGCCTTTGGGGGTCAGAGGGCATCAGATCCCCTGGAACTAGAGTTATAGACAGTTGTGAGCCACATGTCAGTGCTGGGGATTGAACCCAGGTCCTCTACAAGAACACTAAATACTCTTAACCACTGAGCCATCTGTCCAGGTCCCCTTTAGGTATGTGTGTTTAATATACTGTTAACTTACTTGATTTGATTAATTTTATAAGAATTTTTTAAAATCTATTTTATGTGGGTGTTACACGGAGTTTCAGATGGTTGTGAGCTCAGGTCCTCTGCAAGAGCAGCCAGTGCTCTTGACCACTGAGTCGTCTCTCCAGCCCATTGTTTTAAGATTTATTTTTATTTCTGTGTATGAGTGTGTATTTGCACGTCACCTGTATGAAGTCGCAGGTGTGTGACATCATGCCCGGAGTATTTTTATCATGTTATTGTAGGTGGTGCATGAGGGCCTCTTCACACATGTGTATCATGAACTTTGCACACATCCATTCCCTTAAATGCTGTTCTAAAAATCTTAACAAAACCGGCTGTGGTGGCACACGCCTTTAACCCCTGCACTTGGGAGGCAGAGGAAGGAGGGCTTCTGAGTTTGAGGCCAGCCTTATCTACAGAGTGAGTTCCAAGATAGTCAGGGCTACATAGAGAAACCCTGTCTTGGAAAACCAACCAACCAAACAAACCCAAAACAAAAAACAAAAACAAAACTTAACAAAACTGCTAACTCAGGAAGTGCTAGCAGGATTCTCAAAGTGAGCAGAGGCACCACCTCCATGTACCTAGCACCCAACTCAGAAAAGGAGGCCTCAGGAGCACTCCAATTCCCACAGCCCACAACAGGGTAGCATGGCCCCGCTTTGAGCAGCGCTGAGGGTGTCCACTGCTTTGGCTTTTTGTAGACTTGGACCTGTGGGCTCTCACTGGGTCACTCAGCAGGTGTTTGTGAGGTCCGGCTGTGTCCTGTGCCATCTGGGCCCATTCACTCTTACCCACGTAGCAGTGGCCCATGTGACAGTGACCCAAGTGTCCACTGTATTACTGCTGGACACTGTCTGCAGCCTTGGGTTGTGGCCTTGGTTGGCTATGCTACCGTGGATGCTCGTGTCTGTGTGAGGTTCTACTGAGTATAAGATTTGCACTGGAACCTGGACTGCCAGGTAGGTGATGTTTGGTTTGGTGGTTACTGTGGCATGGCTTTCCAAAGGGCCTTTGGTAACCTCACATCAGTGTCCTGTGAGGCAGTGGTTCCCAAACTTCCTAATGCTGCCACCCTTTAATACAGTTCCTCGTGGTGAGGGTGGCCTCTGGCCATAGAATTATTTCATCGCTACTTCATAATTGTAAGTTTGCTACTGTGCTGAGAACCCTGGTGTAAGGCTCTGTTTGTGTTCTTGGTTACTCTTAATGTTTTGTAGCCATGCTGGGTGTGTGTGTGTGTGTGTGTGTGTGTGTGTGTGTGTGTGTGTGAAACTATGTTCACTTTTTGGGGTTTCAGTACTGGGAGTGGAACCCAGAACCTTGAGTACAGGGTAAGCTCTCCCGCTCAGCCATACCCGCAGCCCCTGCATGGCGGCTCTTGCGTGTGTTTTACCGGGAAGCGCCAACCTAGAATCCCTTTATGGGCAAGCTAAGAAGGAAATGAAACTCCCAAAGCAAACTTCAAAGTCCAAAGGGTAAATTTAAGAATGACTTTGTCCCTTTCCAACCCGCTACTTAACCTACTTGTAAGGAACAGCCTTGGGGCCGTTGTTAGTCTGTCCCGAGGCCGGCTGGGAGCCATCAATGGGACCCAGGACAGAGCGGAGGGGTCGAGTCCTGTGCCTCTTCCCTGTCATACTCCAATGGGAAGGTCCAGATTAGACCTGACCAGCTGTGGGCTAGCACACTGTACTCACATTAGACTACAGTCTCCTGAGAGCAAGACTCCATGGCCCTATTGTCACACCTAGGACACAGTGTGACTGGTGTCCCATGGGGGGCCTCGATTAACAACACTAAGCCCCCCTTGATCTATGGGGTCCATGGTTCTCAATTGGTCAGAATTATCTATAAAGAAATGAAACATGGGGGTTGGGGATTTAGCTCAGTGGTAGAGCGCTTGCCTAGCAAGCACAAGGCCCTGGGTTCGGTCCCCAGCTCCGAAAAAAAAAAAAAAAAAAAAAAAAAAAGAAATGAAACATGGTGACTTCCATCTTCTTTCTCCATTCTGTGCTTCTAAATAGTGTGAGACAATACTTCTGGGCCAATACCTTAACTCTGTAAGCCCAGATGTTACCATGGGGCTTGGGGACCAGGCCCAGGTCTATCTGTGCTGGAGGGTATTTGGGGGGGACTGTGAGCAGGTTCCCTGGGCTTCGAGTTCAAGTTCAACTTTATTCATAATGAACTACGAGTTTCTGGCTTCTAGGTTTGACGCCCGTGGAATTGAAGCTCCATCAGGGAGGGGGGCGTGTGTGCCTGTCACTGGGTTTTTCTAAGTCTCCAACAACAAAGGCCCTAGCAGTATTGACTGCAGGGAATGAAGGAAGGATAATTTTCTACTGGGCCACTGACAATTCTGATGTGTGGGTGAGCGTGGGTTCTTTAACATAGCATCCCAGGAGCAAGGAACCCAGAGGCAAGTGGGTGCAGAGCATTGCTCCATGAGCTGAGGTGGGGATGGAGGGGTGGAACGGGTGGAGGGTAGGGGCTCCATCAGAGACTTACTCACAAAGTCCTTAGGTTTCCATTTTTCCTTGATGAATATGATTCCGATGATGGCGCTTGCTGGAAAAAGCCAAGCACAGAGAAAAGGAGTGAGGCTGTTGCCAGGCAGAGGGCGCCTCTCACCCACACTCTCCCACTTGCACATGTTCTGAGATCTTTGAAGCTTGCTCCCCTTCAGCCTCAGCCACCCTATCTGGAAGAGGGGACCTTCCAGAACCTTCTGTGGGAGTGCTCATAAACCAGGGCCCTGGGCGGAGAGCGTCCACTGTGCAAGGCGTAACTTACAGGTGTGACTTTTGGCATGTTCACCCTGAGAGGCGAGTACTACTGTTAGTCTTATTTGATAAATGGGGATACTGAGGCAAAAGGGGTGAAGCTGATGTGAGAGGGCAAGATTTGAACTCAGGACTGTGAAAGCTGGAGTTTTCTTCTTCCACCGCATCCTCTCTCTCCCATGATGCTTGTCCCTCCCTGACTACTGCAGGGTCACAGCCTTAAGCTCCTGCATCATCCTACTGGGCAGGCCTGGCAGCCACTGTGAATGTCTATTACTGGCCCAGCTCTGCCTCTCCTGGCTGGGTGACCCTGGGTAAGTCACCTCCTGAGTGGCAGTCTTCTATGAGGAGGTGGTCTGGGACCGGCTGCATCAGATTCTGTCATATACGTTCAGGTGGCCACGGGTGAGGCCATGGCTAGGCAGATATACCTACACCGTTCAGCTCAGCAAACTCTGAGAGAGGGGCCCTTCTCTCGGGTCTCAGTGACCACGCCCATTGACACCTTCCTCTCTGATTCACTTCCCACCCAGAGTCGGTCCTCAAACCCCACTGAAAACTACTACTACTCTGAGTTACAGTTCAATAAGATTCTATATGTAAATCATTTATCACACAGTAAATGCTCACAATGAAATGACTCGTTACTGAACAGTGACAGAAAACTCATGGGTAGCCAGTGGGTGAGATGACTGTGTTAATTTATTTCTCACTGGGTGGCCTCTGTGGCCCAAAGAACCCCTTGATATCCAATGGCTGACCGCTGCCCCCCATCTTGGCACAATTCATCCTACTTAATTAATTTATCATGGTAACGGGGTTCAGAACCAGGGCCTGGTACCAACCAGGCCATCATCCCTGGCATCTAAGTTTGAAAAATTTGGTTACTTATTTGAAAGCAAAGACTCCTATACACAGTGTTGGCCACTCGGTCACTTATGCCTCACTGTGAGTGTAGGTCCCAGGGGTCTTTGGAGACCCCAGCAGTAGGCAGAACACAGACAAGGACGTAACTATATCAATGGGGCTGCGTGGAGGCTTGAATGCTGGAAATAATCCAGAGGACCACAGAGGAGGGTGGGGATGGCCAAAGGACTTGCCTTAACTAGAGACATTCAAACCACCTTAGAGAAAGAGAAAATACTGGTCCAGCCTAGTAGCTAAGGGCAAAGCAATTACCCAGCATGCACAAGGGCCTGGGATTCATCCTCAGCACTTAAAAGAAGATACTAGGTGGGAAGAACTCAGCTCTGCTTGTGTAGACTGTCGGGTTACCAGCCCTGTTCAACAAAGGGAGGCTCTTCTTACTCCAATCGAGTTCCCCACTTTCCATTCTTATAATTGGTAGTGATTTCCTGTGGAGCAGAGAGTTCTGAGGGCCCACCTAGGCTGGCTGGAGGGAGAATTGTGACTGATTAACGATGTCTTCCCTGAGCCCAGGAGGGGCAGTTGATACCATGTGTCGTACACATGTGTCTTCAGTGAAGAGGACCTTTGAGTTCAAGGAGAACTAAGACATCAAGAATGAGTCTCTGCTTTCCTGTGAGCAGGAGAGAGCCAGGCTGGTCTCGAACTCACAGAGACCCACCTGTCTCTGCCTCCCAAGTGTTGGGATTAAAGGCAGGTGCAGCAATGGTTGGCCCCAAGTGATTTATTTTTTATTTTTATTTTTTTTATGTGAGTGCTCTAAGCCTCATTTGAGGTAACACTTGGGCCACCCGGATCGTGGGTTCTGGGTGACAAGAAGGTTGGGGCTTACCTATCACGGAGACGGCACTGAGGGGCACGATGAGTGACAGTGGAGCGAAGGCGTAGGAGGCGAACACGCCCAGTTCCCCCAGCAGCAGCAGGAGCAGCCCCAGCCACCATGTCTTGGTCTTGAAGTAGGCCCGGGGGTCCTTGGAGCCTGCCAGGCGGATGTGGCAGTATTTCTGCAAGTCCAAGAAGGAATGCAGTTTACCAGAGGTTTCTAGGAAATGAAAGGCTCGGGTGAAGGGACCCAAGCTGACACTCTGCCTTTAAAAACCATGTGTGTGGGTCTGAGTGGGGTTTGGGGATGTGTGGGTAGGACCTTGAAATGGAGAGCGATTTCTTTGTGTGTGTGTGAGTGCATAGTCACATGTATGTGGATGCAGATGCCTATGTGTGTACGGGGTGCATGTTCATAGGTATGTGGGTGTATGTACACATGTGCGTGTGCGTGCGCGTGTGCGTGTGTGTGTGTGTGTGTGTGTGTGTGTGTGTGTGTGTGTGTGTCTGAGTGTAGGGGCAGAGAACACAATCTTTCATGGTGGTTTTGGAGACAGAGTGACTCAGTGGTCTGGTTGTAACAAGTAGGCTCCACTGGCTTGCCAGTGAGTTCCAGCCATCCACTTGTCTGTGGATTACAAATGTGTGCTACACAAGGGGTTGTTTTTACATCCGTTCTAGGGATTGGATTTAGGTCCTCATGCCTGCAAGGCAAGGACTCTACCCAGTAAACTATCTCTCCAGCCCCTTCCCCTCTCAATCCTGTCTCGTGGAGCCCACGAAGACCTTGAAATTTCAACCCTCAGCTCCAGATCGCACATGTTGCTTTTACGGAGAACCTGTGTTTAGCTCCCAGCACCTGTGACTCTAGTTCCAGAAGTTATCGTTCCCTCTCCTGACTTCTACAGGCACCAGGCATACATGAGGTACACAGACATTAAGACAGACAAACACTTACAGGCACAAAAATAACATAAAGAAATATAAAAATGAGAAGAAATTGCAGTCTACACGTCCATGCCTCTTGAGTGGCTGGGATTACAGGTATGGGTCACCGTGCCTGGTTTAGAAACAAGAATCACTAAGGCACTCCACAGGTGAATTGCAGTCTAGGCCTAGGGTCCCTGCTTTGGCTGGGCCCTTGGGTTGACCTCCTCCTGGCTGCCGTCCCCAGGAATCCCTGCTTGTGGATGCTCGGAGAGCCACGCCCTCTTGCAGAGGGATGGCAGCTCTCGATTGGTGGGTTTGTGGATAACCGAGGTGTGGAGAAGAGGCTCCAGCATGAACTAATGTTCTTCTCTTCTGGGGATATGAACTTGGGACACAGAAACTGAGACTGTAATTGAAGACAGAAAGAAGGACTTGGGGGTTACCGGCTACAGGAGAACACAGGGATGTTCAGGGGGAGACTGGTCCTGGGGAGAAGAAATAAACCAGCAGCTTAGACACCACGTGGCTGAAACACAGGCTGTTTTCACAGCGTGCTGCTGAGGAACGCGACAGCCCTATGCCTGACCCGGAAGTCTGCAGCTCATGGCTCTTAGAAGCAGGGGAGCCTTGGTGCATTGTGGGATTTCTCAGGGTGAGCAGTGCCAGGTCTATGACTCAGCTTCCCAGAAGCAGCCCCTGAGGCCTGGGAAGTATGGGTGGGAGATGATTCCAGAAGCTATAAGTGATGGAGGGGGAGGGGAGACAGGCAGACAGGCTAACAAATGAGGGCTGTGTTGATTTTAGTCTTTAAGATTCCTAGGGCTTAGGGCCCCGGAGAACCTCTGAGAAATCTAATGGAGGACATTTACCCATTGACTCCTGTTGCCACCTACCAAAGTGTCCATCAGCATGGGGGACACTCCTGTCTCCTGGGATACAGGTATGTCGGTTCCCCGGATCTCAGGGGAAGCACTTTAAGCTGTCAGCTTGCTTCACAGCATAGCTGCGGTCACACTCAGGCTGGGTGCTGTGGGGGCTCTACAGTGACTGCTGCAGCCTCCCTCCCCGAGACTGGAAGCATGGACAACCATGACGGTCCCCGAAGCAGGAAGCTTAGGGCAGTGTGAGACAAGACCAGGGTCTGTCATCAGGATACCACTTCACAGCTTATAGAGAGAATCTCTTATGTACTGTGTGGATGCATTACCTGTCAATAAAAAGCTGATGGCCTATTAGCTGAGGCAGGAAATAGAAGGTGGGACATCCGGCAGAGAGGGGGAGAGGATTCTGGGAAGGAGTCAAGAGCGGGAGGATTCGCCACGTGGACCCTGAGGAAGTTGGACGTATGAAACTAGGGGAGGTAACCAGCCACATGTCAGACATAGAATAGAATAAACGGTTGCATAAGTTTTAAGCTAGTTGGGGAACGAGCCAAAGCGTATAGGCCAGGCATCTATTCATAAATAATTAAGTCTCAGAGCTGTTATTTTGGGAACTGGACGTAGGTAGAAAATCCCAAGCCTACAACAGCTTGAGAGATGGGGCCAGGCAGGGGAGAGGACATTATTAGTGGAGTGTCTGCTGTGCAAGCACGTGACCTGAGCTTGGATCCCCACCATCCATGTGGAAAGACAGGCATGGCAGTTGGTGCTTGTAATCAACGCCACACTAGGGAGACAGAGACAGAAAGGGCTTCTTGCTATCACTGAGCTCCAGGTTCAGGGAGAGACCTTGTCTCAGAAAAATTAGGTGGGGCCAGAGAGACGACTGAGCGGCTAAGGGTTAGTGCCACTCTGCCAGAGGACCCAAGTTCGGGTCTCACCATCCACATCAGGTACTGCACATAACTCCAGCTCCAGGGTGACTGGATGCTTCTGTGTTCGCCTGTGCTTGTGAGCGCACACCCGCACTCTGACACATATAACTCAAGGTAACATCAACCTTACAAAAGAGATAAGGGGGCGAGCAATTGAGAAAGGTGCCCACCATTGATCTCTGGCTTCCATGTGCAGGTGTACACATCTGTACACATATGTGCACACACATACATATACCACACATGTGCCCACATAAGGAATACGGGAGGTTCTGACCTATGGGAGCCTGGCGGGTAAGGGGACAGGAGGTAGACAGAGACTGTGGAGAGATTTGGGGAGTAGACAGGGCCCCCCAGCGAGCAGACAGCAGGCCTGGCTCACCTGCTGCTCCTCTGCCTGGGCCAGCCCTGGTTGGCATCTGACACTTACCTGCAGGTTAAGGGCGATGCTGACCACAAGGTGCCCGAAAATGGCCAAGAGCGCGCCGATCAAGTTTTCCTGGAAGGAGAGGTCACAGAACAGACGTGAGTGGCACTTAAGCCAAGGGATCCCAGGACATATGTGATACCCAACAGTCTATCCCCAAACACAACTGGGCAAGGCCCACACCCCCATCTCCTCCTCTCCCTGAATGTTGCCACCCAGACGTCATCCAGCTGCCTTACAGATTCGCAGGGCACTGGCCTGAGTTGGCTCTCATCTTTAGTTGTTCTTGCCATGGCGACCGGAGCAGGCCTAAACCTACTCTGCTGGCCCCTGAGATCCATTGATCAGCCACCATCTTGTACAGAAAGGCGATATGTGAGGATGAGGGAAACTCGGGGCTGGGGCTTCTGCCATCACCGTCTTGCCAGGGGAGCCTTATCCTCTGATGGTTCAGCAAGAGCCTCTCAACTAGCCAGCTTCCTGGGGAGTCTTCAGTCATTTCATTAACAAAAAACTCACTCACATCACTCTATCGATAAGATACAGCTTCCTCTGCATGGTATTTTTTTTAATTAAAAAAATCAGCCAACATATATTTATTATGGAATGATTAGGAGACACAGGGGACAAGGGTGACAATGAGAGCAGGTATGATGGCCACAGCTGTGACCCCAGCACTTAGGAAGCAGAGGATCAGGAGTTCAAGGTCATCCTATGAGCTTACCTCAGAAAACAAAGCCATGGGTCTGCAGAAAAGGGTTTCGCAGTTAAGCGTGCATATCGTTCTCCCGGGGGACCTGAGTTCACTTTCCAGCACCCATGTGAGGCAGCTCACTACTGCCTTTTGCCCTAGCTCCAGGAGACGTGAGACTTCTGCCCTCCCCCCAACAGCACTTAAGTGCCCAGTGTATGTGAACGTATTTCTGTCTCAAGCACGGTGAGAAAAGGTCACATCATTTTGAAAAGGTCAGCGGGTACTCTGGCAACCCAAGCTACAGTCTTAGCCCCAGACAACCATTTTAAATTTTTATCTATGTTTATGTACATGAATGTTTTACGTGAATGCATGTATGCACACCGCGTGCATGTCTAGTGCTTGCGTAGGCTGGGGTGGGGGTGGGGCAGGCACCAGATCCCCAAGAACTAGAGTTATAGACAGTCCTCTGCAAGACTAACAACCGTTCTTAACTGCTGAGCCATCTTCCCAGTCCTCCTATCTGACTATTTTGACCCAGCAAACATGGTAGCTCCATATGGTTCAACTTGTAACTGAACCACTATTACTTGCGCAGTGAGATGATGTCATCCTTTGATGCCTCGCTGACTGAAACAACAAGGCTGCTGAGAAGGCCCTGTTTTACGCCAAGTGGAGGTTAAGAGCTAAGCAGGGGATGTCCTGCCACACAGACAAGCCGACACCACTTCAGGGAGGGCTGAAGAGAAGGTTCTGATCGGGGAAAACCAGAGAACTCACAGGGACGAACCAGAACCAGCGTATGCACCAGAACACCTCACAGTTAGGGGTTCCATGAGGCAAGGCTCATTCCCAGAGTGCTCATGCATGACAAAGGGGTTTCTGCATTCACGCCCTTTGCGTTGTGGACAACCCAAGGAGAGCTGGGGCCGGTGGGGGACACACCTGTGATCTCAGCACTGGGGAAGTGAGCCATGCACTCCTTGGTTACACAGGGAGTTTAAGACTGGCTTCGGCTACATGGCAAGATCTTATCCTAAAAAGAAAAATCAAAACCTTTGGGGCTAGAGAGGTGGCTCACTGGTTCTTAGGGCTCTTGTAGAAGATTAGGTTCCAGGGATCCAACACCTCTCTGAGGACTCTTGAGCACACATGATGCACATATATATATAGAGATAGACAGACATATCCCCTCCACATGCCCACTCCCATGCATATGCACATGCATGTGCACATACACACCAAAAAAAAAAAAAAAAAAAACCAAACCCAAAGCCACCAAACCAAAACCCCTAAACTAACCAAACAGGAAACGTCCCCAAACAGCTCTAAGGGGTGGTATTCCACTGAATTTGTCAGTACCAGAGCTGGAAGCTCACGGAAGACTAAGTCCAGACAGAGGGTCTGAATGGAAGTGTGACTTCTGGCCTCCTGATGACAACGCTAGCCCCACATGGTCCAGGTGTTCTCTGAGGAGTTTGTTCAGAAGGTAAGAAGTGACCTGGGGCAGGGGTGGGGCACTGTGTAAGCACTCCTCTGTGCTGACGTGCTGACACAGGCCACTGGGTTTGCTCTGCAAAGCCATTTACGCAGCACATTAATCTTAACTTTTAATAGCCGGTTCCAGACGGACACAGTGAAAAACAGCAGGCACCACTCACGCCCTCAGATCTGAGTGTCTCCAAGGGCCTCATCAGGGCTAATTATGCCCCTGAACCTTTGTGAAGTGGTGTGTGGTCTAATTTTATGAACGTTTAAAATCATGGACAGCTGCCACCACCCAGGGGTTATACAGTTTGAACACATATCCACCAGCTGCCCTCAGGGCTTGGCAGGAGACATTAAGAGCCAAGAAGGATCCAGCCTGAAGTTCCTCTTCCAGCCTCAGATCCTGAAGTAAGCCAGGAGTCCCGGTCATTTATTCAGGGACGCCTCTAGGCCAGAGTGTCCTCAGAGTGAAACTTGGAAGGGCACCACTGGGCAGATGCGGCAGGATTTTATACTGCTTCTTGTCATAGCTTCGAGCTCCCGGAAACCTCAGTGTTGGGGAGACAGTGGAGAGATGCATTGCTATAATTTGTCTTCACGTCTTTTTATTTAAAAAAAAATGTTTCAAAGACATCTCCTGTAGCCCAGCCTAGCCTCAAACTCATTATGTAGCCGGGGATGTCCTTGAATTCTGGGTCCTTCTGCCTGCACTCTTGAGTAGGCCACCAAGCCGGTGAGTCTCTGCCTCACCGTCACCATCGTCCTTACTAGCACTGGCTCCCGGCGTCCTTCTGAAGTTGATATTTTCTAAGCCAAAACAGATTAATTTTTTTAGCCCCTACGACTCTGAAGAAAAATGAAGTGTTTCCGGGAAGGAGCAGGCTAGAGGCCATCCCAGTATGTGACATCCAAGTGAGTCAGTGTCACATGCCATTGCCAAGGTTCCCCCTCAGGTCTGGTCCCACCAGCACCTGCTTAAATACCACCATCATCACAGTCGATGGTTAAACTGACCTCCCACAATGCCTTTGGGCTGTGTTCCAGGCTGATACGGAGCTCCCAGATATGTCTGGTAGTCAACCAGGACTGGGCACCATCATGAACTCGACCCCTTCAAGGGACAGAGACAGAAACTGAGGCACTGAAAGAGAGGGCCTGACTCGTCTAAGATCAACCATGGCGATGAAGCTGAGTTGGTCTGAGGATGTTCATGTAGATGCTCTGCCCATCCCCCACCCTCCCTCCAACGAGCTGTAAACAGGTAAGCCTGGCTGGCCCTGGGTGGCCGACCATGTTCTGCAGTGCCTGCATCCGAGGCTTCAGGCCACCTCCCGGACACTGTCTTTCACAGGTGAGGCATTCCCTACCTTGTGACGGCCCTGCCCACACCCATCACCCATGGCAGGAACAGGAGCCTAGCAGACTGCCTGGCACAATACAAGCAGCACAAAATGGGACCCTGGACCCTGGCAGCGAGTATAGATGATTCCAGTTCTGGTTTTGTGACTATATTGACTGTGTGGCCTCAGGCAAGTTCATGGGCTTCTCTGTGCTAGCTTCCTTATAAGCGAAATGATGTTATAAACACACCCTGGCCCTTTGAGAGAGTTAGTACAGTCTCTGCTCCACAGTCAACACTCAGCACGCACTAGGAGGCGTGAGGCGTTGACTGTTAATTGAGTATGGGTAAAGGATCTATATTTCCCCGATGGGAAGTGTTGGACCAGGCGATAAGGGAGCTGGGTAGATGCGGGGGTTTCCCAGGCAAAACGATGACTCATGTGGCTTGGGGTTCCTCATTCTGGGCATCCCCACCATCCTCATTACCCTACAGGGTGGATGCTGGCCTCACCTGCAGGGAGAGTCTGTGAATTTCCCAAGTTTGAATTCAAGATATACCAGAGTTAGGACTTGAAGCCAGCTGTCTGAGTTCAAAGTCTGAGGTCTCGGAACTCTGCTCTGCCATCTCTCTCTCCCCCCCTCCTCTCTTCCCCCACTCATACCCTCCCTCCCCCCTTTTCTACTCAGACACACACACACACACACACACACACACACACACACACACATATATATCCATAGACATATGTACATATATCTATGGATATGGGTTGAGTCTCACTATGTAGACCAGGCTGGCCTGGAACTTGCAGAAATCCATCTGCCTCGGCCTCCCAAGTCCTGGGGTTGAAGATGTGTGCTACACTTTTTCTCTTAATGACAGGTCAATATGGAGACCTATCTTCTACATTTATCTCCTGGATCCCAGGGAAGATGCCTCTCTTTCATCTGCAGAGCTGCCCTGGTTGACAATCTGACCCAGCAGATGCTGTTTCGTAAACCATACCCTCCAGGATCCTAGCCTAGGTCTGCTGGACCAGGATTTGCAAAAGGAGAGCAAGGGAGGGGAGGCTGCAGGCAGAGAGCTGTGCTCCAGGCTGAGACAGAGCTCCCAGATATGTCTGGTTGTCAGCCAGGGCTGGGGACCATCACGAACTCGACCCCTTCAAGGGACAGAGACAGAAACTGAGGCACTGAAAGAGAGGGCCTGACTCGTCTAAGATCAACCGTGACGATGAAACTCAGCAGATCTGCTGATCTTCATGTTCTGCCCATCACCCACCCTCCCTCCAAGAAGGCCACAATAGCCATGAGGGGAGGTGGACATGACAGGCTTCTGTGGAAAGAAGATTAAAGAGCAGGCAAAGCCTCCTTAGCTTTGAGATAGACCCAGCTCTGCATAGGAATGGAACCAGCAAGGAAAATGACAGCCAGTCCTCACTGTCCCCAGTGAGCCCAGCTCCAGGCGGACATCCGAGATGCTCATACATGTGTATCAGCGTCCCTCATGGGATGGGATTAACACGAATACAGTCCTTTCACTCTTCTTGTGTCTCTCTGCCTCGCTTGGCCTATAGGGTGACAGGGCCCTCGGGAGTCTGTTGAAGCAGAGAGGACACTGGCTGGGAGCCCATGATGCCATGAGGTGGTACCATTTAACCTCATGCCTCGGTTTCCTTGTCCCCAAAGCGGGGATGGAGAGGCTGTTAGCAGGCACCCGCTGATCCTAACTGCCAGGAGGCAGGCATTACTGTACCCCACTTTATAGATGAGGAAAAAGCTGTATGCTTTTAGTGCTGCTGAGAAGATGGTCTGGAAGAAAACACGTGAAGGACCCAGCACGGCAGGGGGCAGAACGGAAGCTCAACACGTGTTACGTCGTTATTACCATCATTTGAGCTAATGATAGTCACAGTTTTTCCTGTCAGTGTGCCACGTGATCTCAAGTTTGTGACTTCCGGGCCCATTTCCCCAACCCATAAAGCCTGGGTGTTAGACCAGATGATCTCTAAATCTCTTTCAGCCCACGGTGCCATCAGTCTCGACTGTGAGGGCTAACCTTAGAATTTTTATCATTTAACTTTATGTGTATATGTGCGCACGAGTCTATGTCTGTGCACCACATGTATGCAGTGCCTGAGGACGGTCAGGGGAGGATTTGGATCCCCTGGATCTGCCCTGTGGGTCCTAAGAACGGAATTTGAGTCCTCTGTAAGAGCAGGAAGCACTCTTAACCACTGAGCTATCTTTCCAGTCCCTGGGATAGTTCTTATTAACTGTCAGCTCAGCACGACCAGGGAAGAAGCCTCAATGAAGGATTGTCTAGATCAGGTTGGCCGGCAGGCTTGTCTGTGGAGACTGTCTTTATGTTACTTGATGCAAGAAGAGCTGCCCACTGTGGGTGGCACCATTCCCTAGGCAGGGGACTCTGGATCATATGAATGGAGAGAGCAAGCTGAGCGCTAACCCTTGAACACTCTTTGTTTTCTGATCTTGATTCAGATGCCATATAACCAGTTCCCCCAAGTTCTTGCCACCGTTACTTCCCTGCTGTAATGGGTTGCAACCTGGAATTATGAACTTCGCCTTTAACACAGGGGAAAGGAACTGAAACTGAGAAATTAACTAGTTCAGAAAAAACAAACAAACAAATGAAAAAACAAAAAAACCAAGCTTTAAAACGGGTTCCAGGCTCTATATCCTTCATTAGGAACACCAACATTTGACAGTAAAACCTTTTACCTATTCACAGGGAACAATCTACATTTTTTTTTTTTTGGTTTTTTTTTTTTTTTTTTTTTTTTTTTCAGAGCTGGGGACCGAACCCAGGGCCTTGTGCTTCCTAGGTAAGCACTCTAACCACTGAGCTAAATCCCCAGCCCCGGGAACAATCTAAAACACACCCAAGGAAATAATCAGAGATGAGTACCAGGTCTAGCACTCGGCCACGTTCACAGTTCATGTCATTCCATATTCGAAACAACCCAAGTGCCTAACAACAGGGAATCCACTATGCAAATTCCTGCAGAGCAACTCAACAGGTGCCCGGGCAGTCAGCCATTCTGGAAGCGTCTGGAAGTGCACTTTGGGGGAAGTAATCCACTGTTAGTGCCGTGGGGGCGTAGTCCACCAGGAAGGGGAACCGAAACAACCAACCAAGTTCCAAAACCTTCTGAACAATGTGGCACCGAATCTTAAAAGATTACCAAAAAAAAAAAAAAAAAAAAAAAAAGACACGGCAGATGGAGACAGGAACAGAGAAGCTCTTCAACTAAAACTCAAACCTAGACCGGAGAGACGGCTCAGTGGTTAAGAGTACACACCGTCCTTACAGAGGACCTGGGTTCAGCTCCCAGCATCCACACTGCTGGCTCCCAACCGTCTGTAACTCCAGATCCGGAAGAAACACCTTCTGACCCCCTTCAGAATGGTGCACAGACAGACAAACACATAAAATAAAACAAATCTTTAAAAAACAAAACAAAACAAAACAAACCCACGTCTCCTAATTAGAAAAGTCCTTCTTCCTCCTTTATAGCCCCACATTTAAGATGTGTCTACTTCTCTGCTTTGTAAACAGTTGTATTTTATTTATTAATGTTATTTCAGTGTGTGTGTGTGTGTGTGTGTGTGTGTGTGTGTGTGTGTGTATACTCGAGTGTGTGTGTGTACTAGTGTGTATGTGGAGGTCAGAGGTCAACCTCTGGAGTTCTCCGTCTTATTTATGGAAACAGGATTATTATTTTTTTCTTTTGCTTGAATTCAGAGCTGACCGATCTGGCCAGTCTAGCTAGCCAGCTTGCTACAGGGATTGCCCTGTGTCTGCCTCTCGTTTGCTGGAACTATAGGCAGCCTGTCAGAACTGCTTGGCCTTTATGTAGGTGCTGTGGATCCAAACCTGGGTCCTCACCCTTGTCCTGTAGAGCACATCACTGACTGAGCTGTCTCCCCAGCCCTACTTTTATCTTTTGGAAAGAGCAAGTCTTTTCTCGTGTTTCCGGTTTGCAACGTGTCCGCGGAGGACCTTCTAGCGATGGGCTTACAGACCCTGGGCACACCAGGGAGGCCATTCAGCTCTTGGGTCCCTTTTGTTAGAAAACCATAAAATTCCCAAAGGAAAGTGAGGTGCTTGCCTTGTAGGAGAAGGAGCCCTCACCGCTGCTCAGGCTCGGGGAGGTGGCTCCGCTGGTGGGTGAGAGAGGCTGCAGCTGCAGGCCTGCGCTGTGGGCTCCGTCCATGGCTGTCTAGCGGGACATCCTGTCGGGCCAGGCTGGGAGGAGGAGCTGCTGCTAGGCAGGGTGTGAACTGGAGGCCATGTCTCCTGGTGTTCACCTCCTTCCAACAGCCACCTCGTTCCCTTCCTCAGCCAGATGAGTTCTCTGGTCTCTTTTGGTTGATTTATAGCTGTCTCCTCTCCTCTCCTCTCCTCAGGAAGCAGCTCGTGTGTCTCTCCCGAGCAGACAGGGGAGGGTGTGTCTTCTGACTCCCGCCAAGCTCTGGGTGGTGGAGACATACATAAAAAATGCATGTGCATGAGACACGGCACCCAACTTTGCTGCCTGAGAACACTCTTCCCACGAAGGATGACTGGCCACGCAAAAGGAGACCATGACAGAATGATTATCAGGCTTCTGACCCCCTTAATAAAGAGATCTTCCTAAAGCTCTATTCTTGGCCCTTTGACATCCCGTTCCCACACCTCTCCTTCCTCCCTCCTATTACATCCTGATTTAAACTCCCATTTCTTCATACGCCTGAGGGCAAGATAGCAGTCCACCCACATCCGATTCTCCAGGTCTCCAAAAAAATCAATGAATCAATAGATCCCACAGGAACCGTCATCAGGTTGGCAGTATGGGCTTACAATCCCAGCACTCAGGATAGCCTGGGCTACATAACCAGCTCTTGTCTTAGAGCAAACCAAACCAACAGTAACAGCAATGAACACCCAAACCAAACCAAACACCTAATCACGGGAGTTTCAACTTGGGAAGGAAAGAATATGAGGAAGACCTGCCGTGGGGGAAGGGCACCGTACTGGGAGGTGAGGCCTGATGCCCCGGCCAGCTTGGCTCTGGGTGATTCATCCATAAAGTGTGGCTTTGAACAGCAACAGGGATGACGCTCACCCTGTTCGCTCAACCGGACTGGTGTTTTCAGTGTTTTCTCACACTTTTCCTCACCAACAGGGAAGAGTAAATCTGCACCAAGAGCTCTTGGCAGAAACCCTAGCACCATATTAAAGGGTTCCGTGCAGTGTCCTTACGCTTTCAAAACAACAACAACAACAACAACAAAATTCAACATACAAAACAAAATAACCCCACCCAAAGCACCAAACAAAAATCATATGACTTTATATTCTACGGTACAAACTGCTTACTATATTTTACTTTAAATTATTATTGAGTCATGGTCATGTATGTGTGTGTCTGAGGGCCGTCTGAGGGTGTGTTTGTGGACGTGGTGGGAGTCAGTCCTCTCCTCCCACAGTGGGTTTCAGGGATTGAACTGAGGCCTGCTTGCAGGTGTCTCCACCTTGCTGAGATGTCCCGCCAGCCTCCTGAACACGTTTTAGATTGCTTTTAAGCTGCCTTGTGCTACTGTGCGTGCCTTGGCCAGCTTTTGAGCCAGTTTCCTGAGCTGTAAAATGTGACTCATGTTTCTATTCCATGGGCCGCAGTAAAAATCTGATGGGATGGGGTATGCAGAGGTGCACACAGTAGACGGCTGGCAAGGGCCGCACGCGATAGTATTACTTTATTTAGTTCTTAACTTCTAACACTCAGCTTTTAAATTGTGTGTGTGTGTGCACGTATATATGTATGCATGACATAGCTCCCGTGTAGGAATCCGAAGACAGCTTTGGGGGGCCAGTTCTTTCCATCCTACATATTGGTCCTGGAAATTGAACTCAACTCATCAAGCTTCACGGCAGACCCACTCCCCAATTTAACCCTGTAGTTCATACATACATCTGTTCTTATCTCCCAGGCATCTACCCAAGAAAGAGTTGAGGGCCCAGGTTTCAAAAAGCTTCATACCCCAGAGTTTCTAGTTCTCTCTGCCTCATGTTCCACACCTAGGAATAGCAACAGTATGCATTGATGCCAAATGCCAGCTTAGTACAGGGCAGGCACAGAGATCTCTCGGCCCAGGTTGCACCTTGTCGAAGGGCCTAAAGTTAAGTTGCTGCTGCTGTCGTTTGAGACAGTATTCCTTTTTTTTTTTTTCTTTTTTTCGGAGCTGGGGACGGAACCCAGGGCCTTGCATTTGCTAGGCAAGCGCTCTACCACTGAGCTAAATCCCCAACCCGGAAACAGTATTCCTATAGGAAGCCCTTGCTGGGTAACTCTTCGAATAACCTCCTACATAGTTTTTCACCTGTCCTGTGAGACCCAATGCGCATAGGATTGACTGGGAACCGTAATTTCCTGGGAAGACTGGGGAGGCATAATTCCTCTTAGACTAGATTGCATGGGAGTGAAAGCAATTCTGTGTTAAATGTCTGTATCTCTGTCTTGACATCGTTAATATGAGGGTGCTCCAGGGCTCCTTCTACCTGGGAGAGACTTGGGCTGCTTCCAGTCTGGAGGTGAGGGGGCCCTGGGTTGAAGGCATCTGTCAGGTCCCCTGCTGTCCCTGGAAACCTAGCTCAAGCCTGGCAAGGCAACTTGCATAGATACCCACTCCTGACCATATGCAGAGCCCCGGGTACACTGTGGTTTAAAAAAAGAATGCCTTACTCAGGACCCATGGCCACCAACAGATATACCCAGCCCCACCCACAGGATGTCAGAAAATGCAAACCGGCCTTCTTGACCAGCAGGGACAGCAGGTCCCTCTACTGCCCCGTGTGTGTGTGTGTGTGTGTGTGTGTGTGTGTGTGTGTGTGTGTGTGTGTTGAGTTCATTGACTTTTAAACAGCAGCTTCAGCTTCCCCGTCTACCCAGAGAAGCCCCGGATACCCAGAAAAGCCCCAGAGCTCTGAATACCCAAAGACAGAGTGAGGAAGAGCCTCCCTGAGTCGGCATGTATTATCACTCAAAAGCCTCCGTGGACTCTGCAAGTTGCATTCCCTTATAAAGCTCACACTTTGGCCCGGTGATGGTTTACTGTTGGTTCCAAAGCACTTTTCCAGGGCTGACATATGTCCAAGAGGCACACAGCCAACTCAGTGTTGACAATCACAGTCACAGCTCATGGTTACTGACCCGAGAGAATTCACAAAGTGCCTGCTTCCACTCCAATCCCCGGGCCTCTTCTAAATGAATTACTCCATTAATCCCACCGAGCAAGTTTTCCAGCGAGAATAACAGCCTTGCGGCCATGAAATTGGCTGTAACTGAAAACAAGGGTGTGTGTGTGTGTGTGTGTGTGTGTGTGTGTGTGTGTGTGTACACGCGCGCGCGTGCGTGTATGGAGGTCTGGTCACCACCTGACGATTCAGTTTGACCGGAGAACGTCGGTTTCATGCCAAGCTTTCCTTTCCCGGGGCTTTTGAGCACTGAAGGGTGACATTCTCGGAGAGACACACCTCTGTTTCAGTACCAAGCACAGAATTCCCTCCATCCACCTGCCAGCTGCACCGGCTATTTCCAGCACGCTGGAGCCGGCAGTACTGGCCTTCCACTTCCTCATCTGGTAACGCCCAGCATCACCTTCATTAAGGGAAACCCGTGCCCACCCTCCTTGAAAATATGGAAGAGAGGAAAAAAAAAATCGGAGGCAACGGGACCCAAACTGACAAGGCTGGCAACAACAGCGAGATCATATTTATAATAGGGGGCGGTTAGTTAAAAATGCGTTGCTTTTCCTAAAACAGCGAGCCTGAATTCAAGTCCCCCTTCCCTCAGTCTTGACCGTGACTCACCCGCGACGTTCCTTCTAGATCCACCTATCCCAGGTTCCGGAGAAGCGACCCGGACACTCCGTGCCACCCCTGGGTACAGCCTCCTGGATCCCTTCCCAGCTCTGAGTTGCCAAGGGGCTGCAGTGTTTTGCTTTCAAAGCTCGCTACTTGATTTGTTACACTGCCTGCCAGTCTCAAGCTGGCGAAGCTTCTGAGCAGGCGAGTGGCTGTCGGGAGGAGATGGGCGGGACATCCTGAAAAATTGGCTGCGTCGCCAAGCTCGCTTGAAGCGTAGGGGAGAGAGACCTGACACTCACCTGGAGGAGTCCCCTCTAGCGGCCAAAGGAAGGAGTCCAGGCTGCTTTGGTCCCCAGGTTATGGCTGCTCACCTCCACCTGCCAGACAGGTAGGCTGGACTTGAACAGCCCGCCTGGTGTCCCCCGCAGGCTGCGTTAACTGTCACCGACTGTCCCGGGCGGTGCCCCTGATGCTTCTATCAGGTAGCTTCAATATCGAAACCCAGCAGAGCCCTGACGTGTCTCGGGGACCGTGCGTACCCCTTCTTTCCTGCGCCTGCGTCCCACCTGTTGGCTGTATTGCGTCCTTAATCTCCCAGCACGCCCGGGGCTCAGCAGCCCCGCGAGGCTGTCAATCACCCTAGTCCCCCGCTGCTGTTTCCCAGGGGTTCCGCTGTGACCATGAACCTGCGCGTGGAGCTTCCAGGGCGCTCATTTTCCTGCACGCGCCATTCAGCTCCGAGCCTCACAGCAACTTCTCGGGGAGATGTTGAGATCACATAGGTTTTAAGAGGAAATGACATTGGGGAGACCTCAGCATCGAGACCCAGTAGAGCTGGGAGGGAGCATTGAAGAGAGGATGGAGCTGCCATATTGTATTATGGGAGATACCCAAAGACCAGCTGGACCCGTGTGATTTTTTTTTTTTCTTGAGGCGTAGGTGGCAGGAACTGTGATCTTAGGAACAAGCGGTAGACAGTTTATGATAGGGGGGACTATCCCATAAATTTAAAGGAGACACTGGTGGGTTTAAGCCTGGCTGCGAATAGGCACCGTGGCTGCGGTGAAACGAGTAAGGGGCTCTTGGAATACTGCACGGCTGTCCTTGCGGAATTATGTCATCAACCCTTTCTGCTCTCACACTCAGGGTGTGGATGGATAGAAATGCTCGGGTTTATTCCTTCGGTGAGTCACTAAAACAACAAACCAAACAAAACCAACCAACCAACAAAAACAAAACAAACAAACCAAAAAAAAAAAAAAAAAAAGGAAACAAACCCCCAGAGACAAAAACCCTCATAGTTCCCTGCCACAGGTTTTTGCCTAGCATTGTTAACCCGAACCCCAAAATAATGGTAGCTTTTTTTTTTGGATTGGCATTTGAAACGGCTCTAACGATTGGTCAACAGCCTTTCGCGTTAAAGAAACAGAGGAAACCATTGGCTAGAGTTAGCCAGTTGCCTGCCGCCGGACTCTGGAATGTTAGGCCAGTGGTTGCCATAGTGACTGGGCGGCTGAAAGGATAGGCTGACTAGTTAGGAACCAGCTCCTGTTAAGGGATCGATCGGTCCTTGAGGTCTTGAAGAGGACCCACTCCATGGGAAACCCACTGAGGCCTCCGTACTCCAGGTGCGTGCGGAATCTCTGTGCCCAGTTGGGTGTTGCCTTGGGGGCCAGAAGGTGCCACATGGGGGTGGGAGTGGGACAGCGCAAACCTCAGAGTACCAACCTGAAAAGAGCTTTCCCTTGCACCCTGTGAGTGGTTGGACATCTGATGCCCCCACTTCAGTCTTTGAGGAGTATCAGAACTGGGCGGTGGGGGGACCACCAAGAGCCGGCTCTAACAGAACCCTTCTGGGACTCCCGGTCTTCCTCAGCAAGTTTTCTTTATTCTGGGCCCCGTTTTGGCCATCTATAAAATGAAAGGATGAGACTGGCTTCTCGAAGCCACTAACCAGATGGTATAGTTCCATGTAGGCGTCCAACACACTCTCTCATCAAGCAAAATACCTAATGGGTCATTCTCTTGAGGCTTTGAAAAGTCTCAGGTCCCTCCCATTACCCTCTAGGAGGGATGTTTCAAGTTGGAGGAAATCAGTGAAGAGTCTAGACCATGACCACCGTCATGACCCATCGAGTGCAGGAGGCTCACCTGGCCAGCAGCGTCGTTCATGTCCAGAGTTAGGTTATATCTGTTTTGTACCAACTGTATTGACGTTTGTTACCTTTTGGCAGTAGGATAATGTACTATTTGACATTTTTTATAATTTCTTAAAAATTTCCAAAAATTTAATAATATGCATGAGAAGCCGATTTTAAAAAAAACTCTTGCAATTTAAAAAAAATTTTATTTTTATTTTATGTACATTAGTGTTTTGACTGCATGCATGTCTGTGTGAAAATGTCAGATCCCCCCTGGAACAGGATTTACAGACAGTCGTGAGCTGCCATGTTCATGGAATTGAACTCTTAACCCCTGAGCCTAGATTTTTTTTTTAAAAGACAAGGTCTTACTATGTAGTCCTGGCTAGCCTGGAATGCTCTATTTAGACCAGGCTGGCCTCAGACTCAGAGATCCATCCACCTCTGCGTGCTGGCATTAAAGGAGAAAACATCACTTCAAAAATTTTTGTTGCCATTTTAAAAATTAACTTTAATTAATTTTATGTTTATGGATATCCTATCTGCATGTATGCCTCTGCACCATGTACACGCCTAGTGCCTCTGGAGGCCAGGAGAGGGAGGGCGTCGGATCTCCTAGGACTGGAGCTTCATAGCGTTTCTGAGCCTCCACAGGAATGCTTAGAATCGAACCCAGGCCCTCTGGGAAAACAGCCAGTACCCTTAACCACTAGGCCATCTCTCCAGCCCTGTTGTTTTGGTTTTTGAGATAGGGTTTTGATATATGGTCCAGGCTGGCCCAGAACTCAGTGTGTATGGAGATCAGGCTATCCTTGAACTTGTGATCCTCTTGCCTCTACTTCTAGAGTGCTTGGATTGCAACACCTACTGCTGTTGCTGTCTGTCGAACCAGGGCTTTCTGCTCCTTAGATGACAAATGACCCACATGAGCCACATTTCCAGCATCCTCAGTCAGCAGCTTCCCTAAAGGTAGGGCCGCAAACAGTCCTTACTAAAACAGCAAGGTCGCACTGCGGTGCGGTAAGCGAATACGGGCTGCTTTCAGAGTCAGTAAAAGACACTGTTCTCTGGTCATTATCGATCGCTGTTTGGAAATATCTGAATGTTTTAAAGCGGTCGTTTCCCATGATCTTATTAAATGTTAAAATCTTAAGATTACATTTTTAAAGAGGCTACAAATTGCCCTTGTGAAGATGAATCCAGCAAGGAACCCACATTGAGGAAGAAAGGGCTACACGGACATCGAATTGTTTAGCCGATACCCCATTCACCAGGATTTAGAGACAGTGTGAGTTCCTTAGGGCCAACGGGTAAAATGAATCCAGAGTCAGCTCATAAAACATTAACTGCCTTGGAGACGGAACTGTGCCCATGCTGTTGACAACTAAAAGAGAAAGAAAAAACAAAAGCAGAATAACCCCCGCCCCGCTACATGGGTTAGAAAACTCTTTAGATAAGAGACAGCAGGTGGCATAATAATACAGTCCCCGAGGGCTGTTAGGCTTGCTTAGTGAGGGAGCAGTTTCCAGGCTGCACCACAGGCAGGAGGGCAGTGAAAGCAAAGTCTATAGCCTTCTGAATTGAAGTGCATTAGAGATTGCATCTTGGATGGCCTCCAAAGCCTGTTTGCTGAAAGCTTGGTCCCTGGCCTTTGGTGGTATTGGGGGCTGTGGAACCTTTAGAAGATAGAGCTCAGTGGCAGGAAGTTAGGTCACTGGGCGTGCGCTGTAGGAGGAGCTGTTAGGACCCAGCCCCTTCCTGTTATCTTTGCTTCTTTGGATGCTGTGGAGAGACCCCTGCCCTGCTCCACTCTGTTGTGTGCCTGTTGTCAGTGCTGACGTAGGCCCTGAGCAGTGGGACCAGTGACGAGGGACAGAAACCCTTGTAGCCGTGACCAGTACAAGTCTTTAAGTATTTTGTTTAAGCGATGGAATTGCTATCTGACATAAGGACCTGGAAGTCAGAGTTCAGGGAAGCCAAAGAATCCAGACGATGGTCTAAAATCCCAGAGGATACAGTGGCATAGGGAAAAGCTGGCAATCTGAAGAGATGGCTTCGGGCGTTGGCTGCAGAATGACCTGCCCAAGCCCGAGAAGAATCCAACAAGGAAGGAGGAGACAGAGCACCACCCGGGATCGTAGAGCCGATGAAATTTCGTGTTCCCATAGCCAGGATGGAGGGACACTGTGTTAGACGGGGGACGGGATGATTCCACAGAAGAAGCCTGCCAGGCGATGGGGAGTGTGGCCAGGCGATGGGGGATGTGGCCAGGCGATGGGGGGTGTGGCTCCATTGGCAGAGTACTTGCCCAGCTTACATGCATATGCCCCTGAAGTCGATTCCCTGTGTCACATTCACAGGGCATGGATGGCGATGTCCGCAGGCAATCTATCAGTCAGGAGGATTGGCAGTTCAGGGTCATCCTTAGCTCCATAATGAGTTTGCCAACCCAGGCTACAAGAGATACTGTGAAAAGTATTGTGTAAAATAAAGTATTGTGCGTGCCTTAGTAGTGAAGATAAATTACTTCCGGCATAAAAACCGGCCCTGAATCTTTCCAAGTTTGAGAGCTTAAAGGAGTCAAATCTGCAAGTTACCAAAAACAAGCCAGGGAAAAGTAATGCAAACCCACAAGAATGGAGATTCAGCACAAAGATCCAAGAAAATGGACCCCAATCAAGAGAGCCATCTCAGTGATGGCAGATTTTACAGAACCAGCAGAAAAGCACTGCAGAACAGCCATTACAGACTGGAGAAAACTGCTCCAGAAAGGTCAAGGGCAGTATGGTCACCAGGAGGCTGGACAGGGAAGGTCTTTTGAAAAACAGAAAGATAAGAGATCTGCTTAAGGGTGAGATGGGCTAGTTTCTCTGCTGATTAAAGGAGTAAAAGGTAGTAGAGAAGTGTTACCAGGCATCTTGGGGAGCCCCAGAAGAGCCTCATATGATACAGGGAAGTCGGGGTCCCCTCTTGGGGTTCTCGGTTTCATTAATAAAAGAATTTAAGAAGGTACATTAACAGAAGCCCAAGGACAAAGAACCAACTGAAACCAAAGTTGAGGACGATCATATTATTTTGAAAGGAGAAGCCCAGGGCAGGTGAGCTGTACACCTCATGACAGCCTGGAAGGAAAGAGGAGGGTAAAAGGGAGAAGCTGGCATGGAGATCAGCTACATGGTGAGGACAGAATCTTTAGAAAAGATTAAATGCAAAGCATTGGGGAGTTTGTAAGCATGCTTGAGCTCTGGACAACATCTGAAAGAAAAAAAGAAGAATTAGTTATGCCTAGGTGGTCAGACCTAGCAGATCTCCAACACCACTGCTGGGGACTGCACTGGGAGAGAGGGGGGTGGATATTACCTGCTAATCCCCCTTCCTAGACAGATCCCAGACCTGTACCAGTACCTTGATTAACCCTCAAGGAAGAAGATGAGGGCCTGTCTCCACCAAGAGGTAGAGACCTCCTTTACAAAGCAGAGACCCAGATCCCTCATTCCTGCTCTGAGGAGTTGGAGACACCAGGCTCCCTGGGACTCCCTGATCAGCAGGTCAAATCAGTCAGCTCCAGGTTCATTGTGAGACCCTGTGGAAGGGAGGAACTGAGGAAGACATCTGGTGTGGTGCTTCACACTCACACATACATATATATACACACAAACACACATGGGTCACGATGTAGCATCTAGAAATGAAAAATATAACTGTAGGCATATATTTTTCACAGCCTACTTTAATAAGGGCTCATCCTCCCCTCCCAGCCCACCACCCAGCTGAGAGAGTGGGAAGAAAGGTTATTACGATGCAGAGGAAGCAAACATATTTAGAAATAGGGTTTTTTTGAGTGTGGCGGGGCAGGGAGTGATTCCAATCTTTATTGTCTTAGTCCAGAACACTCTGCAAACACCACACACGAACCAGCAGAGGTAGTCTAGAACACTCAGCAGACACCACACATGAACCAGCAGAGGTAGTCCAGCCCACTCAGCAGACAGCACACATGAACCAGCAGAGGTAGTATAGAACACTCAGCAGACACCACACATGAACCAGCAGGGGTAGTCTAAAACACTCAGCAGACACCACACATGAACCAGCAGGGGTAGTCCAGAACACTCAGCAGACACCACACATGAACCAGCAGGGGTAGTCCAGAACACTCAGCAGACACCACACATGAACCAGCAGGGGTAGTCCAGCCCACTCAGCAGACACCACACATGAACCAGCAGGGGTAGTCCAGCCCACTCAGCAGACACCACACATGAACCAGCAGGGGTAGTCCAGCCCACTCAGCAGACAGCACACATGAACTAGCAGAGGTAGTATAGAACACTCAGCAGACACCACACATGAACCAGCAGAGGTAGTCTAAAACACTCAGCAGACACCACACATGAACCAGCAGGGGTAGTCTAGAACACTCAGCAGACACCACACATGAACCAGCAGGGGTAGTCTAGAACACTCAGCAGACACCACACATGAAACAGCAGAGGTAGTCCAGAACACTCAGCAGACACCACACATGAACCAGCAGGGGTAGTCTAGAACACTCAGCAGACACCACACATGAACCAGCAGGGGTAGTCTAGAACACTCAGCAGACACCACACATGAACCAGCAGGGGTAGTCTAGAACACTCAGCAGACACCACACATGAAACAGCAGGGGTAGTCCAGAACACTCAGCAGACACCACACATGAACCAGCAGGGGTAGTCTAGAACACTCAGCAGACACCACACATGAGTCAGCAGGAGCAGCTGGATCCAAAAGGAATGGTGAGGCTCAATAGTAGGCTGGCATACAGGGAAGCAGGAAGAAGCCACAGGAGTCTCATGAGAAGTACTTCGATGAGTTTCTCTCTATGACGTCACCACAAGTGAAGCTCAGCAACACAATGTAAGGCAAACAAATGCATTCGGGTCATCCGGGAAGACTAGTAAGGCGAAGCAAGGCGAACCAATCAATGCTTGAGCTCTCACTGTCCGTGGCGTCACATTTAGATTCCTTCTGAACGCCATGCGTCCTTTCCTGTGTCTGCCCCACCCAGCAAAACCTAACTGCGTTATCATTGTGACCTGAGTCTCCAAAGAGATCAGGAATTTCCACTTTATGTAGCAATTACAATGAAAACAGTTGATGAGATCCTCAGGTGAGACTGGCTCAGTGAGGCTGAAGCTGGAACAATCCAGATCGTCCGATGGAGCAGAGATTAAACCAGGCTGAGCTTCAGAGACAGATGTCTCTCAGCAGCAGCCTTTAGGAAAACACAAATGCCTTAACACACAACTGTTGTCCCGGAAAAGGAGACAACAACAACAACAACAACCCCAATTGTTTTTAAAAGAATGCAAAATGTTCTCAGAATCCAATGGAAACCATAAACCTTCAGGAAATGCAGTGAATCCAAAATATTGAAAGTCCTGAAGAAAACCATGCCAAGGCACCATCAAAATTAGATCAATGAGGGGCACAGGGGCACAGGGGCAGGGGGCACAGGGGCAGGGGGCAGGAGGCAGAGCAATGGTGGTAGGGAGGGGACCTATAGAGGAAATGCCTTTGTTCTGGTTTGCTTTCTACCACTGCGGGAAAGATCATGCCCAAGAGCTGCTTGGGGAGGAAAGGGTTTGCATTCTGGACACAGTCCATCATGAAAGGAAATCAAAGCAGGAACCTATGTGGCAGTAGTGGTGTACACCTTTAATCTCAACACTCAGGAGGCAGAGGTAGGCAGAGACGAGTTTGAGGCTAACCTGGAATACATAATGAGTTCGAGGACAGCCAGGGCTACGTAGTGAGACCCTGCCTTAAACAAAACAAGACAAAAAAAAAAGTAGGGGGAAGCTATTGTGATGCACTCTATAAAACCCTTACTGGAGAAAGTGAGCCTTCCTAAAGGCTAGCCTGGGCTACATAGTGAGCTATTGTCTCTAAATAAAATAAAACAAGGAAACAAAAATTAGGTGTGTTTAAAACACACACACACACACACACACACACACACACACACACACACACACAAAAACAACAAAAGCACCTCTGTGAGTTCAAGGCCAACCTGGTCTGCATAAAGAAAGTTCCAGGACTCCACAGTGATGCCCCTGTCTCAAATAGCAAAACAGCTCCTCAAACAAGATGAGGAAAAGCACAGAGCATGCTGAGGAAGGAAGCTAGGAATTACAGTGAACCTCTCTGTAACCATGGGGCTCTGGAGGTGGGGATGTAGCATGGGGGCAGAGAGAACTCCAAGAGCATGCGAGAAGCACTTGAGTGCTCCAAGTTCCGAGGTCAGACTTCAGCACGATAACAACAGAAACCCACATTGAAGGCTGGAGCTATAACTCCCTGAATGGTCCTGGGTTCAACCTCCAGTTTAAAAAAGAAAGAAAGAAAGAGAGAGAGAGAGAGAGAGAGAGAGAGAGAGAGAGAGAGAGAGAGAGAGAGAGAAAGGAAGAAAGGGAAGAAGAAAGAAAAAAAGGAAGGAAGGAAGGAAGGGAGGGAGGGAAGGAAGGAAGGGGAAAAGGTAGGAAGGGAGGAAGGAGGGAAAGAAGAAAAGAAAAAAACTAACTTTAAATATGAAGGAACAGTTCAAAAAAGGCTGAGAAAGGGTATAGATATTAATAGTAGTCAAAAGACAGCTGGAGGGGATATATTAATGAGATAATAATAATTATTAATAAGACAGAACAGGACTATTACCAGGGCTACAGAAAGGCGTTACCTATAGATCACATGTGTGCAGGTATCCCTAAGGCGTCAGCGTTCGTGGAGCACAGGGAGAATGCTAGAAATAAAGATGAGCCAGCAACAACATAGCCAGACGCCATCCCCACATCCCTCAGCACTGCCAGACTTGGCGGGAAATCCCGGCACAAAAGGCTTGAACACCAGCGCTGAGCAGTTCTGGTTGGTGCTCCTGCAAGACACTGGCCAACAACATAGGAAAAGTGGAAATGAACAACAGGAAGAAATCTGGGAAATTCCCAACGGCGTGGACATCCATGTTTCAAAAAGAAGTGACTGGGCTTAATGGTATAAAGTAAGAGGAAAAGAAAAACGTAATGCATCAAAATATAAGAGACGCCATTAAGACGGTGCCTATGGACACATTTAAGATTTAACTGGTTTTTCTTTTCTTTTCTTTTTTTTTTTTTGGTTCTTTTTTTTCGGAGCTGGGGACTGAACCCAGGGCCTTGCGCTTCCTAGGCAAGCGCTCTACCACTGAGCTAAATCCCCAACCCCGATTTAACTGGTTTTATACTAAGGGGTAAGAGAGGACTGAGTTTAGTGACCCAGGCTTTCTTTCTTTTTATTTATTTATTTTTGTTTGTTTGTTTTTCTTTTTTTTTCGGAGCTGGGGATCGAACTCAGGGCCTTGTGCTTGCTAGGCAAGCGCTCTACCACTGAGCTAAATCCCCAACCCCCAGGCTTTCTTCTAAGAGTTAAAAATAAAAATAGAAATAAAAAAGCACAGGAAGAAAGGGCATGGAGAAGCTGGTTGGTAAAGCTCTAGCAGGTTTTCCAGCAAAACCTATCAAGTGTAAATTGTTAGGGTAAGAAATACAGGAGGGGCAGGTCCACAGATATTAAAAGGACAGTTCAGCCAGCTGCGGTAATGCACACATTTAAACCCAGCACTCGATGCACAGGCAGGCTGGTCTGCATAGCAAAGCCGCCAATCGAGAAACCCTGTTCCCCAAACAAGCAAGGACAGTCAAAGACCATCACGAACAACGTTATGCTAGCGAATCTCATGGAGATGAAAGGGAGACATTTCTTTGAAATGTACTTATTTCCAAAGCGTTCTCAAGGAGAAGCAGACAGCCTTAAGTTACTCAGAGGGACTTTGTCTTTTAGAAGCTTCCCTCAACACCAGGCCTTGGCGTCATCTGCGAATGGGAAGAGGAAACAATTTGAGTCCTAAGCAAATACTTGGGGATAATGCCAATAGCAAGAGGTCAAAAGAGAAGGAGGGTAGACAAGATGGCTCAGCAGGGAAAGGTGCTTGCCGCCAAGCCTGGTGACCTGAGTTCAATCCCTGGGACCCATCAGGTGAAAGGAGACAGTGGGCTCCCACAAATTGTCTTTTGACCTCTCTGCATGTACGTGCACAGACACACAAATGAATACATAATGGGAAAAATACATGTTTTTAAGCTCATTTTATGAGACAAAATCAATGACATTAAAAAAAAATAGGAGCGGGGTTGGGGATTTAGCTCAGTGGTAGAGCCCTTGCCTAGCAAGTGCAAGGCCCTGGGTTCAGTCCTCAGCTCCAAAAAAAAAAAAAAAGAAAAAAAAAAAAGAAAAAAAAATAGGAGCTACCATTTAGTAGCCACATACGTAGGTCTGGAAGTCTGCACTGCAACCAAGGAGCACTAATTACAGAAATCCTAGATTTAAAAACCAGTTTAATTAGTTAGTGTAAGTCAGTTAATATTCCTGTAAAGAATAACGACAGGGTCGAGTGTACAGACCAAGATGAAGTATTCCATAAAATTCAGCATCTGGTACTATACAGGAAAAAGAGTTGTAGGAAATTAGGATTAAAAAATGACAAATATCTTCTATTAAAAAAAGAAAAACTTCCTAAAGCCAAATGAGGTGGTACACACCTTCATCCCCAGCACTCAGGAAGTGGAGGCAGGAGGATCACAGGTTAGGTCAGCCTGGGCTATTAATATATAAGGAGACCTTGTTTCCAAAATCAACCAAGCAAACAAAAGACCTTATAACTAACCTCCTTAATGCAGAAGGACTGTGTGCGTCCCCACGCAAGGTGGTGTTAGGTTAAGTACCTGCTCTCATCAGCTGCATTCAGGGTGGCTTTGGGTGCCTCCGGCACTGCAATGCTACAAGGGAAAGAAGTGATGGCCATACGTTAGAAAGGGCGGGAAGAACCCCGGTCTTTTATGTATGGATGGATATCTCTACTAGAATTCCTAATCTGGAGCGAAGCTTTTAGAACCGGGAAAACGAGGCTAAGTTGGAAGAACATGGAATCAAAATATACAAATCACCAGAAATGGAGAAC
This sequence comes from Rattus norvegicus, assembly GCF_021556685.1. Taxonomy (NCBI): domain Eukaryota; kingdom Metazoa; phylum Chordata; class Mammalia; order Rodentia; family Muridae; genus Rattus; species Rattus norvegicus. Next base: position 153,748,880 of record NC_141538.1, read on the forward strand.
TGGAAACAGAGGCTGGGGCTGTATTTAGGGGGTAGACTGCTCGCCTGGTACTCACGGCCCAGGCTCCAACCTCCAGCATCAATTCTCATGTCAAAACTTTTAAGAGAGTCCATTTTCGTGACATATCACTATGAAACCCCTAGGTTCCATTTAAGGAAGTCTGTGTTGGGGTGGGGAAATGGCTCAGAAGGCAGTCTCCAGTGGGGACCCGAGTTAGCATCCCCAGAACCCATGAAAAGCTGGACACAGTAAGCAAAGCAGAAGGCAGGGTCTCTGACCTTCGAGTGTGCACTGTGGCACACGCACACCCCTCTCTCACAGGGGCTCACGACGCTGTGCAATAGCTGTGCGTTCATAAGGACAAACTGTTGCTGAGAAATGTAAATATATCAAAACAAACAGGAGAGCCGCCATATTAGTGGATCGAAATACTCAGCGAAGCTAAGAGAGTCTCCCACAATGAAGCTAAGAGATTCTTACACAGCGAAACTAAGAGATTCTCACACAGCGAAGCTAAGAGATTCTCACACAAGTCTTGATTAAAGCCCAATCAAAATCTAGGAAGATTAAAAAAAAAAAAAGAACACGTAACCTTTTCTTTCTAGAGGTAGGTGTGTGTGTGTGTGTGTGTGTGTGTGTGTGTGTGTGTGTGTGTGTTTACACATAAGTGTTCAGGTGCCCGTGGAGGCCAGAGAAGGGGTCCAATTCTCTGAAGGTGGGGTTCCAAGCGGTTTGAACTTCTCTATGTATGGGTCACTGGGAAGTGAACCAAGGTCCTTTGCAAGAGCAGTGGATGCCCTTAACCACGTCGCTGTCTCCCCAGCCCCAGGAGATTTGGGTCAGTAGCACTTAATCAGCTGCTGGTCACATCTGTGCAGCATTGCAGAAGGGTGGCCATTGTGACAGGAAGCACAGAAGCAGGCAGAAAACAGTTCCAGAGGGAACCGACGACCAAAGCACACAACTCCATGGCGTCCGGATAACCTTAGTATCTAGCCATGGCGGTTTAAAACCCAACCGTGCCCACTGTCAAGACTCATGGCTTTGCCGCTGGTGAAGTGTACTGTGTGTGAATTATATCTCAGCCAAGCTAAGTAAGTTAGTGATGAAAATAAAATCTGAAGCACCATAGGCTGCATCCAGCAGTGATGGTCTCCTTGGGTGGCCTCCTTAATTCTGGCACTACTGTGTGCTTGAAACCTGGGGCACCCCAGCAGTTGGTGGACTTCTGCCCCACAAGATCTCTCAACCTCACCTACCCCTAGCACAGAGCTGCCCGCAGGGTAAAATGGCCCCTGCAAATGCCACATCTTATTTCAGGTATTTAGAAGGACGTGAGGCTGTGATTCTCCTCAGACAGACGGAACATGTCCCAGAAATTTGCTAACACGGGCAGCTTTATCGAGAGAGAAGACCTTGGCAAACCTAACAAGGGTGTCGACAGAGTACAGAAAGGTGACTTTTGATTACAGCATGTCCCCGCGCCAGTGCCTGAGAGCGCAGGCACAGCGGTTAGTAAATCCCGGTGCCAGCCACAAGTCCATCCTTCGGGAGTGTATCCCATGGAGTGCTAACCCTAGCGTGTAGGTGGGAAGAAACCATTGGAAAGGATGAATGGGATGGAAGGCTGTCCCTTCAACAACAACAAAAACCAGCACGCAATTTTCATATGTCCAGCCAGAGCCATGTTCTTCACTTGAAATGTGTGACAGATCTTTCTTGTTTTATTTCTGACAACTAAGTTCTTATTGCAAGTCTCTGTTCTTTTTATTTTTTTTTCTGGCTCTGTAGTTGAAAAGTTTTTTTTTTGTTGTTGTTGTTTATTGTTTTTGGTTTTTTTGCAGTATGCAGTTGGGTCTTTCTTTCTTACCCAGTCTGACAATCCCTGTCTTCTAACTGGAATGTGTGGACCATTAACATTTAATGTGGATATTACTGTGTTAAGTGTAAGTCTGTCGGTTTGTGATTTACTGTCTGCCCTATCTGCCTAGTCTTGATTTGTTCACATTCTATATTGGATATTTTCATTTTAAAACATTTATTTTTATATGTTTGGGTCTGCACACCATGTGCATGCAGTGGTTGAAGAGGCCAGAAGGGGGGTTTTGAATCCCCCGGAACTTTAGTTATAGATGGTTGTGAGCTGCCAAGTGGATGCTGGGAATTGAACCAGGGTCCTTTGGAAGGTCAGCCTCTGCTCTTAACCTAGGAGCCATCTCTTCAGTCTCTATTTTAAATTTCCAAAATTAGACTTGTTTATTTTGTACCCACATGCTTTGGAGTACATGTGGAAGACAGAACAACTTCCGGGGATTGGTTCTCTCCTTCCACCCTGGGGATCTTGGGGATCGAACTCAGCGGGTCAGGCTTGGCAATGAGAGCCTGCGCCTGCTGAGCCATCCTTTGACCCTGTACTGAATCTTTTTAATTCAAAGAGAACAGTTTTATTAGAGTTTAAAAGAAAAGAGAATTAAATAAAAGAAAACAGAGCAGACAAGCTGTAAATCTAAACAGTTGCCGGGAGGGAGAAAAGGAGAGGAAAGCGACACACTGACTGTGGAGTTCAGCTACGTGTCATCAGACAGGCACATAGCGGGGAGAGGAGGTGAAGAAAGAGTAAGGAAGTCTCAACTCCCCATACAAGCCTCCTCTGGTCCTAGCCAGCTTCAAAACAAAAGGAAAGGTTGTATCTTCTTGAGTCACAAAGGCGGGCGGACCCCCCTGCATCTCACAACCCCTGGGAGGGGCTGCGTATCTTGAGTTCTCTTTTGTTAGCTCACAAAGGTAACTCTTCATTTGGTTATTTGTTTATGTTTGAAAGAGTGCCTTATGTATTCCAACCTGGTCTTGTACTTAATATGTAGCCAAAGGCGACCCTGGCTTTCTAATCCCCCTGCCTCCACTACCTGAGTGCAGCAAGTACAGCTGTGGGCACCACACGTGGGTCTCTGTGGGCCTGAGAATGGAACCCTGGCGTGAGCATGGTACCTACTAACTGAGCTACATTCCCAGCTGACTCCACAGTGTTTCCCTAGAGAGGTACTGATGGATGTCTTTTTTGTTGTTGTCTAGGTTTCACCGCTGCATACCCAACTCAATCCTCCATTCCTTATAGACACAGGAGGTCAGTAATCCCAGAATCAGAAAAAAGGGGATTTAACAGCCAAGCCAGGAGATTTTATAGCAAAAAGGTAAAAAACCTGTTGTTGCCTTCAAAATTCTTTGCTTGGATTTCAGCTGTTGTGTTTCTCTTTGAACAGCAGAGGGCAGTATCACCCCAGGGGCTGTGCCATCCTTTCAGTATGGTAAGAACCGTACTGAAATTGATCGATTGACTGACTGATTGGTCATTAGATCAATTGATCGGCTTATTTGTTGTGTTGGTAATTACACCTGGATTTTATACATAATGTGTGCTTCAGAAACGTAACTTGGGGTCTTACTGGGTAGCCCGGCTGGCTTTGTATTTAGGGTCTCATTCCTTGGCTACCTGTGCACCTGAAATCAGTCACCACGTCCGGTGGCCAAAATAATCATTATTTTGAAAAGAATAAAAATACAAAATCTTCCAAACCTAGGTATAAATAGTAGAAGATAAAAACTACCCCACTCTGATCCATCAGAGGGAATTACATCTCCCAGATAACGTGGAAAAACAAGTTCTCTAATAAATTTATAGCTGTGTTAATAATAAGCTCCCCCACTTAAAAGATCCCTGAAACAATGTCTGATTTATATTCCGGGGGCTGGTAAGATGGCTTAGCAGATAAAAGTACCTGCCGCCAAGTGCTGTCCCCCGGAAAGTTCTGGGTGTTTGCTGGCAAACCTTTATTTAACATATTCCTTGGCTTCAACTTTCTCCTTTCTCACCAGCAGGGGGCAGTAGCAACTCACAGGCATCCCTAGAGTCTTCTCCACATCCCTCATTCTTTTAAGTAGGACCCTGACAGTAGCATCCCTTCGAAGAAGTAGTCATCCTGGTTACCTCCTGCTGCACTCTGCAGGTGGCTGTCATCCTTCAATCTCCCCCCAGAAGGCAGCAGGGGAGGGGGCAGGAGAACCGGGGCTCTGAGGTATGCCAGTGTGGGGGTGGGGCTGGGGGGTTGGGAGGCTGGCAAGGCCGGAAGCCCCAGGCCTGGTTCTTCCATTGTGAGCTGGATCTCGGAACTATAGAGCAGATTTAGACCTTTTAACCTGATCACTTCAGGATTCTATGAAGCTGTCACTAAGTAACACACACACACACACACACACACACACACACACACACACACACACAATCACAGGTATTTTTCTCAGGATGATAACAACTTGCTCTGGTATCATCTTCCTTCCTTTCTCTCTCTCTTTCTTTCTCTCTCTCTCTCTCTTTCTTTCTTTCTTTCTTTCTTTCCTTCCTTTCTTCTTTCTTTCTCTAGTTTGTATTTTAGCTGTCAGGCTCTTTCCCCACTTGCTGTGTGAGTTCCCTCCGATCTGCTTTAATGACAGTGTGTGAGTCGTCCACGTCCAGGGTGTTCGCAGCTCAGTTTCCAATAAAAAGAATAGTAGCCATCACCACCAGCCCTAATATGTGTTAAAGAATTTTTAGATCGTATCACCAATCCTCCAGAACAATGCTAAAAGACAGGGTTTAGTGTCTTCATTTAACATAAGAGGAAACCAGGGCTTAGGAGGGCTAAGTGACCCACCCTGGGCCACACAGCCCAGGGTTTACCACATAAGAGGCTCTAAATAAATATTTGCTGAATCAACGTCGAAAGAATTAGGCCTCAACCCAGGCACAGCTCACTCCAAAACCTCTCACTGTTTCCACACCGAGCCACGCCTGCCTTTGTGGCCTTCCAGGCTGTAAATTTGGTTGATGAAAGTCAGCGTGCTTCTAGAACGACCTTGGCAAAACAGACAGGATCTCCAGAACAGACTGATCTCCAGCGAAGGCAATAAGTGCTCCTTGCCGGGGCCCCAACCCGCCTGGCAGGCTCTGAAGACTCAGATCCAGGAGCTGAAAGTACCCTGTGGAATCCTATTTTGTTTCCTGCCCAGGGGTTTCAGCATGGCCACCAGCCAGAACTGCAGGGTGGCATCAGATACAGGCAGAAAGCGCTCAGAAGTGTGGTTCCCAGTTTTCTGGTGTGGTGGTACCCATTTGACGGCAAGCCTTTCATCTATGCCTTTGAAAGCATTTTATTTATTTATTTAGCAGAAGCATGGCATCTCTACAGAGATCCCCTGTGTTCCCTGTCTCTACCCAGGAGCCTTGAGAGCGGCCCCTTGTCCTTTGTGGGCATTGGTTTCCTCGTCTGCAACATGGAAGTTGGTTGTGTAATTACCAAGGAGTTCTATAATCCCCACGTCCTAAGCTAAAAGCACAAAGAGCCCACTCCTTCCATGCTCCCGGCCCGTCCTTCTCATTGCTCCCGGGGGAGAAATGAGCACGGAGAAGCAACGCGCTTGCGCGGCATCACCCAGTAATTTAGTGAGGCAACCCAAGTTAACAACAGATTTGGAACCTCCCCTGCTTAAGACAGGAGCCACACACGCCCTGTGCTGAGCCCACACCCGGTCGGCTGCTCACCTTGGAGCTGTGACCCACTTAGCCCTGCTTTAACATGGCACCCTCCGAGGCAGGCACTCACCTGTGCCATAGCTGAACCTCAGCCCAGTTCACATTCCCTGTAAGAATCCCACTCCCGGGGTGCCAGTGTCCTAGCTGGGAGGCGGGGTGTGTTAAAGGTACCCACTTCCAGAACGGACTCCCTCTGGTCATCTTCTGAACTCTGCTCTCAGGCTATGGCTCGTGGGTCCCCCTCACACTTTCGTTTTGAGACAGGGTTTCTCTGTGTAGCCCTGGCCCTCCTGGAACTTGCTCTGTAGACCAGGCTGGTCTGGATCTTACACATCTACCTGCCTCTCTACCTTCGAGTGCTGGGATCAAAGGCTTGCGTCACCACCAGCAAGACTTTTTTTTTTTTTTTAATCTCACCACAGTGAGGATGAGGCTCCAGCACAGACTTGTGTCTAAATTGGCCATTTGGATTGCTAGGAATGAACTTCATGATTGCTTACAAACGTGTAGCTAACAACATTCTCGAGGAGGTACACCTCTAGGTGACACAGCCCACTGGACATTTCCTTCCCCGTCACCCAACTTCTGCTCCGTCACACTCAGTTTCCCAAGCTAAGGAACTGGAAGGACACCACCTGTATCCGGTTCTTCCCCTTAAATATTAGGATGTCACACTAGATAAGCTTTTCCTGGGGGCGACGATTGCATGATGCCAAACCTGACGCCTTCCACTTGATGAACAGGTGCTGGTAGGACAGGGTCACCATATCTTATAGGTGAGGGCCACTTAAGTCCCATGGTGAAAGGGAGAAAGGGATCAGTGGTTTAGAGCATGTGTGCCCCTCTTAGAAGACCTGGGTTCCATTCCTAGCATCCATGTGGTAGGTCATAAATGCACAATGAAATTGACCGTGCTGCCCCACGCCTGCAGTTGTAGCACTTGGGAAGCTAAGGCAGGACAATCAGTAGCTCATGGCAATCTTTGTTATATGATGAGTTATGTCCAGCCTGGGATATAGACAAGCACTTGAGAGACAAGCCAGTTAGCCTGGGAGCTCTACACAGGGTCTGACGGGGGAGTTCCCTTCTAGTCAGAAGCCAGAGTCTAAACCGAGATGAAACCATGCAAGGTTGCAGAGGAACTCAGACAGAATTTATGATATTAGATGGACTCCAGGCCATGGCTCTGGGCTCTGCAGTCGGACCTCCCCCACAAGCCTGGGAATATTCCTACGGCGGCCAATTTCAACGACCACTGTCAGGGTTTTAATGACCCCCCCATCCCCTTCACAGGCCAGCTCCAGTATGCTTCAGCCCAAAAGACTCTCTCTTGGACCTTCCTTCATCAAGAATAAATCTCGTCCCCACAGGCTAAACAGTGACAGCCCCATTCCCATTTGCTCTGGACCGTAGCTGTTTTGTACTCTGACCCAGTCAATGGATGTCCGGTAAAGTTGTCAGATTTAGCAAAGACAAGTACAGGTGCTTGGATAAATTAGAATTGCAAATAGGTAATTATTTTTAGCACAAATATGTCCCAAATACTTCCTGGGCTATACTTAAGCAAAAACAGCTAGTCGTCGTTTGTGAGCCTAATTTGACTGGGTAGGTTGAGACAGCACAGTGGGTGTGTGTGCCGATAGACCAGGATAGAGAGCTGTCTTCCCCGCCCAGTGTCTGTACTTATGAGGTCACATATCAGGGGCTGGAGAGATGGTTTAGCAGGTAGAGCACGGGCTCTTGCAGAGGACCTGGGTTCAATTCCCAGCATCTACCCTGGCAGCTCACAACTGTTTACAACTCCATTTCCAGGGGATCCAATACCTTCTTCTGGTCTCCGTGGACACCCAGGCACACACGTGTTTTGCATACATACAAGCAGGCAAAACACTTCTATACACCATCATTATCATTAGTTACATGGAACACAAGCATATAGAGACCCTGAGACCTCACTAGGATCCCAGCACCTTAGATTTATGGATAAGGAAACTGAGGGCCAGTGAGGTGAGTTACTCAAGATCACAGAGCTGACCAGCACTGAGAACAGACTTTCCAACTCACAACCCTGGGGAAGGATTTCTCTTTTACCCTTATAATTTTATCTGAGAGGCAGTTGGTGTCTGTGGTTAGAAGACTCTAGCCTGAGACTGTCTAGGTCTTTACCCATTGTGCAACATTAGGACATCTCAGTGCTGCTGGGTACAGTGTGCAAACCACAATCTGTGAAACTGACCTGCCTGCAGTACCGTGCTTTGACTCTTGGCCTGGGAGGCTGAGTCCTCTGCTCTCCTCCTCACTGCCTGCCTCACGTGTGTGTGCATGTGTGCGTGTGTGTGTGTGTGTAAGTTATGTGTGCATGTGCGTGTGGTAAGTATGTGTGTGGTGTTTATATATGTGCTATGTGTGTATGTGTATATGTGTGTAGTGTGTATGTGTGTGGTATGTGTATGTATGAGTGTGTATATAAGTGTGGGAAGGGTATGTATGTATGTACGTATGTATGTATGTATGTATGTGGTGCCTGTGTGTATGTGTGTGTGTATGTGGTGTGTGTGGTATGTATGTATGTATGTAAGTATGTATGTAGTGCCTGTGTGTATGTGTGTGTGTATGTGGTGTGTGTGGTATGTGTGTATATATGTGTGGATGTATAAGTGTATGTGTGTGAGAGTGTGTGTATGTGTATATAAGTGTGGGAGGGGTATGTATGTGTGTGGTGCCTGTGTATATGTGTGTGTGTGTGTATGTGGTGTGTGTGGTATATGTGTGTATGTGTGTGTGGTATGTGTGTATATATGTGTGGATGTGTAAGTCTATGTGTGTGTATGAGTGTGTTTGTTTGTATATGTGTGTGTATGTGTGCCACACATCTGTTCCAAGATCCTGCTAACAACACCTTTGCCTCTTTTCTTTATAATAAACTCCAGTCACTCTGCCTCCACTTTCCAGAGTGGAAAGTTCTGGAAGGCCCCAGCGGTGCATCGAGCTCCCTGTCTGGATGAGGCAGCCAGGACAGGAGTTAGGGTGCATCTGGGGTTACAGAGTGGCACTAGCAAACTCTGCAAGCAGGGTCTACTGGCTCAAATCTGGGGTTCACTACTTACTGCCTGGGGCCCCACAAGCCTGGCTTCTGGTTTTTTAGGTGGCTTTGGTGACAGGCCCACTTTTGAGAGCACACGCCGTGTAGTCAGCATTTGGACTTTGGACAAATTCATCTGCATGTGCCTCCTTTTCGAAGCGGGGACTGTAATCCCTTCCTGGTTGGGTGATGGTGAAAATAAGATTAGCTTTGAGCAGCTCCCAGCAGCGGGCAGGACCAGGAAGCAGTGTGACGACGAAACATCTCCTCATTTCATGTCACTTGCTCCTCCGGCTTTTGTCCACACTGGCATCCCCTTAGTAACTAGCACCAGAAAGGAGCTGGAAGCTTCTGACTGTGCACAGCTTCTGTTGACTGCTCCCCAGCGCCCCAGCCTCAAGGTGCCCTTGGGCCCCACGTGTGCCTGGTTTTTTGTCTCCAAGTTCAAGACAACCTCGTCTGGGATAAAGATTGTTTTTGTTTCCTTCTGCTTCGTAAACAGAAACACTCCCCAATTTCCCTTCTTAGAGGCCTCAGGAGGAAGCTGAGTCAGGTGGGGTGTGGTTACCATAAAATCGGTCACCCTCCCCTTACCTCAGGCTTGGCTGACCCAGTCCACGAAGGCAGACACACACACCAGTACATTTCCCTAATGACACGAAAAACACAATCTCCTCAAAGCAGTATTGCCTTAGAATTCAGGATGGCAGCAAAGCAGAAAGAGCAAGGGCCTTGGGAGACCCCCACCTGGATTAGAATTCTGGCCCCTCCCATTGGTCACCGAGGTAGAGATTGGGCAAGTCAGAGAAACCTGAAGCCAGGCTGTCACCTCTGTTATGGTGGAGCCTGCCCTGTAGGATTAGAGGGAGGCTTAGTGCTAATGGATGGAGGGCTGGTGGAAAAGTGTGTTGAAGGTGCCGTGCCCAGTGACAGTGCATTCTTGTCCTTCTCAGGATGACATCCCGGGCCCTGGGTTCTACAATGTCATCCACCAGTCTCTGGTGTTCAACAGTGTCTCTCTCTCCAAGAGAGGAACCTGCACTTTTCCCTCCACGGTGAGAGCCCTGGGGTGGTGACCGGTCAGTAATTTCCCCTGTTCACTGCATAATAACATGTTGGACAGCTCCTTTCTCTCCAACCATCCCTGTTCTGATTAAGACAGCAACCACTTCCTGCAATTTCACAAAGGTAAATCTGACCCCGTGACCTTACGCCGTTCTTCTCCACAGAAGTGTATGGACGAGGTAGGAAGAGAAACTAGGCTTTGGTTGTCCCGTGAAAGAAGCAGGTGTCGTTTTGAGGCTTTGAGGCATGCCAGGGAAACTGCTGTGTCTTGCCCTATCATTGGAAATTTGGATGGAACAAAAGAGAAACTAGGGGGGACAGTTTGATGGCTTGGAGGATAAGAGGTACCTCTGCCGAAGCCAATGGCCTGAGTTGTATTACTGAGGCCCACCTAGTAGGAGAGAGCTGACCTCTGACCACCACATTCTTTATTCTAGACTCAGGGCATAGATATGGCTACCTCGTAGTAAAGAAAGACACAGAGCGGGGGGAGAGAGAGAGAGAGAGAGAGAGAGAGAGAGAGAGAGAGAGAGAGAGAGAGAGAGAGGAGAGACAGAGACAGAGACAGAGCGAGAGTGAGAGAGAGAATGTGTATGTGTGTGTGAGAGAGAGAGAGACAGAGACAGAGACAGAGAGAGACAGAGAGAGCAGAGAGACACACAGAAAGGCAGAGACAGAAAGACAGACACATGCATACACACACGTGTACACAGAGTTAGAGACAGACAGTAACAGAGAAATGGATAGATAAAGCGAGACACAGAAAAACAAAGACAGACAGATACACAGAGCAAGTGAGAGACACGCAGGCACAGAGAAAGACACAGAGAGAACATGCATGTTCATGTGCAGTCAAACATATAAACGAAACAGCCCCGACTCTGGACAGATGTGGGTGAAGAGGTGCGTTCTGCTGTCGTCTGTTTTGGTGTGTGTGCCGAGGATGGCACCAAGGCTCTTACCACTAAGCTACAGCCTCAGCCTTAAGGGAAGCAAGCGAGGGAAAGAGCCAAGCCAGCGACATTGCCTGAGGTGGAGCAGCGTCGGAGAAAGCAGGGCCAGACTGACATCAATAGGATACGTGTGCCTGCCTGTCCCTGTAAAGGTTATGACAGTCTCTTACACAGATGTACATGATACTTGACAGCAGGGACAATTCTCTTATCAATCTCACACAAATGAACCATTTAGGGCCCACCAAATGAAGCCACCACTTGCTGGGGGTTGGATTGGCAATGGGGAATGTTCTGGAGGAGACTGACTTTGGAGTGAAGGCTCACAGTCCTGGAGCCCTCAGCAAAGTCATGGGATAGCCAGGCCTTTAACTCTGGTTCAGGAGAAAGACTCCAAAGCAGTCATCAAGGTGCCAGGTCACAATGCCCCAGCATTGGCCACAGAGCTGAAGACCTGATCCTGACTCAGCTGTGGAGCCTGAATGTGACCTCAAGCACGTCACCCTTCGTGTACCTGTTGCCTCAGAGACTCCCTGCAGGCTCTGGGCAAATTGCAGTGAGAAAGACTTTGAAATTGCAGAACAGTGTAAACAAGCAGGCAGCGGGCTCTGTCAGTACCCAGTCACCCTTCGGATTGCCCAAAGCGATTGGCTTCTCTCTGAGAACTCCTTTGCCAGACCATGCACTGCCACACTACCATGAAGGGGCTGCACTAGTGACACAGCCAGGACTCTGCCAGGCTTCAATGGCCACAACTTTTGGACGGCTCAATTATCCATCCAAGAGAGAAGGCACAGGAAGGTCTGAGTGTTACAGAATCCAAAGAGGCCTTTCACCTCTTTAAAAAAAATGACCCAGAAGAAAGGAGATGGCGGGTGGGGGGGGACTTCTCTCCCTTCGATGGTCCTTACATTCAGTTTTATAGTTCTTGTTTTAATGATGTGTGTTGAGTGGGGGAGGGGCTGAGAGGATAATGCACACAGGAGTTGCAGGTACCCGCAGAGGCCAGCAGAGGATACTAGCTCCCTAGAAACCGGAGTAACAGGTCCAGGTAGATCGATGTGGGTGCTGGGAAGAGAGTGCAGGTCCTGAAGTGCTAGAATGTCCGAGCCATCCCTCCAGCCCAGCTTTGTGCTTGCAAACAATTGCGTTTCTTTATTCTTGGGAAGGGGGGTCCTAAGGGTTTGTAATACCTCACTGTAGCCCCACACCGTCCCACCTAGATGAGAGAGCCTTCTCCCCACTTCCGGATCCCGAGGCTCAGGGAGTTCAAGTCTCCCGCCTCAGATGGGGTTCATAAGAGTCCAGGCGGAGTGCGATTAGGGTGAGGCTGCCCCAAAATGTCCACGAGCTTGTAAATTCCACACACTTCCTGATGACTGTCAGGGTGACAACACCCAACCTTTCGAGAAGCCTTGTCAGCCCTCAAAGTTCAAATGACACAAAGCACCCCATTAAGGTACTCCAAGTTTTTATTCTAGAATCTCCTACAACTCTGACCAGGAAGCTAAATGAGGCAGATGGGTGGGGACTTCGGTGTCCTTTCTGGGTTACCACTACGAAGTGGAATTAGTATGAGTTGGGAGAAGTTCTCGAGTGCAGCACGGAGCTGATTGGAGACCACAGGCCTGGCGGACAGGGGGCAGAGCTGGGGACAAGGGGTGCTGCCAACACTAATCCTGTTATGGTGCCTCAGGGAACCCAGCATCACCGGGAAGTTTCTAGAACACCCCATCCCAAGCCCCAAACATAAAAGCAGCAAGTCTCTGAAGGCAAGACAGATACCAAGGTGGGAAAGAAATCCTCCCCGTTTCTCTAGGGCTGAGCCTCCTGATCCGGTTCTCTTTTGAGCGTCATGTCTAATCTTGGTCACCAGGTGGAGCCAGAATGCCTAGCTGACATGTTGGTCCCACAGCACTTCATTAGCAGAGCTGAATTTCTTGGTAAACGATTGGCCGCTTGCTGGCGGTTTAGTGCTTGCTGGCGGTTTAGTCTTTGCGGCTGAGGACTCGGAGAAGCGGCTCAACTAGAGCTTGGGTTTGAACCCGGGGTTAGAATCCAGACTAGCACAGCCCTGCTTCTGCTGAAACCCCTACCCACAAACCACTGTTGAGAGCCATCCCCACCGGCCCTGTCAGAGGGGGCGGAGGGGGAATGGCTCAGCTGCCCGCTGGGCCTGTGTGGTTATTTACCCCCATTGATTGGAGAAACGACAGTGTCTGCAAGCTTTTCACCATAAAATTATGGGAACTTTCTGGTTTTTATCAGACTCTAATAGCAGCCATGCCGTCATAGGGTAAAGAGATGTTATCATCGAGTTTCTATGGCTTTTGCCCCTATTCACTTGGCAAACACTGATTGTGTTTGTTTTTGAACTGAAAATACTTTATTGTGCTTTCCGGGAAGGGCTGGGATCGGGTCTGTTGAACCTAAGTGTCTTGGGGTTTTATTGATGCAGTAATTTGCTGCTGTTTTGGGTGTTTTTGTTTTTGTTTTTTGTTTTTGAGACAGTGTCTCACTGTGTAGCTCAGGCTGGCCTCAAATGTAGCGTCCTCCTGTCTCTGCCTCCCGAATCCATGTGTGTGCCACCACCCCTGGCAAGAACACAGTGAGTTGGTAGGGCGAGGAGGCATGAGTGTGCAGCCTTCTCTGAGCCCCCCTTGTCCCTCCCTGGAGCACCTCCCCGAAAACACCACGGGGAGCCATCTAACCTTTCCTGTCACAGGAGTTGCCCCACAGCTGATGAGGCAGGCGTACTGGTGGGACACAGGACACTGTGAAAATGCATTGCTGGGAAAATCACTCTCTCCAGGTCCCAAACAGGTGACGAATACTTTGAGTTAGTTTACAGAAGTCAGAACGGGTCTGAACTTGTGTCTCCCAAGAGCGAGCCCTCAAAGCTTGAGGTCCGATTACCACTGGCACTCGCTACAGTCTCGCCCCTTAAGGAAAAACATGCTTGTAAGCTGGGCACGGTGACCAGTGCCCAGCATCCTGGCACTGCCAAAGCAAGGCAAGAGGAAGGCTGCAAGCCGGAGGCTAGCCTGAGCTATACAGTGGACTATAGGCCAGCTTGGGCTACAAACGGAGGCCTTGTCTCAACCGATAATCAGACAAACAAGCAAACCAACAATCAAACAGCGACGGGCTGGGGACAGGGACCTTTGCTTCTGACCTGTGCTTCCCAGCCCCTGGGTCTCTATTGGCAATGCTAATTCTCTGCTTCTTCCTCAGTGCGCCCGCCTGGGCCCCGTCATTTCTAAATATCCTGCTGCAAACGCGTACACCATCCGGTCAGAGTTGGCTTCCAAGAAGGACTTCAGCAATTCCTGTTCCAGCATGTTCCAGCTGCCAACCTTCATTAAAGTGGTCAAATCTGAGACCCCCGCCCCAAACCATTACAATGTAAGGCCGTCGGCTGCCCCTGTCCAGTGCCGTGTTGAAAGGGTGGGCTGCCAACGGGTAGGGAGGGGCGTGAGGCATGGGGAAAGAGCATTTTAACACTGAAGATCAGCCAGTGAGTGTTTGTGAACAGGCCGGGGTGGGGGTGGGGTGACCGTGGTTGCATGAAGCTGGAGAGTGGGCAACAGTGGAGGGCATCAGGGAGCTGCAAGAAACCCACTTCTCCCACTCACCTCTGTATAGACTGGCCTGTCAGGGACCTGACTGTCCCCTGTCCATCATAGCAGGTGTGTACTGACCACTTCAGCAGCTGACATATCCGTTCCCTTTTTAGAATTTGATAAGGAAAAAAAAACAACTTTTTTCTATATCTTAAAGTTGCCAATGTCTTTGCTGTTGTTGGCTTTGTTTTTGAGACAGGAACTCACTATGTAACTCTTACTGTTCTGGAACTTGCTATGTAGTCAAGGCTGGCCTCAAATTAGCAGAGATCTCTACCTGTCTCTGTTCCCTCAGTGTTAAGATTAAAGGTGTCTGGAATCCTCTGTGTGTGTGTGTGTGTGTGTGTGTGTGTGTGTGTGTGTACACTCAAATTTGAATGTGTGCGCATGCACACAAATGAGAGAGAGAGAGAGAGAGTGTGTGTGTGTGTGTGTGTTAACAGTAGTGCTCTAGGCAGAATAGGATTCATGGGAAGGGGTACCTGCAGGAAGTTTGGGCTCAGGTCTGGTCTCTACCACTCTCTGTGCCTTGCCTAGGCTCCACTAGCTTTTTCAGAACTTGGTTTGTTGATCTGTGGAATGGGGATATACGTCTTTGCCTTCCAGACTTGATGAAGATACTCAGTGGGAGAACCTGGGTTAAGGAATGAGAACAGCACTTGGCACACGGGCCTGCGCAGTAGCCCTGGGGAAGCAGGGGTTGGGGGGGTTGTCCTTGGTTAGTCATGGACTCTGTGGAGCCACAGCTCTAAAATAAAATCAATGACACCTGCCTTGGGAGGCTATGAAGACCACAGACCCATGTGAGAGCTCTGAAGTCAAGGTGTGGCCCACACAGAAGGTGAACATGGGGAAGGGCTACATTTCAAAAGGCTGGTCTCAGACACCTCACTCTCAAGTGCCTCTTTTGAAACACGATTTGTAGGTCATCTGTATTTGTCTGTATGGCTTCTGCCCATCCTGTAAGAGTAGGCCAGTCAACTGTAATGTGCTCAGAGCAGAGGACAGGGTGGGGAAGGGCAGTAGCAGGGAGGAGGGGGGCTGCTGGGTTAGGAATCGGCCATAGAAAATTGAAGGGGGCAAAGCTGTGTCATTTAGAAATTTCTAGTAGCAGCATACAGGGCTAAGAAGGAATGGGCGAAATTAACTTTTGTAAGCCGTTACTCAACCCAGCAGATCTCAGATGGCCTTGTTTTGGCACCAATCACACATAGATAGATATGATTGTTATTGCGATATCTCATTGGAGTCCGATGCGTATCTGCTCTATACAGCCTGCCTTAAATTTGGATCAGTCGAGTTTCCAGGGCTGATTGTGGCTACTGTCTTAAACATGCTGTTCTGGAGTGTTCCCCTGGAATAGCTGGCTGCTAATAATGACAACGTGATGATGGCAGCAGGGGTTTGCGTGGCCGAGTCAGCTGGACCTCGAATCTCTTAGTCCTTGCATTAATTTCTAGCAGAATTAATTATATTTAATGGATCACCTGGTTCTGGTTCACAATAGAGGATGCTAAGATATGTGTGGGTGTGTGTGAGGGGGTGGTGGACGTATCTTTGCCTTCGGTTTCCAAGCTCAGTGCTTCCACACGCGTGTACAGGAACACTACACACACACACACACACACACATGCAGAGAGAGAAAGACAGAGACAGAGAGAGGGAGACAGAGACAGACGAGAGGAGAGAGAGACAGACATAGAGAGGGGAGAGAGATACAGAGAGAGAGGAGAGAGATAGAGGAGAGACAGAGAGAAGAGAGACTGTGTGTGTGTGTGTGTGTGTGTGTGTGTACACTTGTGTGTGCACATGAAGGTGTTTTCCTCAATTGCTGTCTACCTTAGATGATGATGACGATAACGATGATGATGATGGTGATGGTGGTGGTGGTGATGATGGTGGTGGTGATGATGATGATGTTTTTGAGAAAGGGTCCTCGGTGCCTGGCCGGCCAATGAGTCTCAGGGATCCTCCTGACTCTACCTTCCCAAGATGTGTGCCACCTTTAAAAAAAAAAAGATGTATGTGAGTACACTGTTGCTGCCATCAGACACACCAGAAGCAGACATCAGATCCCATTACAGATGGTTGTGAGCCACCATGTGGTTGCTGGGATTTGAACTCAGGACCTCTGGATGAGCAGTCAGTGCTCTTAACCGCTGAGCCATCTCTCCAGTCCCATGGCTGACTTTTTACGATGAGTGCCGTGGATGTGAATCTGGACTCCTATGCTTATGCAGTGATCCTTTGAGTGACTAAGCCATTTCTCCAGCTCCACAGAGCGCACCCATCTTGTTCACGATTCTTTTAAGGTGACTGGAAGCAGCACATTTATTTATACTTTGAACAATATACAACTAAGCCCTGTGGAAATCCAGCATACAGAGCTATAGAGTAGAATTTTCTTATAATTATAATTTCTTCTCTTTCTTTATAAAGTGTGTGTGTGTGTGTGTGTGTGTGTGTGTGTGTGTGTGTGTGTGGTGCATGCATACCTTAGTGCATCCTTAGTGTATACCTTGGAGACCACATCCATCCCTTGGAGCTGGAGTTAAAGGCAGTGAGTAATGAGCCACTTGGTGCGGTTGCTGGGAACCGAACTCTGGTCTTCACCAAGAGCAGTGTGTGCTCTTAACTGCACCTCCCCCACCCCCCATGCTAATTCCCTTATAATGTGGGTTCCCAAGGCAAATGTCGCCAAGAGCCAGGTGCAATATCTTCAGGGGCTTCAGACACACACACACACACACACACACACACACACACACACACACACACCTCTCCCTTCCGTTTTGAAGTCACCCTGTACAGGGTCCAGGTGTATTTTCTGCTCGGCTACATCTGGACTTCCTCTCGACAGCCCGGCTCTGTTCAGTGTTTACCTGCTGAGTATTTTCTTAGTCTAATGGAGAGATCTTCCTGTGGACTCACAGGTAGACAAAAATGTTCCATTTTCCACAGGTTTCTGTCTGAGGAAAGAACAAAGGTGGGGAACTGTTTTGTCTGCAGGAGGTTTTTCCCCAGCCCAGAGAACAATGGTGGCGACATCAGGCAAGAAGCCCAACAGCCATAATCGTAATCCCGTTAGCCATGCTGCGCACCGAGCAACTTGCTTGGCCTCAGTCTTGGGTTCTCTTTTGGAGTCTTTTGGTGTGGGAGCTGTCATTATCTTCTCTCTAGGCCTGGCCCTCTCCTGTCCAGTAATTAGCCTGCCCATCTGGTCTTTGTGTAGGAGCTCCCTGCGCGCAACCTGCCATCTGGACCCTGGGAAAAGCTACATTCCTCCACCGCCGTGAGCACAAAACCAAAATGCCACCTGCATTTCTCAAGAAACTTTTTTTTAAACAAAGAAGTATCAGGGAGAATCAAGCCATCCCAGCCCCCAGCAAATAGTTTCACTCATTCAGCAAATATTCCCAGCACTCTTGGACACAATTTTTATTGCTTCTGTTATCTAACGAATACAGGAGACTGACTACAAATTGGCACTCCAAATATTTGTCATTCGTGCATAACAGAAGCATGATCTCAGCCTCCCCTGTCCCCGAGACCCACCCACCAACCCCCATCGTTTCTAGAGTTCTGAACCCATGGGACGTTCTCATATGTATATTGCGTGGATCAGCCAAAATTCTTAATTTCTGGTCCGTCCAGAAAAGCAGAGAGAAGAGAGTGACTGCAGTTTTGATTAGAATCTTGAGCGATAGGACTCCGGGTAACCCTGGATGGCGTGTTTAGCGCACTGTTTGTACAGAGAAGAATGCAGCCAGGGACCAGATAGGGGACATGTCCTGGAAAGGCAAAAAAATGACGGCAAAAGAAATGAGAACACGTGTAGCAGCAACCCACACTCAGCGAAAACCCTTCCTCCCAAGGGCAGTGGGTGCAGCTGGCCGGTGGCGCCCAAGACCCCAGCACCGAGAAGAAACAAACCCCTTTTTCTGGGTGGTTTGTGGTATCCTCCCCTGCCCCCAATAATGCTCCAGAGCAGAGTGGGGATCATCAGATGCATTTTACAGAGAGAGAGAAAACTTAGGCTCAGAGAGATGAGACTATCTGAGCGGGGCCCCACAGTCTTGGCCAGGCAGGAGAGGGGCTAAGCCATTCTCCTCTGGTTTCACTGTGCCGTGCGCGCGTGCGTGCGCGCATGCTCATGTTTGTCACAGAGCACTTGAACTAGGTAAGGGCACAGCGGAGCCATCTTTTTCAGCTCATGATGTCGATTCTCCATCCAAGAAGGCCAGGCTTAAATTTGGCTCATATTTGCCACCTGTCCCAGGCAGTGTGACAAAGACAGAGCACAGGCGGGCACTGAACATGCGGGGTGGATTTTCTCCCGCACAGGCCTCCATCTCCATCTGCAAACAGAGAAACAATGTCTGCGCTCGAGCCGGGTTTCTATCGAAAACGCCGAGAGGATTCGTCCCCTCCTCTGAACCAGGAGGGCCAGCACCGGGTAAGCAGCTGCTTGTCTCTGCCCTTGACTTTGAGTCCCTGCTATGGCTTTGGTGTTCTGGTGCCCACCTCTCTACAGGGAGCCTGTTCAGAAGATGCTTGGTTGTGGAGTTGGGGTCGTGGAGGCAGAGAAAGTGCCGAACAGAGAGGATAAGGAACCCAGTGGTTCTGTGCTTGTCCGCTAAGCGGCCATCTTGGCCTTAGTCGTCTTGGCCTTCTAGGACCAGGCACAGCAGCGCTTGGACAGCAGGTGGAAAAGTGACGTCAGCAGGCCACTAACAGGGAGGGAGAGAGAAGGTGACACTGCCTCAGAGGTCACTTCACCATCTCCTAAATGGCCAGGTGCTGACTGCATTTATCTCAAAGGGAGTGTTTTGCCTGCCTGTGCCCGTAGTCCTGTACTCATTTATGGAAGAAGATACTCAGGGAGTTACAAAAACCTGTCCAGTGTCACAAGGCACTAAATAGCACACCTGAGCTCAAAGGTGCCTGATCAAACCCCCGCTTCCCTTCTGGTCCTTGGTGCCTTCTGGAACCAGGATCCAGTAACACATCTGAGCTTGCCTGTATTCCAAAAGGTGGTGGTACCCCTGGGTGCCCACACTTCCATCCCGGAGCGCTAGTCCCAGTAGATTAACTCAGAGGGCTCCAGAAGAGTCCTCATAGCCCGACCTCGCCAGCCTTACCCAGCCAAGCCTGGAACTTGGGGCCCAGAACCCAGAGGAGGGGCAGGAAGGCATAGGGTGTGGAGAAAATTGCAGGGCATGTCAGATTTCAGCAAATCCAGATTAAAGCCAGAAGATCAGGCTGAAGCTGAGTAACAAAACCAGCGCTAATTAGGAGGCTCAGTGCGGCCCCTCCCCCCATCCTTGCACCATCTGCACAAAGCCCCTCCTTGTTTGTTTATACAGCAGAACAAAGCTGGAACCCTTGGGGTTTAGCCAGAGGCCCCACCACAGAGCCCTGAGACAGAGCATCCCAGTCACTAAGCCCTCTCAGAGGCTTCCAGGGTCCCCTCTAACAAAGAACGGGACCCAGCGGCTCTTCAATACAGCCGGACAGCCAGACCATTTCTTTTGTTCCGCAGAGGGCATCCACCCTCTTCTCTGTGCCCTGGAGATGATGGTGCTGACATCTTATAGCGTCAGCTGTGTTCTCCAAACCACTTTGTCAATAGAAAAGTGAAATCTGTTTAGAGCAGTCAACGTCTGGGAAGACAGAAGCTGGAAGAGGGCCTTAAGTGTGAGGCCAGCGAGGGCTGTGGAGCTCTAGAGCAAAAGGCCAGACAGAACACAGCCAGATCTGCAGGGCTTTAGAAACTTGAACTATCGTCCCTCCAAGGCCACCACCACTAAACTCTGTTCCCCCTTTCCTGGATCCCACCAATTCTACTCAGTTTCTTTCCTGCCATGACCCCTCTTGGGCCCCGCCTCGTCCTACCTTGATTTAGTCCTGGTCACTTAGACATGGATGTCATTATGTCACGTGTACATAGACTTTCAAGTTTCGTGTGTATGTATTCATGCATGTCTTTAAAAATATATTAGTATGTGGCACCTGTAACCCCAATGTTTGGGAGACGGAGGCAGGAGGATTGTTAGGAGTTTCTGTTTTTAAAAGTGGGTGGGGCTAGGAGATGACTCGCTTGGCAGAGTGGTTGCTCTTGTCAAGAACAGGCCCAAGGGCTTGGATTCCATCACCAAGTGAAAAAGCCCGGTGGGGAGGCAGGTTCCTCTGATGTCAGAGTTGGGGAGGCAGAAACAGGAAGATCCTTGGGGCTTTCCAGACAGCCAGTCTAGCCAAACCTAGGACTCTAGGTTCAGTAAGAGATCATGCTATGATGATGGTGATGGTGATGGTGATGGTGATGGTGATGGTGATGATGGTGATGATGGTGATGATGATGATGATGGTGATGGTGGTGGTAATGATGATGATGATGATGGTGATGGTGGTGATGGTGGTGATGATGGTGGTGGTGGTGGTGGTGGTGGTGGTGCTGCTGCTGCTGCTGCTGCTGCTGCTTTGATGGTGGTGGTGATGATGATGGTGGTGGTGGTGGTGGTGGTGCTGCTGCTGCTGCTGCTGCTGATGGTGACGGTGATGTGAAGGCTGATGAGATGGCCCAGCAGGCCAAGGTATTTGCTGTCTGGCCTGGTGACCTGAGTTCAGCTCTCAGGACTAAATGGTGGAGACCCAACTCCCTCAAGTTGTCCTCTGACCTCCACGAATGTGCTGTGGTAATCTGTAAATACACAACACACACAATAAGTAAACAAGTGGAAAGAATTGTAAAAAGCAGAGGGGGATTGAGAAGTGGAAGTCTGGCCTGCACGTGCACCAGCACACACAGGCGAGCACACACTAACACACGTGCTAGCACACACACAGATAACTGAAAGCACACCCAAACAAACAAAACTCCCAAGCCATCCACAAGTGGCTTTCCGTGTCACTGTGGAGCTTGCCTTCCCCTGCTGACCTAGTCCCTGCCGTGCTGCCTGCTCCCAGCATGCCTCGCTCCCACCTCTTCTGTTGAGTGAGTCCCCTAGTTCCCGAGTGCTGGGAAGTGTGGAGCACTGTGACAGGTGTCGGTGGCAGCCTTAGGGGGTGAGACTGCTCCCTGCTCTCCCCTCCAGCTCAGGCCAGTCTCCCCTCCTGGGAACTCTGTGGACAAACAAGTAGATTTGATTGTGGTTTCTTAAGACAAGAGCATTAGGGACTGGAGAGATGGCTCAGTGGTTAAGAGCACTGACTGCTCTTCCAGAGGTCCTGAGTTCAAATCCCAGCAACCACATGGTGGCTCACAACCATCTGTAATGAGATCTGACGCCCTCTTCTGGTGTGTCTGAAGAGAGCTACAGTGTACTCATATACATTAAATAAATAAATAAATAAATAAATAAATAAATGTATGTTAAAAAAAAAGACAAGAACATAGGGCACCTCTAGGGTAGGGGTTCTCAGCCTTCCTGACGCTGCGACCCTTTAATACAGTTCTGCATGTCCTGGTGGCCCCAACCATTGCTACTTCATAACTGTAATTTTGCCACTTATGGGCTGTAATGTAAATACCTGTGTTTTCAGACGATCTTAGGTGACCCCTGTGAAAAGGTCATTTGACTCTCGAAGGGGCCTCGACCCACAGGTTGAGAAACACTGCTTTAGCAGGAGCTAGACTTTTTTTTCCACACAGCAGATTCTCAGTAATATCACGTAGGGGATGAAGAGATGACACAGCGGTTAAGAGCACTTGCTACTCTTCCAGAGGACCCAAGGTCGGCTCCTAGATTCCATCTCAGGTGGGTCACAGATCGGACCGCTCCAGGGACCCTGTGTGCCCACGTGCAAACAGAGACACCTAAAAATAACAAAGTTAAATTTTTCTTTAAAGAACCTATTGCTGGGGGGCCGAGAAGGTGGCTCCTCAGGTAGGGGTACCTGCTGTATAGACCCGAGGAGCTGAGATTAAATCCCTATTACCCGTATAAAAAGCCGAGCGTGGACACACATGCACCCAAAACTCCAGTGTTGTGACAGAGAAGTTTTGTTGGCCACCAGCCTAGTCAATGAGAGGTCTCTGTTTCAGGAAATAACGCAGAAGGTGGTAGAACAAGGGAAGGGCAGCTCTGGTCTTGTGTGCACACAGATGTGCATATGTGCACATATATACATACATACATACATGTATGCATAACAGACAAATGCAGAGGCATATAAATACATAGACACACAGACCCACATTTACACACCCTTTTCTTATTGCACGAATACAAACTGTGAAGATAGTGTTCAGCTATTAGAACCTCCCAGGAGACAGTGCACGTACTCTATTGAGGGGGAAGTTGTGTCAGTATGGGCTGCACCAGTGTTGGGACGTCCCTAAGGTATCTGGCTGGCTGGAAGTCCTCTGGCTCGTTAATTCCTATCTCTGGGCTGCAGGGCCCCAGGTATGGTTTGAAACAGTGAGATCCAGCCAGCCAGGCTGCTCTGAGGCCCACAGGTTGAAGTGTGTTCTCCAAGTGGCAATCTGACTGTCAGCCCACACAGGCAACCTTCCCAGTTGACCCGCTGAGGTGACACTGTCACCATGTTGCTGTGAAATGCCTGTGGCACTGAGGAACTGGTGGCAGGTGCTGCTTTCCCCTGATCCAGGAAGTGTCTCATCCCATGTCCATCTTCCTCTCTGTTCAGGGCATTACGATGTCAATGAGTCCCTGGTGAGGGAGTCGCCAAAGGTCTTAGTGTCCTGCTTCAAGTCCAAAACTGGCCGTGGATTAAAACCGACTTCAACAGGCCCGGGGCCTGGTTACTACAACCCGAACGATCAAACCAAGATTCTGAGAAAATCTCATCTCCCGTGAGTCCTGTGTTTTCTTTCTCTGGTAGCTCCAGGGGACCCTTGGAGGGGCAGGGTGAGATGGCACCACTTAGCAGGACTCAGTCCCAGATGGGACGGGGTGGGGGTGGGGCGCCATGGTACAGTGCCCAATTAGCCATCAGAGAGTATACGACTTTAACTGAGTAACGCCTGTGTTAGGAACATGCCTTCCCAAGCCAGTGGCAGAGTCACTAGAGGAAGGATCTTCAGCAAGGTGGAGGGATTTGCCTGAGTCTTCACAGCTCACCTCCTGCCAGAGAGACCCCTGTTTGAGGTGCCAGGCTTTTCCTGAGTCCCCCTCGAAGCTGGCTTCTCCTGGGGTCATGGTGGTTTTGCTTTTATAATGTGGAGTCTTCCCTGTGCTGGGGGGAAAGACAGGAGTGGGGACACACTCAGGAGGGGTGCTCTGAACAGGAACTGCTGGATCTGACCTTTGGCCCGTATGCACCATAAACTCTGAGCTCCTGTACCTTTATCTGCAGAGATGAATGGGTCTAATTCGTGTCTTCCAGGGTTGCTTTCAGAATTAAAAATTTGTCAGGCACACAAAAGGTGCACATGGTGACTTAATAATCACACAAAGTTAAAGAGAAACAGAGCTGGGTTCGTTGGTGCACACTTGTAATCCTAGCCCTTTGGAGGCTGAGGCAGGAGGATTGAGAATTCAAAATCTGTCAGGGTTATATAGCCAGCTCCTGCTTCACCAAAGCAGGGGTGGGAGGCCAAGAGAGACAACCATTTGAATTTTTTTATTGTTAATTTATGTGTAGAGGGGTTTTGCCTGCATGTATGCCTGTGTACCATGTCTCTGCAATACCCACGGAGGCCAGAAGAGGGCGATGGGTCCTCTGGAACTGTAGCCATAGCTGGCTGTTAGCTGCCTTGTGGGTGCTGGGATCCTAAGCCCAGTCCTCCGCAAGAACAAGTGCTCTTTGTCACTGAACCCTCTCTCCAACCTCTCTATAAGCCATTTCTTTTTTTTTTTTTCTTTTTTTTTTCTTTTGGAGCTGGGGACCGAACCCAGGGCCTTGCGCTTGTTAGGCAAGCGCTCTACCACTGAGCTAAATCCCCAACCCCTCTATAAGCCATTTCTAATGCTGCTTTCATCTAAGAGACTCAAGGGTATTCGGGGTTTAAGGCTTCCTCATGTGGCCGTAGAGCTTTTAGAACCAACCGCACGGGTTGATCTTTTCACTGTCGGCGGCTTCACCTCCCATTCGATCCTGTCTTGCAGGTCCAGCCATTGGAAGGGTGACTTCAGGGTCAGGGCTGAGCGTGTGGACACCTGAGCCCCTCCACAGAGGCAAGGCAGGGGTCAGGTCCATGGCTGCTGTGGGCTAGGCTAACCCAGGCAACTGGGAGGAGGCTGGAAACATTGGGCCATAAGCCTGGGGCACGGGGCGGGAAGGCAGGGCTCTGTCAAGTCAAATCGGAGCTGGAGAAGGAACTCAGGCTCAGACAAAAGTTCCCTCTGTGATTCTGCATGCTCCTTCCCAGAGGACTAGGATGGCTAGTCCCTCTCTAAAGGTCAGAGACTCATGCTCTCAGGCTGGCTTGAGCTGCCTCTGCACACAAACTGTTCCTTGGTCTGTCAGGGGTGGGGGTGGGGCAGCCTGTTGCAGTAAGGGGCAGGCTTGTGGGCAGAGGACTGTCCCCTATGGAGGCTCCCTGCCTGCCTTGCCTCATTGCTGAGGACTTCTCTGCTGTGGCTCCCGGGAAGCTGAGTGAAGCAGAACTTGGAAACAGTTCTTACTTTCTTCCCAGTTGGCCCATAAAAGCCATGCAAATTTATGGGGACCATGTGGTGTTTTGATGCATTACCTAATGTTCAAACTGGGAGAGGCGTCTGCTGCCTCAGACATCTGGATCTTACTCACTACAGCTGAGATTATGCTGGACCCTGCGGAAGTAGGGTGCAGCCGCCATTTGGCACAGTGGCTCAAACCTGCAGCCCGGGTCTGGAAGCTTTAATGAGGAGGACCTACCCCTGAGCTCTCTGAATGGCAGCCGTAGGGCAGTGCCACACCTGAGGCGGCCACTTGCGCCTCATGAGATGTGGCCAAGGAACGTGTGGGTGTTCTCGTCCTTGACTCAAAGCTAAGAGGATTTGTTACACAGTTTGTCTCAGCTTGTGAAGCGAGAGCTGGACAGTGGTGGTGCACGCCTTTCTTTCTTTCTTTCTTTCTTTTTTTTTTTTTTTTTTTTGCTTCTTTTTTTCCGGAGCTGGGGACCGAACCTAGTGCCTTGCGCTTCCTAAGTGCACGCCTTTCATCCCAGCACTCTGGAGGCTGAGGCATTTGGATCTCTGAGTTCGAGGCCAGCCTGATCTACAGAGTGAGTTCTAGGACAGCCAGGGCTACACAGAGAAACCCTGTCTCTAAAAGCAGGTGTCAGCCAGGGTTTCACTTCTCGAATTCCTCAGTACCTGGGGATGTGACTCAGTGAGGCAGGGCAAGAGCCTTTGAATGGGGTCCTTCTAGGCCCTCCCCCCCAAACCCCCCCCCCCCCCCGCCCTGATGCCAAGCAGAGGAACACCTGGAGACTCCTCTCTGACCACTTCCTGGATTCTCTAAGTCACCAGCTTTGCACAGTATGCTGTCCCGTCAAGGGTAGCTCCAGAGAATCAAGCCCCTTGGCCAGGCTCCAGTTCAGTAATTATGCTCAGGCCCACCTCAGGTTCCCTGGGGAACGGGGATTGTCATTCACTGTGGGATGCCTCTTCCCAGGCAGCTATCTGTCACTGCTACCCTACCCTGCCGAACAGATACCGCATTCCACCCAGAGGCAATCACTCTCCCTTTAATGTGGAGAAGAATTGTGAGAAATTGCCCCTTTATCCTTCCCAAACCTGGGAATCCCTGAGGCAGAGAACCTGTGTCTGGGAGTGTCCCAGGGGTCCTAGGTGCCTTCTACAAGTGACCTGCTGTGACCTTGAAGACATCCATTATCTCTGAGCCATTGACAAAGGGGTCCCTGGGAAACCAGAGTGTGCTTAGTCCTGCTGTGGCTCCTGGGAGAGTTTAATAGATGTTTTCATTCATTACTAAGTCAAAACCCATCAAAGGCTGGTCACACAGCATTGCTGGCCATCCTGGGCGTGGCCACTGAATCTCAGCGATTTCACAACTGCTCCTCACCACCAGGAGCGAGCTGTGGGGGGGGAGCCAGGAGGGGGAATCTGGTGTCTGGACTCCATCACCTTCGTCCCACCCCCCTACCACCACCACCAGGGTTTCAGACATAGGAGAAGACGACAGTACCTGCCTTCATCTCTCTATCCCACCATCATTTCTAGGTTGTTCTCTCGTTTCTTACCATTCTCCCTGCAACTACCCCTCACAGGCCCAATGCGAAGTTAAAGGGAGCTCTCTTATTAATGGCTTTTCAGTCACGTTTGCCTCCTAGAAAGATCTAGAATAACACTGCTTCCATCCTGGCCTTTGCTCATGCTTCTCCTTCCTGTAGGAACAGCCAGCTCTATCCAATCTGCACGCGTGCACGCACGCACTCGCACATACACACACACACACACACACGCACATGCACTCATACACACACAGAAACACAGACACAGACACACACAGACACAGATACATAGACACACACACGCACACACACACTCATACCCACACACATACACACATATACACACACATACATGCGCATACATATATACATATACACACATACATACACAATACTCATATGTACACACGTACACACATATAAACACCTGTACACAGAGACACATACACACAGACACATAGACACATACACCCAACCCACACACATACATATATATGCCCACCCATGCACACGCATATACACATATACATACATAACCCCACACACATAGACACATACACATACATTTATACACACAGAGACAAAATCGCAGACATACACACACACACCTACACAAGCACACTCACACCCATCTGTGCATGCACACACACACATATACACACATGTGTGCACGCACACACACACACACACACACACTCCCACTGTGCTTGCTTGCTTCTTGCCTCATGCTGTAGAGATGACTTTGCCCTTATTCAACTTCGAGGCGCCCAGCCCCATGCTGAACTACAGAGAAAAGTCGGGTGTGGGGATAAGAAGGTAATGGAGCCCAGACATCAGGGAAGGGCTGAGGCTGGCTGCTCCCTCTACCACGTCCACCCCTGTGTGGCTGTTGCTGGAGTGCCCTTCCTCCCCTCCCTACCTGAAGGGTTCCTGCTGACCTCTTCCTGAGTGCAGGTTTGGATCCCCTCATAGGAATCACCTCTGCCCTCCTGTTTCCATAAGAGCTTCACAATATAGCCCAGGCTGCCCCTCCCCTGCCTCAGGTTTGTGGTAATCCTCCTGTTTCAGCTACCCAAGTGCTGGGATTGTGGGCATGTGTGTGCTCAGGACTTTTACGTTTCCCTTTCTAGCAGTTTCTGTTCAGCACAGGAGTGAAAGTTGTTGCTCCTAGTGCGTGGCCTGAGGTGGTCACTTCCTCAAGAACATGAGCAGGAAAGTGGACGTTCAAGCCACAACTGTAGACTACCCAGCCCTCAAGATCAGTGTCTAGTCAGAGAAGCCTAGACTCCTAAGTGTGCCTGACCAGAGCACCCTGCTGGTGCTCGCCAGAGAGCCTGGCATTCTGCTGAGGAAACGGGGCGTCCCTAGTACTCTGAGGGGGCAGGGCGTCCCTAGTACTCTGAGAGGGGGAAGGGTATCTATCCCTAGTACTCCAAGAGGTGCAGGAAGGGGCCAGTCCAACCAAATGTGCAGGTATGTGATGTGGGCTCAGCCTGCATCAGTCTCTGGCGAGCAAACACCTCCTAGTCTTCCCTGGATGGGGACTCTTGGGCTTGGGGTGCTCCAGACTGATGAACAACTTCATCTGGTAGTTGGCTTGTTCCAGATCTGACTTCCAGGAGTCAGGTCTGTCTCAAAATACAGCCACTTAAACACACATCCATGAAATTTCTCAGGGTGCCTTGGGGAAGGGGTCACAGCCAGAACAGGGGTGAAGTAACATTTACTGATACAGAGAAAGGTTCTTGACCAGACCCTAAAGCCAGGTCTTCTTTGTGAAGCTGATAGGTACCTATTACCTCCTTCCCGTGGGTATCTCTTGTTCTAATATAAACATTCAAGCCAGCGGTTACAGAGGTCAAACCTCAGGTAGAGTGAGGTGGCCTACCATGGCCTCCCTAACAGTGGGCAATTCCCCACACGGCAGAGCGGCCCTAGTGTGAGTGCTGACTACACACTGGCTCATTGGGAGATGCTTCACACACCTACCTTCTCTGTTGTTTTTATGGCTCCCCTACAAAGAGCAGGGGTTCTCCCTTCCTGATTCAGATATAGGTCTTTGTATGACCCCACAGCCAGTCAGTAGCACGACTAGAATTCGTACTCCTTGTGGGTGACCCTGAAACCTAGACACCTCTGTCATGGCGCGTCTCCAAATCCTGGGACTAAAGGACCAGTTCTACAAAACCACGTCCCAGTAACGGGCTCTGACTGTACATACTGTACTGTGTCTGTCTCTCTGCACATCAGCTCCCTTAGCAAGCCGTCAGTGTCCTGGCTCACTGGAGTTGAGAAGGTAGATGCCGGAAGTCAGCAGGGTCTTGGGAGCCAGATCTTCCGCACTGCTTTCTGGCATGGTGTCCCTTTCAGGAGAAACGTCAGGTGTGAGGTGTTCCCTTTGTACAGTGGCTTGACTCCCCAGAGGATCCCAGGACACCTGGTAACCTTTATACTGTAGGTTGCGGTGCGAGAACAGTTGTCAAAGGCTCTCTAGTCCAACTCCACCAGCTTATAAATGCTTCCAGGATTGTCACGTGGGCTTGGACTCCAGCAGGGGCCGTTTAGCTTTATTTAATGACTTCCCTTTCCCAAAGGAAAGATGACAGTCTGAAACAGTTACAATACAAGCAGCGAGTGTCTTGTTCTAGATTCCCAGCCCCGTGCCTTTCCACTCCAGTCTACAGTCTGCAGCCTTAAGGGACAACGAGCTAGCAGGGTTCTGGAATGTCGAGAAATCTGCCAGTTGTGGACCAATGACTCCCTGGAAGGAAAGATGGGGGTTCCTGGTACCTGGCTATGCAGACATCACTAGTGGCTCATCAAAGCCTCTTTTCACCCAGGAATCAGTTCTCAGAGCTCCTGCCAGACTAGCAGTTAAGCCCAGACAGCACATACAATCAGTGCTACCTGGGTTTCCCGATGTGCTCAGCAACAGATGTCTGGGACAGAGATGTGTCTGTGCTCTCACCACCCCAGGACCATGGTTTAGATACTACACCTCATTGAACCCAGGCAAGCCTGTGTGGTTTGGTTACCATTATACAGATGAGGAAACTGAGGCCCAGAGGTCCTAGGCTCATAAGCAACTGAGCTAGGATACTGCCCAAGGTGAGCCCCTCTCAGACCCTTGGGGGAGCCCTGGCGTTGCCTGTGCTTTATAGACATTAACTTTCCCCCCGCGAGGCTGCTGTGGTGACATCTTCCCATTTTGTGGGGAGCCCTGGCGTTGCCTGTGCTTTATAGACATTAACTTTCCCCCCGCGAGGCTGCTGTGGTGACATCTTCCCATTTTGTCTTTTCCAAAGGAAAACCACACTCCTGAACTTTTCTGCCCAACCACTGCCTCTACCCGAAAAGCCACCTCTGCCTGGTCCTGGTCAGTACGAGATCGTGAACTACCAGGGGCCTCCCAAGCACTTTATCTCCACGGCATCGTTTGTGTCCAACACCAGCCGGTGGCCAGTGAAGTCATCCAAGCCAACCCTTCCCGGCCCAGGTCAGAGAACTGAGAACCCAACTCTTTCCACAACAGTGTGCTGTTCTGAGGCCATCAGATGCCACCCGTTTATGGGCTATTTGCTAAACAGGTTCCAAGGGAGAGGTGGGCTTAGCAGGCCATTGGCTCACAGTTCAGAATACTAGAATGTTTTGTTTCTGAACAGAAAGGGGGCTTTGGATTTAAAACCATGGCTGGGGATGTGAAAGAGTTCAGAGCTCCTGGTTGGTGGTGACTGTGCTGCTAAGGTGTGCACCTCCCAGCCCTCCCCTGCCCTCTCCCCTCTCCTCCCCTCCCCTCCTCTCTTCTCTTCTCTCCGCTCCTTTTAGTGTGTGTGTGTGTGTGTGTGTGTGTGTGTGTGTGTGTGTGTGTGTGACAAACACGCATACGTGCACTCTTGTGCCATGACCTGTATGGATGTCAGAGGACAACCTGTGGACTCCGAGGATTGGACTCAGGCTGTCAGGCTTGGCAGTAAGTGAATGAGTCATCTCAAAAGCTATTTTATTTTTTGGACACAAGGTCTCTCCCTGAAGCCAAAGCACATTGATTCTACTAGGCAGCTGACCAGTGAGCTTCAGGGATCTGCCTGTCTTTGGGCCACCAGTGTTAGGTTTTCCCCATGGGCTCCAGGGAGCTAAGGTCCATGCTTGTACAGCAGTTACTTGACTGAGCCATCGCTCGAGCCCCAGACATTGTTTTAAAAGGAAGTGGTCACAGCATTTATAAAGTTCTCAGAAAACGTCTTATTCTTAAAGATATTTAAGCCTCTAGTCTAGACTGGCCAAGGAATTTTAAAGACAGGTAAGGCCTGAAAGGTAAGCTGCCTCCTGCTTGGGACATTTGTGGTGGGCTTAAGTCTCCAGGTGGGGTCTCGTCTTAGGGTTTCATTGCTGGGAAGGGGCACCATGACCAAGGCAACTCTTATAAAGGAAAACATTTAAACAGGACTGGCTTACGGTTTCAGAGGTTCAGCCCATTATCATCATGGTGGGAAGTAGGCAGCACGCAGGCAGAGAGGGTGCTGGAGGAGCTGAGAGTTCTACATCTTGATCTGAAAGCAGCCAGGAAGAGCCTCCGATTCCACCCTGGCTGGAGCTTGAGCATAGGAGACCTTTAAGCCCGCCTACACAGTGACACACGTCCTCCAAGGAGGCCACACCCACTCCAGTAAGGCCACACCTCCTAATAGTGCCCATCCCTATGGCCAAGTTTTGAAACAGATGAATCTATGGAGGCCAAACATACTCAAACCACCACAGGTCTCCTGCTGCTGTATCTTGTTTGCGACAGACACCAGAGCCGGTCTGATGGAGTGGCTCTCTGATGCCACGTAGCTCCTTCCTTCCCTACCCATGAGCTGAGGGTAGATCTCCCTGACAGTTAGCATCCTGAGGGGTCCATTCCACCAAGATGGGCAGGTTCCTATCCCCAGAGATTCCACCCTGCAATCCACAGTGATGGGTGGTCTCTGGGCTCCTCCACCTGTCTGCCGCTCTCTAAAGCACCCCTTACCTCTCTCTGACAATGGCAAGAGCTGTTGGCATGTGCAATGTGCGTGTGCACAGGGACAGGAAGGCAGAATGATCATGGCAGCCACCTTGTCTTTCACACTCGCCTTTTGGTAAGCACTGATGGGCATTACCCTGGAGGGTATGTGGTCAGGCCAGGAGAACAGCGTCTAACACAGGAGCTCTGGAGGCCCAGGGATGGTTGGGACTCCGTGTCAAGCTGTTTTTCCGGGTCCTCTTGGAATAGTGTCTGAGAAGGCTGCATGGACTCCTGAAGCATGGACCCAACAGGCCACTCCTCCTGCTGTAGTCACCTCCGCGTTACAATATCCCAAGAGTATGCTGGGGGGACGAACATACGTGCCTCTAGCAGGCATGGGTCTGCCTGGACCCACGACCTCCCCTCTGTAGCTTCCTGAGAAGACATGGGAGAGATTCTGGTCCTGTGCCTCAGAAGACTTGTTTACTAGAGACATATGTCCATGGTGGCCATAGCTTTCAGTTTCCTGGAAATGTTTGAACTAACACAAAACTCTACCGACTTAAGCCCTCTGTTCTTTGAGAGTACCGTTTTACCTCAAGTGTCCATTTTACATTTTCTAGAAAGTGATCTTGTAGATAAAGTTGATTCTGTTAAGGAAGTATAGGGCTGGAGAGATGGCTCAGTGGTTAAGAGCACTGACTGCTCTTCCAGAGGTCCTGAGTTCAATTCCCAACAACCACATGGTGGCTCACAACCATCTGTAATGAGATCTGATGCCCTCTTCTGCTGTGTCTGAGGACAGTTACAGTGTACTTATATATAATAAATGGATAAATCTTTTTTAAAAAAAGATGAAAAAGAAAATATAAAGAGTTGAAGAATGCCAGAAGCCACAGTCCAGAGGCCAGTCTCGGCTAGCTGAGAGCCATGTCCCAGGGCTGGGGAGATGGCTCGGCAGGTCAGGTGCTTACTGTATGAGAACGAGGACTGGGCTCGAATCCCCAGCACCCACACAAGAGCCAAAGTCAATGGTGTGCGCCTATGACCAAGGATGGAGACAGATGGAGCTGAAGTTTCGATGAGAGACCTTCTCTCAAAATAAACAAAAGAAGGAAGACATCCGAAGGTGACCTCTGCCCCTACCCTTTACAAATAAGAGCCAGGCAACACAAGGCCAGTTGCTTCCCCTCTCTGTCCCTCGACACCTAGGCGCAGGGTGAGGGAACCCTTCGCAGCTCGGATCCGCCCTTCCAGTCACCTCTCTCTTTTGATGCTGTTTCTTTCTCTCCCTTCAGCCTCATACAAGCCAGAGATTCCGGGGAAGCAGTCCTTCCTCTACAATGAAGACAATAAATGGATTCCTGCAGTGTAGTGATGACACAGGGGCAGAGCGGGAGAAAGAGGCTCAGCCCACCAGGCCTCCTGACCCCGCTCCCCAGGACACCTATCAAGAGAACATGCCTTCCCTCTACGTCACCCAGCCCAGGGTCACATCCTGTCTGGAGCTGCCTTCTGGAGACTGGCCACCCCTGTGACCCCCCATGGTCCCCCCGACTCACCCCAAGCAGAGCTCTCTGGCTACCTCCGTGTCAACCTTCAAGCTGGTTCTGATGACCCTCCTTCCCAGAGATAAGGACTCTTGGGGCATTGACTCTAATGTGGAGTCCCAGTGCCCTGCTAAGGCGGCCTGCGGTAAATTAGAAGCAAGTCATCCAGCTTGTCCTTGTCTTCTGGGTGGCAAGAAGGCTCAGAGGTGCCTGCAGCAGAGGCACGGGGATATTCCCTGGACACCCCCGCCCTCAGCCATGCCTTGCCATTACCCAGCAAGAACATGGAAACTAGTCATGAGCCGCTCATCACACCGCGGACTCACAGACTCTGGAGTCATCAGCAGGCAAGGCAGAACGTCTACCTGGAGCTAGAGGCCTGGAACCACAGTCCCCAGGGCTGGGAGGACCTCTGGGTCTCCTGTCTTCGTGTTCTCACCTCCTCAACATTGCCTCTGCCTGGTCTCTGCCGCCTTCCTGCCTTCCTACTCTGTTTCTGAGTAGGCATCAGTTACCAAGTTGGACGGTGTCCCTGACAGACCGTAGCTTGCCTCAAGTGGCTAAAGGGAGAGCTGACCAAGAACGGAGATGAAATTTGCCCCTTACCTCTCCCGTTCTCTTCACCTCTTACACCCTTTCCTATCCCGGACATTGATAACTTCTGCCACTTTCCTAAATGGGATCCTCACAGGTTCCACCTCCCTCCTCCAGCCCCCTGATTCCCTTCCACAACACCTGCCTGGGCGTCTC
Organism: Rattus norvegicus; assembly: GCF_021556685.1. Lineage (NCBI taxonomy): Eukaryota > Metazoa > Chordata > Mammalia > Rodentia > Muridae > Rattus > Rattus norvegicus. Next base: position 153,782,598 of record NC_141538.1, read on the forward strand.
TCTTCCCAAGGCCCCTTCCTTGACATTTTCTGGGAACTCTGCCTCCTGGGCTTCCCATCTGGACTGGCTGCCTGATTGGCTCTCTTCCTGGTGGGGGTGGGGTGGGGGGAGGACATGAGAAAGAGGGAGGGAAGGGGTAGAGAAACATATTCAATTAAATGAAATTCTTGCTTCTCACAGAAGCTGTGCTCTTTGTGATCTTCAGATTCCCGAAAGCCAGGGGATTGGAATGGCAAGGTAGCCTGGTCTACTCTGGGAAGCTTAAGGGATTCTGACCTTGGGCTCCTGCTCTGATCCTTGGCTCTCCTCTGTGGGCAGAACTCAGTTGGAACCAGGACTTCAAAGTCTACACCTTCAGGTCTTCTGGTGTGTGGGTGGAATTGGTCAGGCATGAGCTGAGTCACCTAACGTGCTAGCATCCAGCACATTAATGGGTGTCGGAGTCACGGGAGTTTTAAGACTGTTTTGTTTCGTTTCGGTTTTTGGGACATGATACCTCTAAGGATGGCTGCAGTTGACTGTAAAATTTATTAAAGAGGAGACTCTTGGGTGGGCCCTCTATTTCCATTTTAGATGTTCTAGACCGTTCAGAGCTGACATTCAGAACTTGAAGATGCCTGTGTGCCTGGCCACAGATTCTCAACCACAGGGCCAGATCCAAAGTGATCCAGGTCAGGGGATCCCATCCAGGCCCCTCTGACCCAGGCTTAGCACATGGAGTGTCCTGGTCCTGGGAATGTTGAGTGGAGGGTCCTACAGGAAATCGTGTCAGGCCTCTTCAGACATCATGAAGCTCCACCCAGTGATTATTGTCTCTCCAAGTAGACAAGGAAACAGGCCACTCTGAGGGGTGAGAGGGTCAGCTGACCAGACCTGCCAGAATTCACCATTGCTGCCGAGGCTGGGCTGAGGCCCTAAGCTCAGATGGTCCATGTAATGGTCTTTAGACACTCAAATGTCCTAGGCTCCTCAGGATTCTGACTCAACCCTCAGACGGATGATAGGTTCATCTAGGAGCAGAAAGAGGTTCCACACCAAGATCACGCTAAGCTTGAATCTCAAACTTCTGATTTAATTGATTTGGGGCATGGGATCAGTTACTTTTCTCGTCACTTGACAAGACTGTCTGACAGAGGTAACTTGTAGGAGGAAGGGTGAATCTTGGCTCAGAGTGTGAGGGTACAGCGCCCCCACCCCTGTGGTGGGGACCGTGGTGGGGGTCGGGACAGCTCAGGATGTGTTAGCAGGAGTGAATTAAGCTAAGAACGCTAAGGATGGCACAGGAAGCAGAGAGGTGGGAATGCTGGCACCAGCTGGCTTTCTCCTTCCTCCTCATTCCATCTGGTCCCCCGTCCATGAGATGGTGCCATCCACACTGAGGCTGAGTCTTCTGTCCAAGCCTCACAGACACTCCCAGCCTCAAATCCAGACGCTGTTATTAAAGTTCTTTTTTCTTTTTTGTATTTGGTTTTTTGTTTTTTGTTTTTTGTTTTTTTTTTAATACAACGCCTCCCTCTGTTGTCCAACTGTCCTTGAACTCCAGAGCCTCTTGGCTTTAGCATCCCGAGTGCTGGGATCACAGCCATGCAGCAGCAGGCTGACCTATAAAGTCCTGTGTGGGACCGGGCTGGGGCTAGCCAGACTGGGATGCACAGCTCTCTTATCAAAGTGCTTCCCAAATGATAATGCACAGGCAAGCCCCTCAGTTATCGGGTTAGAATACAGACGTCACAGGCCTGGGGCGGGGCACTTATGCATGCCCCAGGTGACATCAATCCTGCGGAGCTCAGAGTAGCTGCATCTGATACACACTCCGTTCTTCATCTTGCTTCTTTCACGTGTTCATCAGACTTTTCGTTAATTTCCCTCCTTCCCTCTCCCCATTCCTTTCTCCCCTCTCTCCTCCTGTGCTAGCTAGTTTTCTGTCAACTTGACACAAGCTAGAGTCATTTGAAAGTCCAGAACCTGGGGTTGGGGATTTAGCTCAGTGGTAGAGCGCTTGCCTAGGAAGCGCAAGGCCCTGGGTTCGGTCCCCAGCTCTGAAAAAAAGAACCAAAAAAAAAAAAAAAAAAAAAGAAGAAAGTCTGAGAAAATGCTTCCATAAAAATCAGGCTGCAGGCAAGCCTGCAGGGGATTTTCTTAATTAGTGATGTGGGAAGGTCCAGCCCAGTGTGGGTGGGGCCGTCCCTGAGCTGGTCATCCTGAGTTCTATAAGGAAACAAAGTGAGCAAGCCGCGGCGAGCAAGCCAGTAAGCAGCACGCCTCCATGGCCTCTGCATCAGCTCCTGCCTCCAGGTTCCTACCCTGTGTGAGTTCCAGTCCTGACTTCCTTCGGTGATGAGCAGAGGTGTGGAAGTCTAAGCTGAATAAACCCTTTCCTCTCCAAGTTGTTTCAGTCACAGTGGTTTTTCACACTGTGAGGAGAGCACCTCCCTCCCTCATTCTTCCCCTCACTCCTTGCTGTAAATCTGCTGGCAGCAGTTACCTGCAGACAGGTAGTGTTCTCCCCACTGGTAACAGCTGCCCTCTCCCTTCTTCCTAGCTTCTCATTTCAGTCTTGTAATTGGCAGCCTGGCCCCCAACCCTGACTCTCTCAAAGGGCAGGGCCAATCTTTTCAAAGCCGGTAGAGCGCTGTCCTTGGTGACCAAGTGTCTTTTGTAGCTTGAGAACCCCTAGCTCCATCCCGGTGTCTTGCTGGAGGCTAGCAATGCAGAGTGCAGAGGCTTCCAGCACCCGTGCTATGCTCGACAGCTGCGTGTTCCAAGGCTGCCGATTCCGGTTCTGCTGTGCACATGTGGAAGCTACAGAGACCCAAAGGCACCAGCGCCTTTTTGGAGCAGTGGACCTCAGCTTCGATTGCACCCTGTGATCACCTAGGGAACTTCACAAAGGGCCATTGTCTGGGCCTTCATCCAGAACACTGATTTAGAGAAGAAGGCAGCGTAGAGGCTGCCCAGATGATTTCAATATGCCAGTGAGGTTAACATCTCCCTCTTGCCCTGCCCGGGCTTCCTCCTCACTCTGGGCAGAAACGGTTACAGGAAGTTAGGAGTCTTGGATGTGCTTGCACTGTCAGCCGCTTTGTTCTCCTGTCGTGTCACCTTCACACGTGACTCTGCTTGGATGACTCCGCTCGGTTGCAGAGTGGTGTCTCAGCAGCAGGGAGATCTGACTGTGAGGATGCAACCCCGGCGCTTCGGTGTCCCTTCAGCAGGGCACACCAGCCACGGTGCAGCATGGGTAAGCGTGGGCAATGCAGAGCCCAGCGTTAGAATCCAGATTTGTGTTCATCTTGGATCTTCTTCGGCCTTAATGTTCAAAAGACCTTAGATCGGGATTGGTTGTGTCCGGATGGACGAATGAATTTTGGTTTTTAAACTTTAAAAACTAACCAACCAAGAAAGCAAACAAATATAAGTATACAAACAAAGACACACGTGCCAGCAAAACACCCGTACACATAAACAGTTTTAAAAAGTCGTGTGCAGGGCTGGAGAGACGGCTCAGCGGTTAAGAGCACTGACTGCTCTTCCAGAGGTCCTGAGTTCAATTCCCAGCAACCACATGGTGGCTCACAACCATCTGTAATGAGATCTGATGCCCTCTTCTGGTGTGTCTGAGACAGTGACAGTGTACTCACATACATAAAATAAATAAATCTTAAAAAAAAAAGTCGTGTGCAGTCATAAGAAAATCTAATTCATAGGAAGCAGAGCTTTCTGGGACCAAAGGCAGGGGTGTTGACCCTTCCTGACGGCCTGGATCTTTGAGATTCACTGGAGAGCCCAAGGCTCTGAGGGACAGCTAAAGCCAGTGAGGGCCACACCACTTTTATTGCTAAGGAAAAGGTGTAGATACAACTGTGAAAAGGAAGAAAGGAAGGAGGCAGGAGGGAGTGCGGGAGGGAAGGTTGTCCTGATCTAGTCCTAGGAGGATACGGGGCTCGGTTTGAAGTTGCCCCTTGCCCCAGAGACCTAGATGCTGGCACACATGATTCTCTTCAAGGTACCAAATGTGATGTCACTGCTGCCCAGGAGGGAAGTGATGTGTAGTTGCCTTTGGGGCAGTTTGAGTTGAATCCAGACAAAGTGTTAACCTGAGCAGTGGTGGCAGAGTTGGCCCAGGTCTTGGTTGCATGGGTCCCAGCTTTGAGCACTGTCCACTGGCCTAGCAGTGAGGGACTCATCACTGCCATTGTGAACTTTTCACCATCAAGGATCCTCCTCATGACTCTTGTGAGACCACAAGGATTCTAAGGCCTGTCGGGGTGAATGTGTCATGCCCATTGCCAGCCTTCACACATAGGACAAGAAGCCCTGGGACAAGGGCACAGTGAAGAGAGAAAGAGGAAGGGCCTCCTCCCCACTCCCCACCCCCAGCCTCTCTTCTGGGTCACTGGAGTCTCACAGAGGGAAGGAGCACGTGAAAGCCGGGGAAGTGTGCACAGGTAGGCTTTTATTACTAAACCCTATGATATACAAAATGCATACTCGAATAACAGCTAAAAAAATAGTTCAGCGAATATGAAATACATATTTTTGAAATGATAAAAATGTAACACGAACATACAAAATGTTGCATATATATACACAATATATACTTATATATATATATCACATGATGAAAACTGTAAATAAGAAATGTGTACAACAGTAGATGGCAAGGGTGTTGGTTCCTTTCTGCTCAACGACGGCGACTTACATCTTGTACAAGGAAGCCACTAAGAAAGTTTCCTCTCCAATGACCTCATAAAGGCATTTTCGAGTTAATTGCGAGAACTCTTTGGTCTGAAGTTGGCGGGAGGATGCAGAGTGAGGGTCAGAACCAGTCGAGACAACTGATATAGCCCTGCAGAGAGGGCGGTGTGACCACCGTCCCATGTGAGGGCCTCTGCGGTGAGACTTAGAAGAGAAAGCAGGCAGTCTGTGCTGATCAGAGCCCCTGTCTCTGGGGGGTGGGGGTTTGGGTATTTGCAGGAAGCTCTCTGAAGTGAGTTCAAGTCTGGGTAGGGCATTTAGATCCTGGAACCTTCTTGGTCTCTCCCTGGTTCGGACGTCACTGAGTTTGTTGCTTACGAGAGCGCTTCCCCCTGAGAGAGGCATTTCAAGTAACAGCTGACACACAGAAGAGGTTGAAAGCCGAGGCTCGAGGCTCGAGCTGGGCCCTGAGTGTGGGGTGCTTGAGGCTGGGCCCTCATAGCTCCTTCAGGATAATCTGAATCTTGCCATCCAGCTCACCCATGTCCAGCAGGAAGGCCACGTGGTTGCTGTAATGCTGGATGATGTTGTTGTCCATGTTGACCAGGATTCTGGAAGAGAGAGAGGAGGGAGACTTGGTTGCTACGTGCCGTGGCCCTCGGAGCGACAAGTTTGAAAGCAGTGCTGCAGGCGCCTCAGTAGCTTTCTGTGACCCCCAAGACCAGGCTGTAAGACGGAGACTCCCAGCGGCCAAGTCTCGGCTCAGAGCCTAGCCGGCCAGCCACACCACGCTGGTGCCTGCTGGTGGCTTGCGTCCCTTCTGCTGAGCTGAACGTGGATGCTTTTGAGCGGCTAGCATGGAGCTCTGGGAGAGATACGACGTGCTCAGTCATTCGACTGGGGGCTCAGACTAAATTCAAGCTCAGGAGGTGGACTAGTCTGGGTTTAACAAAAGGCTACACCGAGCTGCTCAGGTGTGCTGGCCTGAGCCAGAGGCCGGAGCCATACAACACGCCTCTCAGTTGATTCCTGTCAGGCTGAGATCTTAGGGGGTTGAATAATACACTGGAAGGCAGCAGCCCCCACCCTCAGGTCAGGGACTTGAAGCTCAAGAAGCATACCCTCCACGGCCATGGACCCTGACAGGGCCAGAGTCATAGTGCATGTCAAGAGAACCCTGCCTCCCAGATGAAAAGCCACCCAGAGGTGACCTGAGCCTCACTTTGTCCCTTCCCTGATGAGCTTCTGAGCAGGAATGGAATTGGGCATATGCAATCAACCATTTACCCATCTCTCTGTCCATCCATCCATCTATCCATCCATCTGCCCATGCATTCATCTGTTCACCTATGTGTCCATCCATCCATCCATCCATCCATCCATCCATTCATCTGTCCATACATTCATCCATTCATCCATCCATCTATCCATCTGCCCACCTATCCATCTATCCATCCATCCATCCATCCATCCATCCATCCATCCATCTGTCCATACATTCATCCATTCATCCATCCATCTGTCCATCTGCCCACCTATCCATCCATCCATCCATCCATCCATCCATCCATCCTTTCTACCCAGCCATTCATCCATCTGTCCATCCATCCACCCACTCATCCATCCATCTATCCATCCATTCTCCCCACATCTCCTTCCTCCATCCTCCCTCCTCATATCCATTCATCTCTCATCCCTCAGGCTTTGCTGGACACTTTCCTGTGCAGGACGTTGCTCTTACACAGGAATTAATTGGACCTGAAGACTGAGTTCTTAACGGCTACGCCTCACCGGTTCATAGAATGGAGAAGCTAAGTTCAAAGACATAAAGCTATTCTTTTGAAGCCACAGTTAGGAGATGGCAGAGCTCAGGCTTTAATCTAGACCTTTGTATTTCTATGATATCACTTTTCAGGATAGGGGAAAAAAGCCACAAAATCCTATAAATACACGTTAGTGGGAGAGGGAAGGGAGCCAAAATCTATGTTTGGGCAAGAACTCAGTAGATGTGAGGACTCTGGGAAGGGCGGTGGGGACAGTCGTGAGCCTGAGAAGCCCACAGGCTACCTCTGTCATCTGTATCAGCACCAGCAGGCAGCACCTTCTTTTGGGGAAAAGGTTGGAGCTGGGGCTCCCTGAGGCTGGGGCCTCGCTGGCAGGACACTGCATTACCAGGGAACCTTTATCCTGGGGGCAGGAGACTGGAGATCAGCCAGAGAGCAGGGCTGGATGGGGAGGAGAGAGGTGTGCTCTGGCAACTGCAGGGTAGGGTTGTCTGTTTCCCAGAGTGGCATCAATTAGCCTCAGGGTACTGGGCTGTGTAAGTCTGCCTCCAGGGCAGTGGTGTGAAAGTGGACCCTCTGGTAGGAGGTCAGTGACAAATAGTCCCCAGCCAGTGGCAGGCACTTGTCAACAGTTGTAACTACTTAACTTCTAACCCCTCCGCCTGTATTGAGTTAAACCCCTGGCCTGCTGCCAGCAAAACCCGTGTATTGGTTAATCTTTCAAGCACTCCATGATGCTTGTAAACTTGATTTTATCTACCTTGGTCTGGAGGACTTAAGGGAGGGTTTGTGAGAATACACTAGATTTTGGGTTAGAATATCCACCTTTCTCTGATGTGGACATATATTTGAACGAATTCATATTTGGAAATATGTTCTTTCAGACCTTACTTAAAGACCATCTTTGAGCTGAAGTTTTCAGAGCTATGGAGTGATGTGGTCTATAGGACTGAGCAGAGAATATTTGCGTATTTCTTAAGAGATCAGAGAAACGAGGCGGGGCGGGGATGAGATCAAACTGTGGGAGTGCCACTGAGAATCTCTTTTGCTAGTCCCTAACTCAGGACCACTACCGTGCACCTCAGCTTCAAATGGGAGGATCCCACCAAGCTCAAGCTCACTGGGGACAGTATCTGGCCTGAGGGAAGAACTTTCGTGATGGAAGCCATTACAATTACAGCCTGAGCAGCTGCCTGGATTGATGGGAAGGCCTCCAGCAAACCAGGAGCTAGAACTATGAGCCTCACAGATCTTCAGCTTCCTGTCCTACACAACACAAACTATCCCCGGCCCCCTCAGCCTGGCCTGGGGTAGGATTTGCAGGGGAGCCCTGCACAGGAGAGGCAGGAAGCAGGGCACGTGGGTGTGGCGCTAAAGGAGAAGTGGGTCGGGCTTGTCTGGGCAAAGCAGACATGAAGCAGTCTACTCCAGACAGTGTGAGCCCCTGTATGAAACCGAAACTTGGTGGGATGGGGGGTGGGGTGGGAGAGGGGAGAGGGGGAGACCCCACACACAGACAAAGCCCTCTAGAGTCTCATGCAATGCAAACCAAATGGGTCCCTTTCTATACTCCAGCCTTTTGCATGGGAGGCTAGCTGGGAGTCACAGAGTAAGGAAAGGGGGTGGGGCTGGAGGAAGCCAGGCTTGGGGTGCAAGGCCTTCTCAGTGGGAGAATATGCTGCCCACAGTGTGGGTCATGCTTAGGTGCAGCTGGGGTTAGATTGTCTAGTGGGGTGTAGCTGTGCTCTGGGCAAAGGTCCTCTTCTGCCTGCTCCACCGGGAGGAAGGAGAGGACTTTGGAGTTTCTTTAACTGGACTCTTCAACTTAACCCCCAGTCAAATTCCCACTTAGGCTCCTGGCAGCCACGCCTTCCCATCACCCTCTGCCTGGGAGGCTCCTCTGAGCCTCTGGTGTCTCGCTCGCTGCTCCTGCACCCACCCCTGCTTATCACCTCTCAGCCTCAGTTTCCCTGCATGTGAAATGGGGCTGTGTGTGTGCCAATGAGACTCAGGAGGGCTAAATAAATGAGATAAACTCAGTCTGATGTCTGTTGAGAGTCAGATGAATGTCGGTGGCTACAACTAACCTAAGAATAAGAAAAGAACTCCGGTCTTCAGTGGTCTGGGGACTTGAACTTGGGTCTTCTGCAATGCTTTTTTTTTTTTTTCTTTTTCTTTTTTTGGAGCTGGGGACCGAACCCAGGGCCTTGTGCTTGCTAGGCAAGCACTCAACCACTGAGCTAAATCCCCAAACCCGAACTTGGGTCTTCTGATGAGCGACCCGCACTCCCCCTCTATGCCAGGAGGATCACTTGTGAGGAAATCCTTGCACCTCCCTCTTACTCTCACCCTTGGCCTGACTTGGGGACTCTCCACCCACACTGAGAGTAACTCCATGCTCTCTGTAACTCCGCCAAGGCCAGGCACAGCGCTGGCAGTTCTGAGCAGCTCACTGGAGGGCTGAAGGGGCACTTACCCTCGCTTGCATTTCTTGTAGACTTTGCAGATATTCTCCTCAGGGAAGCCATACTTCTCAGAGATCTGGAAGGAAATGGTAGGGTTTCACTGTCTGTGGACCAAACTGGATTTATATACACTTTATGCTACTGCCTTTAACTGGTGGCTATAAAAGTAATAAGTATCGGGAAAACAAAGAGAATTACAATGATGCTATTTCCCTGGGGCAGACACCGTTGGCCTCTGGGTATCTTCCCCTCTAATGTGCATATGCATTAAGTGTACACCACGCGTAGGGGGTTTGATATTATTTTGTATTGTCTTAGGATAAGTCAAAACACACGAAACACGTAGCAAACTGCACCTTAGTGTCTATAAAGTATCTGGGAGAGCATCTACTGTTGCCTCTGGTTCTCACCTAGGGTCTGACATTCGGATCTGTGCTTAAGGATCAATTTTCACTGGCTGGTGATCTTATGCAGGCTCTCTGTGGGGACAGCGAGAATGCCCACCCCAGAGGACTGCTGGAAGAACTAATGGTTGACTGATGATGTCATTCATACCTTCACGACAGCTCCTGCCGTGTACCAGAGCCGCCATGAGTGGCCTCTGTTACTGTCTTGCGAGCAGTGAGCATGCTCCGGGACTGCTTTGAGGTAGGGTAACCCGCGTGTGCCTCTCCCGGGCAGGAGTTAATAATTGTAGCTGCTGGGGTTGGCTCACTGAGCGCCAAGCGCCCAAGCCTGCCTCAGAGCCTTAAAGCCCATTCTGTCCACATGAGAGCTTCCTCAGATGAGGAAGCTATGGCTCCAGGGTTGGCCGAGCAGCCTGACTGGAGCCATGGCGAGTGGTCCCTGCCCCACACTAGAGTTGCATAACCTTTCATTGTTGTTGTTTGAGACAGGGTCTCTCTCTATCACCCTGGTGGCTGCCCTGGAACTTACTATGTAGAGCAGGCTGGCCTCGAACTTACAGAGATCTGCCTGTTTCTGCTTCAGGGACGCTGGGGTTAAAAAATGTGTGGGGGAGTTGTAGAACACTGTTCCTGTGTCTCTCTTGGTTTTACTGTTGGGCAATGGAAAGAACTCAGAAAGGACCAGGTCTGGCCCACTGTCAGCGCTCAGTCAAATACTGGGCCCTAGTGGAACAGACAGCTTTTGGCTGTAAAGCTGCAGTTAAGTCCAGGCTGGGGACGCCAGTGGCAGATGGTCCTCTCTGGGCAGTTGAGAAAGAGGACGAGCTCAGAGTCCTGGGTATTTTTCACAGAGATCCCTCTAAACTAGAAATGTCCCTCGGTTTTATTCTAATGACAGTGTAGCCAGGGCTGTCTGGAAAATTGGCAAGCTCTACTCCCCTGGAAACAGAGAAGTCAAGAGTGGGTGCAGATGAGGCTAATCCACTGTGAACGGCTGTTTAGCCCATAGAGTCTATCTGTTTTCAAGTGACAGTAATGACTTTTTGTGAGTCCAACTTCCTGGGGCAGATGCCAAGCAATATGTTAGAAGAGCAGGAAAGCCCACAGGGCAGGAAACTTAGGCTACACTGGCACTTATGCCACCTTTGCCAGACCCTGATGCTGACTGGGCCTCTCAGAGTGAGGCAATGCTGAACAATGCCCTGTGGAGAAAGGAGGAAGCAGTCACTCATGGCAGACAGAGTCAAACGCCTGGCCTGTGGGTCTCTGTAAAGGCCACCAAGGACCCTCCAGCTACAGGTGTTTAGCTGTCACAAGAGGTGTCACCTTCAAGTCCAAAGCCTCAGTGACCCTCAACTTGCCCAGGCTGGGCTGTACTCAGGTGGCTGGGGGTTGGGGAAAATCTCCTTGTCCAGATACCGTCCTGCCCTGGCCCTCAGCCACCCCGGGAGTCTTGCAGGCAGAAGGAATGAGGCCACCCTGAGAGGGAAAAAATGAGCGTCTCTGGGGCCTGGCCTTTTTGTGGAGGGGTTTTCACTCCCATTAAAACAGAAACAGGTTTGCAAAGCCAACAAAAGCCCTGGGCTGTCAGACAGCAGCCATCAGATTAAGGAGGATTTATGGTGTGAGTGACTCTCAGGGTGGAGCAGGGTTCTGACAGGGTGATAAGATCAGGGGGCACACCCGCTAGCAGGGCCCTGTGGGGTGGGAAGAGCAGACCACCAGAGCCCTCCTGTGGGAAATGAGGCACCTTACCGCATTCCTCAGCCCCTTCAAGTCCGGGGTCTTCAACATGAGTGCGTCAAACACCTCCTCTGTCTCCCTCCTCACATACAGCAGAACTGAAAACCAAGAACAGAGGGCTTGAGCACAGGAGGAAATGGAGGGGCTGGGGGTGGTGGAGAAGGCTCTTAAAAGGCATGGCCTTAATACAAGGGTGAGCTTGCGTCCGGCACTTTCTACACTGCCCTGATTTGCCAGAGTTTGAATCTTGGGTCTGGCTCTATTACCTGGCAACCAGTGACCTTGGAAAGGTAATTTCAACACTGTTGACCTTACTGCATATGTAAATTGGGGTCCTTGCCCCCTACTTCAGAGCTGCTTCCGAAATCAGGAACAGTGTCTGGGAACCCCAAGTGCATGGCTGGGCTTGGTTCCTGACGTCTGGACGCCTTGGACTTGGCTGCTGGTGGACTCTCCCCTAAGGTCATTTAAGCCCCCAGGGGCTTCTGTCCCCACCCCCACTCTCCTTCCAGTCACTGACTTAAGAATGTCAAAGCCAGACAACCAGACATAGAAGTCCATCCAACTCTTATCTACTTAGAGAACCAAGGGCCTCTTCCAGCCCAACAAGCTGGTCACCGTGCTAGCTGCCCCGAGAGAGACATATCCAAACGGTCAAAGCCACAGATGTCCTCTCATCCTGGTGACATCTGTCTCAGCCACCCCCCAAATCTTGGCCTAAATACTCTCCAAGGAGTGAATCAGGCCTTGGGTGGGGGACTTCAGGAAAGACCTCGTGGAGTGAGTGGGGGCTTCTGGGAAGGCTGGGGGGAGCTTCTGGAGGACTCTGAGGGGCTCTGAGACTCCATGTACCTCTCTGAAGGTCATCTTCCTTGGCCTGTTTGGAGGGGAGAGGCTCAAACTCCTCAGCAAAAGGCGAGCAGGTTCGCTTCAGAGGCAACCTGTAGGAGAGCAGAGAGGGGCTGGTGAGGACAGCTGCTCCCCACCACCACCCCCGGGCCCTTGGGTCAGGGAAGAATCAGAAGGAGTAAGAAAGTGTTAGGACAGAGGTGAAGCCCGACGAGTGGGAGCAGGTCTAGCTGGGTCAGACCCCAGCCCTGCCACACGCTGGCAGCATGCCAGGCTGGGGTCCTTAACTCAAATGATACGTTTGAGGGCCATGGAGAGCTGTCATCCTATAGGAGGTGGCACAAGACGTGTGTGGCCTTAATCAGAGTGAACTATTAGCACCACCCACATTATATCTTCTAGAAGAAGCAAGCCAGGGAGGGGTAGAGCCTGGGGAGGAGTGGGGACTTCGGGGTCTGTAGCAAGCCGGCTTTGGATCAAGTCCTGTCCCTGTGACTTAGTGTCTGGAGAATATGAGTGAGCTCTATCACTCATGGGGAGGGACTTTGGAGCAAAAGCTGCATAGGAAACACACACGCTGTTTATAGGGGAGAAATGGGTTCCAGCCGACAGCTTGTGTGCAAAGCCAAGCCAGTTATGGCCATACATTCACGCTGCCCCACCCTTCTGCCGCACCCTCTAAACATTGGTTGGGGGCGTCCCCCAGGGTTGCTGAGACAGAGGCTCTGGCCGACAGAGGAAGGGCATGGGTGACTGAGGCCTCTGGAGGTGATGTGTTGGGGAGAGGGGTGTCCAGCATACCTCTGTTTTGTGCTCCCCCGAATGTGTGTCCCCCATCTCGGAGGCTTTTCTTTGCCTTTATTTTTTTTTACAAGCAGGTGTCTCCCCAGAGATTTGCCAACTTTCCATGTAAAGGAAGCCCATAAAAACCCAGGTGGTTTCAGTGTGAGGGGAGGACCCAGGCCTGGTTCCAGGCAGCAGGGGAAAGACAGGAGGTGATGTGAGGGAGGGGTCCAGGGATTAGAAGAGGACAGGACCCCTGGCTGCTTTTCCTGTACCTGTCAGAGCTGCTGTGTCCTGCTGAGGGGACAACCTGTAACAAAGAGAATAGACATTCCTGGTCAGGGACAAGAAGAAAACGTAGAGCAGCCTGGGAAGGAAGGGCGATGGGTACCTTGTCAGAGCCACCACTGTCGGTTCTGCACAGAGTGAGTGTGTGTGTGTGTGTGTGTGTGTGTGTGTGTGTGTGTGTGTGTGTGTCTGTGTCTGTGTCTGTGTGTGTGTGTGTGTGGTGTGTGTGTCTATGTGTGTGCGCGCGTGCACACGTGTGGTGGTGGTGTAGGGTGTCTCACTTCAGGATCGGTCCAGATCAGGCTGCTGAACTGGGGACGCGGGGACCCAGTGGAACTGCTGCAGTACTGGCTGCTGGTTGGTAAGCCGGCCCTGACTCCCCCAAGCCCAGAGGCAGGGAGCTGCAGCTACTGGGCCTGCAGCCGGGGACCAGTGATCATGGGAAGATGGAGCTGAAGCAAAGCCCCTGAGCACTGCACATCTGATGCTACTGCGCTGTCTGGTGGGTATCACCTGTGTGGTGAGCACCCAGGGCCAGAGAGGGCAGGAGATGGCTCAGGGCCACCTTCCCTGCACTCTGTCTCTTTCCCCAGGGCCAACTCTGCCCCACTGTGTGCAGACACTGGTTTCTCACTGCCTACCCTGGGGCCACTAAGTAAACATCTTCCTTCCTAGGGCCTCAGGCTATAGATGGAACCAGTATAGAAAGTCCACCACCAGGCTGCTTCCAGAACAGCAAGGATGGGATGTGCTTATGGTGTGTCTGAGCTACTTCATACTGGCGGCCATATCCAGCTCTGTGATATAACTCCTAAGTCAGACACCAAGGACTTAATCAGGCACCATGGCCTGGCCTTCAAATGCTCCCGAGGAACCATGGGAGCAGAGCTTTCAAGGGAAGAACGTAGCCAACTGATACTGTCAGAAGCAGACCGGAAGCAGACCGGAGTGAAAGCCGGTTCTTGACCTTGTCTGGCAAAGGGACAGATTGGTTTCCCTCAAAATGGACGGGCACTCGAGAGGGAGAGAACATAGCTCAGTTAAGGCCTAGTGACTCCCGTCTGCAGATGCTCTGTGATGGCGTCCCTGGCTAGGGAGGCAGAGTAGCTACATAGGAAACACATACACTGTTTATAGGGGAGATCCTGATCCAGGAGTGGCCAAGGGCACCTAGATCCTGATCGGGGCTGCAGAGTGGGTCCAAATTCTGGCTGTGTGATTTTAGGAGCCTGTGTTGGTGACTCATAGAGGCGCAGAAAGGGTCAAGATGCCCTAGAGTTGCTGAGCTCTCAAAATGTCTGCACCTGGGACCAGCCACCCAGCCTGGGTGCGGCTCCATTGACACCCTCCATGTGAGCCCAAGCTCAGAGAGTTAATGGATAGAGAATCCATTTTACTTTTGCTCATGACTGGTCCCTATAGACATATCCACATAGTCAGTCCTTTGTAAACCCTTTGCTGCTCGACAGGAGCCCCTCCCCCACCCCTAGTCCTCCTACCCTTCCACCCCCCACTCCCCACCCCGATTTTAAATAGCAGGACCAGGAAACACCCTAATGTCATCGTGGTGGTATCAAGTAAAACGCCCAGTAGGGTGGTTAGACAGGCCCACCTAGTCCCTCTCCCACCTGCCCTCTCCTCACCCCTCCTGGGCGTTGTAGGCTGGAGAAATGCAGGTTGGGGATGAACAACACAGGCTGGGTCTCCAGGTCCGCTTCTGGCCGCAAGTATGTGGTCTCATTGCCCCTGAAGCCGGACAGCAGGCAGCCCTTGATGCCTGCTGGGGGAAAAGAAGCCACTGAGCTCTGCCATCCCTTCACACAACACTCTGACCACCTTTTCTGTCCTTCTTCCCTTGACCTACCCCACCTGGCCCTGTCCACTGTTTACTGACCATTGTTACTGGAGTCTGGGCACTTGACCTTCCTTCGAAACTGCTTCCGTTCATCATCGCGCATCTTCCTCTCGGCACCCTGCAAAGAGAGGAGGGGCTCACCAGGGGCGGGGCCAGGGGCAGGGCCAGGGGCGGGGCCACCACGTCCACAGCTGCTGCTTTGCTTCCTGAATATGGGCCAGGCCAGGGAAAGTGGGAAATGGGCCACTACCAGGCTAAGGCCCAGGCTCCCTGAAGTTGGTTCAGGTCTTGAGAGAGATGAAGAAGGAAGCTTATAGAGATGGGAGGGGGCTGGGCGGGAAGGAAGTGAGGGGAGAGGGAAGATGAGCAGGAGTGAGGACTAGGGGAGAAAATGGAGTCACGGAGCCAGATTTACAGACCCTGCAGAGGGGTGCAGAAATACAGAAACAGAGATAGATACTGAGAGGAACGCACGGAGTGAGCGCAAGGAGAGGAAGCGACAGAGGGACTGGCTTCTTAGAGAAGCAGGTAGTGTTTCTGGCGCCTCCAAGTATGCGCGCTCGCACGCACACACACACGCTCACGTGCGCACACACACCTTGTCACAGAAGATCTTGATTTGGCAGACAGCACGGTGCACCAGGCGCTCAGTGCCTGCTCCACAGTCATAAGTGTCAATTTGCAAGTTGAGGGGGACACCCTTCACCCCCTTCTGCGAGGAGAAGTCTGTGCTCAGACAGTTGACACCGATGAACACCTGGGGACAGAGCAGGGAGCCGGGTAAGTGGTCTACTCAGATCTGAGAGTTCGATGACTACCCTTCAGCCATCTTGGGCCCTACTGGCAGGCACCCCTCCCTGTCCGCTTCCCTTTCACAGATGGGAAGAGGTGCGGCTGGAGCCAGGCTGGTGTCCCCCTTCTAGCTCACTGAGGGCACCCCACCCTGGGAGAGCACTAAGGATCCTTTAGGGTCTGAAGGTTTATTTCTCCACAGCTTGAAGCAAGTCAGGGACACTTGCTGACCCAGGCACACAGGAGGTGACATTTCATGCTAGGGACCAATTTGAGCCACCATGGGATCCCAGTTCTTGCCATTCTATAGTCCTGTGCCAGTAGCAGCCAGCGGCCACCCAGGTTATCTCTCTTCTACAGCTATGGAGGCTGAACTGAGATGAAATTGCTATGGCCGGTTCCCTGGGCAGTCAGGGCTAATGAGCTTTTGGACCTGGACCCCTAATCTGCCATGGGAAGTATACCAGCTTGTGGCTTGGACTGATGCTATGAGCTTCCTCAGACTGTTTTATCTGCATACAGGGATGGGTAAACATGTCTGTCCTGTGGTCTGGGAGAGTTCACATTTATTCTTGTCAATCAGGGGATCAGGGACACTGGAGACTGGTGAGGATTTGGTTCAAAGTCTACAGACAACCTGGGCTTTCTCAAAGGTCAGCCTGGGGCCTTTCTCAGCCCTGGCTGGCTCAGGGTCAGACTTTGCTGCCTCAGTCTGGGCTTGGTCTCCAGGACATTTCCTCTTAGAAACTATCTTGACCTGAGCAGTGGTAGTGGGGGACAGGGGAGCATCTCCACAGACCCTCTGGTCTCCCCTCACCTGACGCAGCTCTGATGCAGCCTCCACAGGCTCCCAGCTAGTACTGAGACCCAGGACTTGAGGGTAGGAAGGCCGTGAGAAAAATCCTCACCGAAACCCACCTCTCCCTTCCCACGAAACTCTCCCACTTCCCTGGCCCACCCCCTCCCTTTCGGAGAAGCTCTCCCACCTCCGGACTGGCAGGCTCCTCCTGTAGCCCACAGCTCTGTTTAAATAACAGCCATGCCAGCCGGGCCTGCCCCTCCCCCATATCTTCTCTATGTCCCTCCAGGGGAGGAAGGGTCCACAGATGCCTTTGGGATGAGTGGTCCCAGGCTCAGTGGGTGTGGTGAACCTGTTCAGGGTGTAGAAGGACTGACTGGAGAGAGGTCACCCGGCCCCTGAGGGTCTGGCTGGTTCTCTTTCCACAACACAGAAAAGCCCTAAGTGCCCACCTGGGGACTGGCTCAGGCACCAGGGTAGAGAGAATGCTTGGGGCTCAAGCTGCCATGAAGGAAGCCAGTGGGGCTCCCTCTCCTTGGTTTCTCCCTCGACCAACCTCATGGCCTCGTTCTAGCCTCTTAGACAGGGCAATGGGAGCTCACCACAGCCCCCGGCATCTAAGAAGCTAGTGCTGGGGATCAAGCCCTGCCCGGCTACTTCTGAGCCTGTGTCAGCATGCAACCAGAAACTTTGAGCCCCTTCCTGTGAGGCTCAGTTAATCTGAAGAACAGGGATGTGGTGCTGCCAAGGTGACATCACCCAGAGTCACCCCATCCCCATGACAACCAGTCAGTTGAGGCCAGAGTTTAACCCAGTGACATGGCTTCTGAGGGGAAGGGTCGGGTACAGTCCAGCTTGCAGGCCCAGAGCCTGTGCCTCCGACGCCTGTGAATACCAAACTTGGGTACCACCCCCCCCCCGGGGCCCCTTGCGTCTTTCCGAGGCACAGTCACCCCACCCAAGCCCACACTGACCTTAGCCTCCTCGTTAACATTCCACACAAAGGACAGTGCGTTATAGGCCACCTCCTCGATGTGCTGGACTGTGTTGAAGTTTTCCTTACAGTCGGCTGGAAGTGTAGGAGATGAGAGGGTCAGTGGGAAAGAGACTGGGGTGCAGTGGGGAGGGGCGCTATGAGCTACACCTCACTCCAGGCAAGGACATGCATGCTGACCCCTCAAGCTGTGGTTCAGAGGTCATCCTGGGAGTGTGACTAACAGACGGTCTCTGAGGTCCGAGCTCTGAGAGAGGACCACACAGCAAGGGGTGAGCAGTGGGCAGCAGGGGTAGGAGCAGGGACCCTGGCAGCTGCCGTTAATGCAATATTGATACAGGGCAGCCTCGAGGAATGCTCCCAACCCTCTGAACAGTCAGTTTACGTAGGAGGAAAGTGGAGCTCAGAGAGGACGGGTTTCTCGCCCAAGGTCACACAGCAAATGAAAGCAGGTCAAAGAGCACACATTTGGTTCTTAAACCCAGTCTCCTAACTGCTCCACTGTGCAGCCTCTCAGTCAAGTTCTTGACCAGTCCCAGCCTGTACACAGCCAAGCAGCTGGCCGCCTGACATTTGACGATTGGGTAAACTTAGGTACGGGGTGACAGGGGAAGGATAAAGCATAAGGCAGACAGAAAAGGATGGAGCTAGAACTTGGGCTGGATCTCTAGCTGGTTGCGGTGGTCCAGGGACAAAGTGGCCCAGGACCATGCCCCCTCCCCCTGCTTCTTTTTTAAGACAGGGTTTTGTGTAGCTCCAGGCCGGCGTGGAATTCCGTATACTCAAGATAACCTTAAACTGATGCCCCTGCCTCCACTCCCAAGTGTAGGAATTACAACTGTGTACCACCATCCCAGTTTTACCAACTGCGGGGGACCCAACCCAGGGCTTCCTGCATCTGACTCTATTATCTGACCTCTCAGATCAGTTCTGTGACGAACTCCATGGTGGCCTCCATCACAGGACCCAGTCACTGACACTGCCAGGGTCCTCTGCCCTGTCTGTCCCAGAGCACAGCAGGGAAGAGTACCTGCTGTTTCCATGAGCAGATGTGATCTCCTGCCCTGAGCCCTACTGGGTTTGATCTGGGGAAGAAGAGGGAAGGGGAACAGGAGGAGAGGCAAGGGGTTCACTCTTACCTACGTCGATGACACGCTGCTTGGCGGTAGGCTGCCGGGAATGCCAGTGCCTCCAGAAGCGCAGCTGCTCCACTGGAACCTTGTCATTATCGAACACAATCATCACCACGCTCTGTAAGTACAGTGGTCATGTCACCCTGGTCTGGAGGCCCGGGGAACCAGGCTCCCTCCCACAGCATGGCCTGCTGTCCCGCCTTATCCCCCTGCAGCCCCCCTTCTCAATTATTGAGCATTCCCCAGCAATGCTCACCAGTGACGCCCTCCCCAAGTTCCCCACACACCTTGACTTTGCTGGAGGACAGAGAGAGGCCTTTTCCTCCCGCTGGGGTGCGTAGGGTGACCGGGTAGAACTGACCCTTGTTGAGGTAGGCCATGGGTGACTCCCCCGCTTTGATGTGAATGGCTTTGGGGGAGCCCAGGGTGTACTCAAAGTCGCTGTGGGGAGCGAGAGGATGGTGAGACAGGCTGCAGGTGGAGCTGTCCTGGGAGCATGTGGAGGGGTCTGGGGCTGTGGTGGGCTTGCTGTGTGACCTAAGTCATTTTCCTGTCCTGGTCTGGCCTCTGTTGAATCATGTTCTAACTAAACAAAGGGGTCTAAAGTTCTCCAGGGAGATCCAAAGTAGGGACAAAGCCACGGGGGTCTCAAGACCATTGAACCTCAGTTTTCTTTCTTTGGAGAGACTAGGAGGGTTGAAAAAGGATCTTACCATGTAGCCCCGACTGGCTAGGAACTCAGGATATAGTCCAGGACAGCCCCAAACCTACTACAAAGCCCATGCTGATCTCAAACTCGCAGCAATCCTCCTGCTTCTGCCTCTGAAGGACCGAGCTTACAGGTATGTGTGTGTGTGTATGTGTGTGTACGTGTGCCCGCGCGTGTGTTTCTTTTTTTTTTTTTTTTTTTTTTTTGGTTCTTTTTTTTCGGAGCTGGGGACCGAACCCAGGGCCTTGCGCTTCCTAGGTAAGCGCTCTACCACTGAGCTAAACCCCAGCCCGCGCGTGTGTTTCTAACAGGGTGCTGGGCCCACAGCCGCTGTCACTGCCCAGGCCCAGGCTGTGGATTCTGTTGTTTCTAAGGGTTCTGTGGAGTGTTAACTTCAGCCTCCTGCCCAGGAGTCCTAGACCAGGGGTCCTAGGAAACCAAGTTACCTCTTGAGGCTTGGATAATCCTCTGGACATGGGGCTTCCGGGGATGTCTTCAGGATATCAGGGAAGAGCAGCGACTGTAGAGAGACGCAAGCACACAAGAATAAGTGGCCACGTTCAGGCTACAGGGGGTCCTCCCAGGGCCGTGCACACAGCCGCATGGGCTGTGCAGTGTACAACTTGGACAGCAGCACGTGGCCCGTGGCAGCCCTGCTTTAGGTCTAGAACTTTCTCCCATCGGTGGCAAAGCTCTGACCTTCATACAGCCTTTTCTCCTTCTGCGCATGCACACACATTTCCAGGGGTGTTGTGAGGGGTTCAGGGGCAGGCCCTCACCTCCTGTGGGTCATCTTTGAAGGTGCTGTCTGGCTGCCAGCGCTGTGTGGGTGGAACACCATGAATGCTCTCAAATAGTGAGTTGAGGGAGCTGTTGTCATACATGTCACTGGTGGGCAAGAGGTAGCTGTCCATGGAGCCGGCTTCCAGCTTACTTGGACCTGGGGGCAGGGTACTGGTCTTGCCGGGGGTGGGTAGAGCCCCCTCCAAGCCTAGCAGGTTGTTCTTCTTGAGCTGGTCTGTGTAGTCTGGGCTTCCAGACACGTTCTCTGTCAGAAATTTCATGAGGTGCGTGGGGCTCTCAAGCGGGGCAAGATCCGGCTCATAGTCCATGCTGTGGTAGTACCTGGGGGAGAGACCGCAAAAGTGAGCAGGTTCCACCTCTCTGGGCTGGACTGATGATCCGGTGTAGTAGGATTTAGGCCCTTCCAGCATGCTAGACTCCAAACAAGACAGCGGCAGGCCAGTTAGCCACAGGGACAAGACGGGGAGAGGGTAAGAAATGGTAATTCTCACAGGACCTGGGTTGAGGGGACAACCTCATTTAGCTGCGACAGGACTACCTAATTTAGAACACTGATTTTTTTTTTCCCCACCACAGTCGGCTCAGACTCCGATTTGCATCGCCCAACTCGGCAGTCTAACGCGTGCTCTGCATAGGAAGTCAACATCACCAGAACCCTGAAAGTTTCACCTTTTATTTTCTGAGCCAAAAGTCCCTGTGCCAAAAAATGTCCCTACTTCAAAACAGCTGGACTGAGACATTCAGTGGGGTGTGTCTGGGAGGCAGCTTTGTACCTGGGAGACAGTGGATGTGTGTTCAGATAAAAGGCCAAGCAAATGGATATACTCCAAACTGCTCAGGGGCGGGTAGAGTACTGCACGGAAGTTCTTACTTCTTACTTTATATACAACTGTAGAGTTGGACTATATTTCAGGAAACAGGCATTGCCCTTGTGACTAGAAGTTACTAAACTGTGGAATTCATTACAGAGAGGCCCATGCACCCTGAACCTAACTCCAGCAGCACAGGGGAGGACCCGGACCAGCTTCTGGCTCACATCGAGTCCATGCAGAGTTGCAATGGCACCCTAGACATTTGAATCTTTCTCAGAGCCACTGGTGGGCCCTATGCAGTGACTTCTGTGAGGTCTCAATCCCTAGGAGAGAGGAGGTACAGAAAGAGTCACCAGGCCATGCTCAGCCTAGGATTCTTTCTGCAAGGACATTGTGGCTTAAGGTGTAGAAGCCAGGCAGAAACCAAAAGGCTGCAGTAGAATGCCAGGAGTCAGGTGACCCCTGGGAGGAGGGTTTGGAGACTGGACAGAAAAGCCACCTCTTAGGCTTTCCTACTCTCATGGCTTTGAAGTGTGTTTGCAGTAAATGTCAAGCCATATGGTAGGAGCAACTGGGATCTGGTGTGTGTGTGCGTTTGTGTGTGTGTGTGTGTGTGTGTGTGTGTGTGTGTGTGTGTGTGTGTGTTTTCAAAGCAAAACTCTTCTTTTGATATCATTAGGGTTTCTTTTTCTTCATTGTTGATTTTGGAGATGGATCTCTTTTAGCCCAGGCTAGCCTCAAATTCACTATGTAGCTGAGGATAACCTTGAACTCCTGATTCCCCTGCCTCTACCCCTCAAATACTAAGAGGACAGGCGTGAAGGTGTGCACTAGCATGTCAGGGTTTAATGTGGTGCAGGGGATCAAACCCAGGGCCTCTTGCTTGGTCGGCAAGCACTCTGGCAAATGAGTGACACCTCCAGCCGGGTATTGGTTGCTCTGAAACCTTCCTATTTCACCAGTGTAGCTAGGCAGAATCTAGGCCGGGTCATACATACTGTTCGCATCCGATCTTAAAGGAAGTTAAAATGCAGGCGGGCTAAGAAGTACTGTGGATCCCGGCGCCACACCCCTTATGCTTAACAGGTAGGCCTGACAGCATTCAGGGGTCCCCAACGGAGCAGAGAAGGTAACCGTCTAAAGAGATAGAGGTGGCCTTGAGTAGCTTACTTCTTTCCTTGGTCATTCCGGCCACCAGTGCTGGAGGACAGTATCCGCTTCTCCTTGGGACCCTGGGAGGAGAAGAGGGACAGATCGATGGGTGGCTCTTGGCTGGGGCCTGACTATCGGGACCCTCTGATCCTCCAGGGCTTGAGGCCAGGCCTTGGCTCGCTTGGGAGAAGAGTGAGTGTTTCAAGCTGACACGGGTTTTAGCCACCACGGAGATGGAACCCCAGGTTACAGGCTGGACAGCAGCACTTCACTGTGCTTTCTAGTTGAGAGTGCGTTAGTGGGCACCAGACTAGCTTAAAAGTGCTGTGTGACTCTGGATAAATGACTACCCCTCTCTGAGACTCAATTCCTGCAAACGTTAAATAGGGGATTTTAGCTCCTGCTTCAAGGAAAGTCTAAAGCTATAGATTAAAAACAAAACCAGCAGCTTTTCCATAAGAGCACTTCCTATAAGCGAGACCTTGTACAAAATGCTTTCTAATTTAACATCTCTCATTACCCTGAACTTCTATTGTCACTACTATGACCTAGGTAGGGAGACCAAGAGTCAGAGACTCTGCTTCAAGGAGCATAGACTCCAAATTTCATTTCTACATAGACTGTAAGTCCATTTCTTGATTCCCTTCCTAGATCTACCACATATTGGCTGTGTGTCCTTGGGCAAGGCACTGAACACCTCTGGACCTCAACCTCAAAGAGAACTGTTGGTACACACAACAGGATCGAGGAGGTGGAGGCACAGCCTTGAAAATGACCTCTAGGCATGGATTTTATTTTACAGCCTGGCCTCACCCTGTGAACTTTAAGCTGGGGTCTGAAGATGGATGGAATATTCTGGCTTCTATCATAAGTCTGAGCTGGAGTAGCCGATCAAATTCCATTCTGCTGGCCTGAGTGAGACAGGATCCAGAGACTGCCAGTCTGCAGGGGCCAAACTATGCTGGGATGAGGACCAGAGACAGCCCGGGGCCTCCTCTGTCAGGAACCGTACACCTTGTTCTCTCTGGACCTCTGAAGTCATGTGGGGAATTCACCTTCTTTCCCCCATTAGGGTGGACAGACACCCCCATCTCCGACCCCTACACAAGGCTTTGAATGTTCACATTCAGGGCCCATTGTCTGGACAAATCCAGGCAGGTTTATCGGAGCAATTCCCCAGTGTAGGACAGCACTGCTCCCTGTGGCAATTCAGATACTCAAATGGGCAGGGCTGTCCGGGGCTCTGGGTGAGCAAAGCCTCTGAGGCCTCATTGATGCTCTGCGAGGAAGCGGGCTGCAATCTATTAGCAATGTCTGGCACAGGCACAGGCACTGCAGTCTGGTGGGTATGTTGTGAGTTCAAATCTGTGGCTGATAAACTGGTTCAGAGGTGAAAGGGCCCAGTGACTATATACAGTCACTCAGTCCTAAGAGTCAAAGCCAAGACCCGGAAAGAGGACAAGAAAGGAAGTCTGGTGGCAGAGGCTGGAAGGAGACGAAGACACCAGGCAGGGAAAGGGAAAGGGCTGTCACAGGTGGTGGGGTTAGAACAGCGGGTGGGATGGCAGGAGGCTAGGATGACCCAAGGGACAGGGCAGAAAGGATGGCTGCCGGGGACGCTGAGATGCAGTGTGCTTGGCCAAGGCAGGAATCCATTCAAGCAATGTGTGCTGTACACCAGGTGGCGGGTCGTATGGGCTGCTGGGACTTCAGCCATGGTCATGATGTGTGGCTACTCTCCAGGAGCCGTCTTGAAGGGGGGCGGAAATGTGTGGCACGGAGTGAGGGGTGGCGGGGAAGCTGGAAGGATCTGTAGTATAGAAATGAGACCCAGAAGACCCTCTGGACTCCCTGTGTCATGAGAAAATGAGGGTACATTTGGGCTGAGGCTCAGGCTGAGAGTAGGGTTTAGTCAGGAGAAGAGGAGCAGCCCAGGGAGGAGGGGCTGCTGAGCCCCGAGGCCTGACAGCGAGACCCATGTAGCAACTGTGTACTTGGTCTGAGGGGCAAGCCTACCATATAGTAGTCATAGAGAAAGCTCAGAGCGGCGACACTCTCATCGTCCCCATTGACTCTCATTATGGCCTTGGTGGCGGCTGTCAAAGGGTTCTCCAGGTATGTCTTCCAGGCCTCATCCTCATTATTGTAGGGAAACTTCTGGAAGCTCACGGGGTCATTTTTCAGCAGCCGCACAGACCTGAAACTGCAGGCAGAAAAGGAGGGTCACTCGGGGACAGAGAACTGGTAAAGTGCTGGCCAGGCAAGTACGAAGAGTTGACTTTAGAATACAGGTAGAGTACACCCATCCAGTGATGTGGTCTTGCTTTCCCAGTGTCAGGGAGGCAGAGCCAGGGAGGTCCCTGGGCCTCCGTGGTTGGTATGGTCTAGCCTAGATGGTGAGTGCCAGGTATGTACCTCCAAAAATGCAAGATGGAGAACATCTGAGGGACAAAGGTAAAGTTGTCATCTGGCCTCTACATACATGTACACACACATGCACATGTATCCACATATCCACATGCACCTGCATACACACATACATGTCTACATATGCATGCATGTGGGAAAAAACACACACACACACACACACACACACACACACACACGTGAGAAGTGTCTCTTTTAGGCTCAGAGGAAGGTCCCCAAGACACAGCTCCTGCCACTGACAGGAATTCAGAGGTGGCAGCCCTAGGATCAGGAGATTTCTTCCTCTGCCTCTTGAGACAAAGGAAGGAATCAGATACAGATCAATGCCAAAAGGGCAGACCTGGGTCTGATCTCCTTATAACCCACACAAGGACCATAAGGTTGGCCAACCTCAGAAGGGCTCAGAGGAAATTCCACAGACTGCTGCTGTGACACTTACTGTCCATGGGGAGCCATGGCAACAGTGCCCAGAAAAATGAAACTTCCAGACAGTGCAGCATACCCTCCAGGGGTTTCCTGAGACCATGAGAGACAAAGAGGCCTGCACATTTTCACGTCAAGGAAAAATGCAGCAAAGGACAGGATATCAGAGCCTGAGAGCCGGGTGGGCAGAGGCTGGTCCTAGGAAGTGGCGTTTTGGACTGATATGTACTGTAGGTCCCTGCGTGGCCAGGCAGAGGAGGGGAAGTCCTGCACTGGGTTGAGATGCGCAGATAAAGTGCAAGGCCTTGTAGGCCTGGGACAAGCTGTATGCCTAGCATGGGCTCAAAGAAAGGGGCAGAGGCATTCAGAGGAGAGTGATGATTGCAAAATTAGCCTCCAGCAGGAGATGGTGGGAGGAGCAAGCCTACAGTCTCAGTACTCAGGAGGCTGAGGCAGGAGGATTGCAATTCCAGGACAGCCTGGGCTACTGAGCCCCTGTTTCCAAAACAAAAGACAATGACATATTGTCTTTGCTCTGCCCTGGACATGTTTTGGGCACTGAGCCTAAGCATGGCCCATGCAGCGTCCTCTCAAGGCACAGCTGGTATTTTCATTCATGGAGGAAGCAAAAGCTCAGAGGTGAAGAAAGAACCTCCCAGGGTCCCCATACTGAGTGGTCTCACACTTACATACCCCAGGGAGAACTATGTGACTTTTTGGTTAAAATATAACCGCTGGGCCCACCCCAAGAGTCTTTTTTTTTTTTTTTGAGAGTCTCACATAGCCTAAGCTGGCCGCAAACTTATGTATCTAAGGATGACCTTCAATGTCTGATCTTCCTGCCTGCGCCTCCCAAGTGTTGGGATTATAGCTGTGTGTCACCATGTTGTTGTGTTGGTAAGCATTCCACTAACCGGGCTACCTCCCCAGACCAAGACTTTCTGATTCCCTCTGTCAGAGCAGCTGAGAAGTAAAAACACCCTTGCTGCTGCTGCTGCTGCTGCTGCTGCTGCTGCTGCCAGCAAACCGGGGAACCCCATTTGCAGCTGCCAGCCAGGGGACCCCACTTGCAGCTGCCAGTCAGCCGGGGCACCCCACTTGCAGAATGGCTGGGAGTGTACACATGCAGTCACCTGCAAAGCTCTCGTGATTATTTTAGGGCCCAGGGTGCGTGGAAGAGGTGACGAGTGAGAAAATGGCTGCCCAGCTCAAAGATAAAGTGGGGAGTTCTCCGGTCTGCTGGCATCCCAGAGCGAGGAGGTCTATAAGGGTCACATGGGTATGACCCATGCACCATGCTAGGGTCACAGGAAGAGCACCAGACACCATGAAACACAGCACCTGGACTGTCCCCGCTCAGCTCTGCCCCTGACGAGGCACTATCCGGGTGTGACCTTGCCTCCCCCAGACAGCTGTAGAGACTCGAGGCTCAGAGCAGAGAAGAAAATGCCTACGATCAAGCAGCCAGTCAACTACCCAACCAAGAATATTATTATTTAGAGAGGACTTTGAGTAACCCAGGTTGGCCTTAAACTTTCTAGGTAGCTGGGAATGACCTTCAATTTCTAATCCCTCGTTGTTTACCTCCTAAGTTCTGGGATTGCAGTCCTGCAGCGCCATACCTGGCTTCTGTGACCTGGGGGACTGAACCCAGGGCCTTGTGCATGGAGGGCAAGCACCCTACTAACTGAGCCACATGCCCAGCCACAACCAGGATTTACCTCAGGCTTATCTAGCTCCCAAGCCATGTGCTTTCCACTGCTCACACTGTTCTGTCCTAACTCGGGTCTTTTCCAGAGTGGGAGGCTACCCTGGTGAGGAAGTTGCCGGCACTGGGCCAGACCTGTGGGTGGGTGAGGACCTCTGGAAGCCACTTGCAGGAAGTGTGCACCTTGCTGCCTGAGGCTCCCTTACAGCTTCCACTGGGAATGGAATCGTCAGCCAAGCTTCACCCAGGCAGTGGGGACTACGGGGACAGTTCTGCAGTTTTGTCTGGGAAACTGTCTACCGTCCCACTGTCTGCCTTCTCACTGGCACAAGGAACTGTCACACAGGAAAGAGAAAGGAGAGAAGAAACATTCCCGTGGTAAGGAGCATGAAGAGCGAACCACACCCCAGTTTCTGTTGTTATAAATCAAGAGGCCTCAAGACAGAGGGGTGTGAAGAGGCCCCTCCTCACTGGCCCTGAGCACTGGGGTTAGAGGAACTAAGTGAGCAGCCCCTCCCTTGCCAGGCTCCGGCCATAGGCAACTCCCTAACTGTGGTGGCATGGGAAAAACGGGGGGGGGTGTGTGTGCTGAGGGACCCCCACCTCTTCCGTTCCCCTCGCTGGTCAGCCAGTGTTCACAATGTTTCTAATCTCTGAAGGAGCACCGTAAGGGAGGGTTATGCAGCCTGGCTACCTTGATTCACGCTGGAGAAAATGCTTAGAACCCTGGCTGGCACGTCAACAGATGCTACATGCATACACACCCCGTCGGCACACAACAAGCACCTAATGTATGCATGCCATACCAATGCTCAAGGCTGGCTTGGAGGTAGGCGCCGAGAGTCAGCTGTGTCACCAGCCCGGTCACACACACACATGTCTGGACTTCTGCCTTTGATCTGCCCACTAGGAAATGGCCAGCCTCAGTCTGGTTGGACTATCTATCTTCTGACCCCTTTTGTAAAATAGAATTTAAAAGGCAATAGTCATACCCCAAACAAAACAGTTTCTCTGTGGGAGTCTTTTGGGGCTACACATGTCTCTGATGCTTCCCTCTGGATCCCCAAGTCTGATTCCCTGGTAAACAGTCCGCTCACTACAGCCTTAGCACCCACCACTGGCAGACACTGTGCCGACAGCTTTTGGGTGGCACCTCACCTGTCACACACTGCAGCCCCAAGACACAGATGTCACCGTCCCCTTTTACAGAAGGGGAAACTGAGACTCAAACCATCATTATCTACCGAGGGCCACTAGGCCAGGAAGTGCTGGGGGCTCGGCTTGAACTCAGACTTCTGGGACTCCAACTATCAGGTCTGAATCGCCTGATCACCTTTCTAGATGCCTTTCCTAGTCTGGAAATTTCCCTCCTCTGGAATACACTGAACCTGCTCTCCACGAGAGGCAGAGGAATTTCCAACCTACACAGGCTGGGGGCATGGGAAGCTGAGGCAGTGACAGGAGGGGTTTCTGGGCAGGAGCCGAGAGAGCCGGGAGTCCCAGCCCTCACACCTGCTTTTATCACTGGTTCTCCTCACACTTTAAGCATTAGCTTCTTGGAAGTCTTGACTGTGCACAAGGTCAGCAGAGTTCTGGGTCAAATCCTGAAATCAGGAGCTGGGGGCTGTGCTCTTTGAAAGACACAGGCAGGGCTCAGTGGGTGGGTAAGGCTGAACATCCCAGGAGCTGCTAAGGGCTCAATGGAAAGGGATTCCAAGAAGGAATTAGGCCTATTCACAACGAATGACAGCTCAGAACAAAGGGGATGATGCCTATCCTCTTAGGTCACCTTCCCTAGGTTCTGCCCAGCTTCCCAGTTGGTGTCCCTGTCTAAGACAGAACCCCTGAACGTGGGAGGAGAGCCAGAGAGCTAGTTGGGAAAGGACTGGGCCTCGGGCCACATGTACGATGACCTCAGATCCCAGTCAAGGCACAGCACAGAGAGCCCAGTGAACCATGGGAAGAAGTAACACGAGCTCATGGGTTGGAGAGCTATGTTCTGGAGGATGGAAGGCCCTTAGCTTTCTCAGCCGGTTTCCCCATGTGTTAAATGGATCTACTGAAGGTTTCTCACGTGCCAAGGGTTCTTCTAGGCCCTGGGAAATCGGCCAAGTCCAAGGGAGATAAGGCTCGGCTCCCAGGGAACTTTCTGTCTAATTGGAGCAGACAGACCATAAACATGACGATGAGTTAATTTTAGTTTGTGATAAGTGCTGGGAAGAATATTAATGAGAACGCAGTACTATCACGGAGTCACCAGGGGTGACTACTTTAAGGCAGAGTTAGTTAATCTCTCCTGGGTTGTTAGGGGAATTACATGCATTAACATAAGAAATGTGTTCATGAGCCTGCCAGCAATAATGTCACTGTAAATAGGCCATCATCATCATCAACATCACCACCACCACCACCACCATCATCACCACCATCATCCTCCCAGCACTCCAGAATGAGAGTAAAAGGAAGACTCTGCCTGAGGTCCCTGAATGATCACACCCCTCCACGCCTTGGGCTGTGAACAGGCCAAGTCAAAAGACAAGGGAGACGGTGTAATAACCCCTTGCCTTGACTTTCACAGTCCTTATCTGGCGGAGGCTCCCAACACACACGGTGGTTATTATTCCTACTTTAAAGACCCTGGAATAGACAGTGGAGACAGGAGGTGATCTGGGAGTCTGGCCTGAGAACCCCACAATATGTCTCCTTTACACCAAGGGGTGGAGGGGAAAAGCCAGGGCCCAGGGAGCCCTTATGGTATTCCATACCATTGAAGCAAATACTTCTCAAGTGACCGCCATGGTCTAGCCCCAGTCCTGGGGACAGCAAGACAGGGTTGTCCTTGTCATCAAGGAGGACAAAGACAGACATGACCCTCTCCTCAGACAGACAGCTAATACCAAATAGGTCAAGAGAGTGAAGGAGCTGAGGTCCTGTGAGCGGCCTTAACCCTGGAGAGCGACCGGTGAGAAAGAGGTGGAGGAAGATGGGTGGGAAGGCCCGAGACCTTCCAACTGAGAGCCAAGGTCAAAGGTGTCAGCTTGGGCCTGGCCTACTGTGTGCTGGGTGTGAGGCAGGTGCTTTGCATGTATCTTCTTGATTCAAGGAAGGCCAGCTGACTGAGGAGGAACCTCAAGTCCAGGATTTGACAATCCCTCTCATTTGCATAGTGTGTGTGTGTGTTTTTCCGGCACGTATCTGTCATCTGTCATATCTGAAGTCCTGCGATGTGCCTGTAAGGTAGGGAGGGAGGAGATGACTGTTCCCGTTTGACAGCAAGAGGAACACCCACGGACGAGGCTACCGATTTACCTAAGGCCACCAGTTGGTACTGACACGTCGGGCCTGAAACTGGGGTCACCAGCTCACGGCATCAGAAGCCTTCTCAAAGCTGCCATTCCACAGTGTCCCGGTGTCTCGACTTCACCGAAGAGAGAGCTGGGAAGCAGATCAAGAGAACGGAGCTCTCTAGACCTCTGTCACTGTGGAGCAGGGGTGTGCAAACTTCACAGGCACGTGTGTGAGTGCGCCCTCCCAGGTGAATGGAGCCTTTCCCTGGCATGGGAGGGGTGCAGTATCAGCTGTCTCATACCCAGTCAGCCTCATGTCTTGACTCTAGCACATTCCAACGCAGAGGAAGCTGACAGTGGAGAAGCGAGGCCTCATCCCAGCTGTACTCTGACTCACAGTGGCCGCTGTACTGGGGCCGAGCCACTTCAGATTCCCAACAAGACTAAGTAGACACCACCCCGGCTGCTAGTTCACGCTCTCTCATTTTATTTCCTCCTGTTAGAATCCTGGCAATTGCGAATAGTGACGGACCTCAGACATGATGTCCCAAAGAAGTGGTGGTAAGACCTAAAACACAGACCACAGAGCAGGAGTCTTGAAGCATCACACCCAGCTCTGAGGTCAGTAACTGCACGTTATAAGCATCTCTGTAATACAGTGTTTTGTTTAGCAGAGCAGGAGGCAGGCCATTGCCAAAGCAAGCAGCCTCCCCTATGGAGATACCTAGTTCAGGCTAGACCGGGCAAGCTGGGTTCTAGTTCCCTGAAGCCCAAGGAGGAAAAAGAGTTCCAGGGGCCACCTGACCTGGGTGTCGACACCCAGATACACCCAGTCAGTGACTTGCCAAACCCAAACCCAGCTGTGAGCCACCCAGCTTCATCAGCAGTGATCAATCACACTCACAGTCACCCACAGGACGGCTGCTCTCAGAGGAAATATTTTTTTCAGCCAGCCCCACACAGGGTCTTTCTGAGCCTGACAGGGGCACCCCAGGGTTCTTGTGCTGGCCAGTGGACCATCCGGGTTTCTGGCTACATATGTTGTGAACTGTGCCCTACCACGTTGAACCAGAGGGCTCTCTGGGGATGCTCTCAACTGGGGGAAAAGGACGGGGGATGGGGGAGGGCCCTGACTGTGTGGTGGCCCCAGTGCTACACAGAGCGTTCCAGCCTTGGAAACCTGCTCCTTCCTAGCTGTGTGACCTTCAGCATGTCACCTGTCACCCCCTCTGTGCCTTTGTGGGAAGATGAAAGTGAGAATCTGGGGGCTGGAGAGATGGCTCAGCGGTTAAGAGCACTGGCGGTTCTTCCAGAGGTCCAGAGTTCAATTCCCAGCAACCACATGGTGGCTCACAACCATCTGTAATGGGATCTGATGCCCTCTTCTGGTGTGTCCGAAGACAGCAACAGTGCACTCATATAAATATAATAAATACATCTTTGAAAAAAGAGAGAAAGAAAGTGAGAATCTGAGAAGGAATGAGTGTTCATTCAGGGATCACTAAGCACTCACGGTCTTTCAGTTTTACCTCGACTCTGTGAAGTGTCCCTAGCAACAGGATAGTGTAGGGCAAGTGCTAGTTGTAAGGACACAAGCGACTGTTCCACCGTTATCACTCCGATTGAACGCTGGCTTGGCTTTGAGCAGCCAGCCCAGCCCATGGCATGGTTAACAGCCTCACTTTCTCCCTGTCTGTCAAACGGGGCCATCCCTTCCCGGCCTTAGCTAGAAGTAGCTGGAGCCCAGGCAGCCTCCTCCTCTGGATCCAGGTGGGGAGGCTGTGATGGTGGGCAGGCTCCAGATAACACTGCTGGCTGCATCTGAGGTAATTACATGCCGTCTCCTAATTATACCAGAAACTCACTTTCTGCCCTTTGGAAAACTGCTCCCCCTGCTCCCCCTCCGGTGTGGGAATTCTTTTCTTACGTCCCAGTCCCTTGGCTGCTTGTCTGACTTTTTTCCCTTTCTCTACAGGGATGGGGGAAAAAACTGAGCTCCACCTCTCAATCAGAGAACTGTCTCTTTTCAGTTAGGCATTGATGCATTAGCAGTCGGTCACTGAGGGTCACTCTGTGATGGACGGAGTGTGTGGAACTCTGGGGACACAAAGGTGACTCTGTCCTCTGAGTCTATCCTCCAGTGTCCCCAGTTCTTGATGGCTCCCTGAGAAGACACCAGAGTAACTCTTGACTTGTATGTATATGTGTGTTTACACGTGTGCATAGGAGTGTGCACACGCCTGCTGTGCATGGTCATGTGTGGTCAGAGCATTCTCTCCTTCCACCATCTGTGCCCGGGAATCGAACTCAGGCCCCTCAGGTGATCTGTGCCTTAGCCTTGTGAATTTTTGGAGGAGGCAGAGGGCATAGAGGGGGAGGGGAGTTAAAAAAAAGGAAAAGACTGATGCAGCCAGCACCCCCCCCCCACCGCCTCCTCACCCACACCCTGCACCCACAGCCCAATGGGTATTCTTCTCGATGCTTCATACGTGCAGACACTGAATGAAGAGCTGGGGGGGGGGTCACCCATCTGTGAGCCCTCTGGGCTTCAATACAGGCGCGACCCTGCTGCGAGGTTCTGGGTCGGCAGACTCAGCAATGACACAGCAGGTCAGAGGCTGACCTGGGAGCCTTCTTGCCGCGTCCTTAGTCTCCCAGGCCAGCGGTTTTAAAACTTGAACACACATCAGAATCCCCTGGAAGGCCTGTTAAAACAGAGAGCGGCCCGCCCCGCCCCCAAAGTGTCTGATTCAGTACATTTAGGGCAGGGCTAGGAATTTGCATATCCAAGTTCCCACGTGAGGACAAGCCAGGGGCTGGGGATTGAGCTGTGCGTGCCAGGCAAATGCTCTAACTGAGCTCCCCAACCCCCGCCCCCCATCACAGCAACCACGTTTTGGGAATGGTGCTCTGGATGAGCCAATAATAATTACGTCTTATGAATAATAACTCTCTTCTCTTGCCTCGTTTCAAAAGTTACGCAGGCTTGTAAAACTCAAGTATATAAAATTTGAGTCGGGTGTGGTGGTGCACACCTGTAATCCCAACCCTGAAGAAGCTGAGGCAGGAGGATCATGAGTTGAAAGTCAGTCTGAGCTACTTGAGTTCTAGACACGACACTCAGTGGCAAGGTCTCACATACGTACATACATACATTCAAACACACATACAAGCATAGAAAGGAACTTAGAGGCACAACAAAATGCAGGGAACCGATCTACATCTTGTACCTAATGCCTGGGTTTAGAAACTTTAGTCTGGTTGGGATCCAGATGAGAGCGTGGCTCTTTCATGAAATCTTGACTAATCAGTGTCACTTGATACACACCCATTCCTCTTTCCCTTTTGGGATTACCAAGAAGGATGAAGTTGATGCGCTGATCGACGCTTGCCAGAATGTCTAACCATGCAGTCAGTGTCTCCGGAATCCGGGCCACTGTCGCTCTTTTCGTCTGAACCCGGCATAGGGCTCGGAAGTTGGTTCGGACCACATGGGGCTAGCCTGCTTCCTAGACCTTGCAAACGTGCAGAACGGCCTCCGTTACCAACTACCCCCCGCCCCCGCCCCTCTTGCTCCCGCCCCCGCTCCGCCCAGTTTTACAGCCCGAGCTTAATGAGGGCTTTTAACTTTTCATTCACCAGCAGCGTAACTCCGACTTTTAATAACACACCTCCTGCACGACAAAAATTTGCTCCTGGCAATCACGGTTTCGACCACAAAACCGCAGCGGGGCGGCGCTCTGAGTTAACTCTTTCAGTGCTGCGGGGCCTAGGGGGAGGGGGAGGGAGGCGTTGTGAGCCCTCTAGCCTTGGGCTACCCTCAGTGGTCACTCTCCAGTCTCTGTTACCAATGGCAGAGGGTCTGGGCTGTGGGACGCAGAGGTCAGAGCGCTGAGGCATGGTGTCCACAGAATGGACCAAGAGTGTATGAAAGGTAGTGAAACCCTCCGCCGTCCTTCAACAGACTTCATGGACTGCCTTCATGGACTGCCTTCTACACAGTAGGACACTTCGGAGAGTCTGAAGAGGCCAATGGTCACCAAGAATCTGGCTCTGGCCTGTGCCAGACAGCCCACTTAGCCAGGCCTATGGTGGGCAGTGTGGAGGTTGGGGTTGTTTTTCCTGAGAAGTCAGAAGCTTCTCAGCCAGCTTCCGCCACGGGGTACTGCAAGGCTGTGGGCTGGAAGCACCCAGGGTGGCTGGCAGAAGTGCCAGGCGCTGGGTCTGACCACATGAAAGGCCAGGTGTTCACCACCCACCAGCTGCCTGGAGCTGGTTTCTGACTTACATTGGCTAGTTTTTTTCAGCATCACCCCCCACTGAAGGCCTAGGAATGGGGTTGGGGGGCCTGGTGGTCAGAGCTTAGTTTTTCCCTGTCAGGTAGGTGTGTTCATAGTGGACACTCCTAGGAAGCCGAGAGTCAGGAAGGGCAGCCTCATGACTTGATTTGAAGCAGATGCGGACCTGACTTTTCCCCACTGCCCTAGGGCTGACAAGTTGTTTATTCTCTGAGGGCTGGAGATGTCTGCTTAGCCTAGGATGATGTTCCAGGCAAGGCCACCGCAAGACCAAGGCCACAATAGCAGCAGCAGCATCTCAGAACACACACACACACACACACACACACACACACACACACACCACAAAGACACACCCATACACACATACGTGTATGCACCCACACTCACACATGCCCACAACCTGTCTCTCTTTCTCCCCCCTCCTATCCCCCCACTAATACACACTCACAGGTACCCACGAACTCCCCAGTTCTAGGAGCAGCTGAGCTCTCAGGGTCAATCACTGTAATCGAAAATGGGAGCTTCAAAGATGGGCTGAAATTACTCGGCAGGTACAGGTTTTCCTGAATGGAGAAGCCCTCTACGGCCAGCTTATCTGACTTCAAACCCAAACCATCCAGGGCACAAGCTGAAAACCTGTTCAAGTAAGCCAACTTCCACCGACCTGCCCGCTAAGGAGTGACCTGAACAGAGTCTCTGCAGCCTCAGTTGCGGTAACTGGCATGTCAAAGTGTGTTGGAGCCGTGTCTCAAATATGTGTGTATGTTCAAAGTCTAGGAAAGTAAAAAGCAGGAAGCTTCTTCACAAACGCCCAGTTATTGATTTCTCCACGAATCGAGAAAGTCACTATGAGCACGGTCCAGGTTTTAAATCAATCGCTTTTCCCCTGAAGTACTGCCACTGGTCACGGCCCCCGGGGCCAGAAGATGAAGGGCTGGGTAAGTGACTGACCTGAAGTCACTCAGTTAATAAGTGCAGGGGTTGGGACTTGAAGCCAGGCTCTAGCACCGTGTCCTGTTTTTACTTTAGTTGGGGTCCAACTGTGTCAAAACACTGTCCCTAGAATCTACTAAAAAAGAAATCTGATGCTTGCAACTACAGCGGTTGGACCGTGGATGTAGCTGGCGAGTCAGACACGCCTAAGAGCTGGCGGGTACACCGGAGCCCGTCTGCAGTTAGGACTCAATTCTTCTGCCTGTGTTTGAGTTCTTAACCCCCGAGGAAAAGCTCCAAAGAGAGGAAGAGAGGAAACAGAGGAGGAGAGGAAACAACGAAGGGGGTCACTGCTAATGGAAGAAAGGAGGAGTTGGTGCCTTTCCTGCTAGCTCCTTGCCCACAGGTTAAAGCAGCTCACACCCTCGACGTCTGTCTTCTCCTACATCTGGACCTGAAGCAGAGGCTGGCAGTGAGAATAGCGTCAGCCAGTCAGGGATTCTGAACCCCAGATGTGGGCAGGAACGCACCTGCATCCTGCCAGGCAATACAGATGACCTCACCGAAATCTAGTCCCCGGCTTCCCCGGGGTTAGAACTGCCTCTGGATAAAACTGACCACATGTTATTGAACAGAACTTCAGACCTGTCTCTCTTTGGTAAGCATTTTATAGCATTCGGTATACTGAAGAACCCTATACAGCTCTCTTGTTCCAATTTTCCGGACCAGGGAAATGATAAGTCCAACGACTTTTTAAGAATGAACAGCGGAGGAGAGACAGAGCCTGGGTTTGAACCTAGGGAAAGTCATTACAGAGCCTGTGTATTCCAGCACTACACTGTAGTAGCCAGATCGCTTGGGACTGTTCCAACTCAACATAAAGGACCTTTAGAGAAACTCAACGCTTTGCCTAAGACAGCTCTGAGAACCACCTCCAGGACGCTCCCTTTGGGAAGAGGAGAGAAAGTTTCCCCAGGGCGGGAGTGTCTCTGATTTCCAAGGCCCCTCCAGAGTATCAAAAAGCGATGCCAAGATTCACGGTTTCAGGCAGCCCGGTGTTTGCCTTCCTCGAAACTGCTCAGCACAGAGAGAAAGAAAAACTATTTTCCCAGGGAAACAGTCAGCTCTAGGTAGAGAGAGCTGAACGTGCCCCAACACGCCAAGGCAGGATCGTCAACCCATTCATTCACCCTTACAAATTGCCGTGTGAATCCGGGCGCCGGCCTCCCTTGCTCTTCCCTCTGCAGGAAACCCCAGCCAGCCCGGGAGGCCAGGCATCCGCGGCTTTACTCACTCAAGTTCATTCGACATCTTCCTTCTCCGAGGTTCCGGCGATCCGGCTCCTGTTGGCTCGCAGGCGCTGCTGATCGCTTGTCTCTAATTCTCCTGTGACACAGACATTCCCTCCCTGCCCGGGGAAGCGTTTGCTCGACGGTGCGCTCTGGATGTTGAGATTTTGCTGACAGCGGTCCCCTGCGGCGGTGGCGCTGATTGGCTGGAAGCACAGGTGCCGACTGCGGCTAGACCACAGCAGGTGCAGATGTTAACTTTTGGCCCACCAGCAGGGGCGGAGCTCTGGGGGGCTGTCTGGGTGGAGCCGGCCAATTCCTTCTTAGCTGAGGGGGTGAGAGGGGTGGAGACGAGGGAGAAGGGAGGAGACAAACGTTGTGAAGGAACCAGGGAACTAGAGGAAAAATACAGACAGGTACTTGGCTCTAAGGGAAATCGCTGTCTCTCTCATCACTCATATCGTGAATTCCAGAAACATCTCCCCACAGACACCGTATCTCTTTACATTCACCTTCTCTACCCGGAAAATTTCACGGAAGAGGGCAGGTAGCTCTCTCTGAGTCCCCTCTCTTTTCTCCAGAACTTTCCCCTTCAGGTAACAAACAATACAGGTTCTAGTTTGGTTAGCCAAGTGATTTCTCCCGATTCTCCCAGTAACCGGCTAGGATGGACTTTCTGTCAACTCTTCCTTCCACCCCGACCCCATGGCCTTTACAGGAGAGGGAGCAAAAAATGTCAGTTGGAGAGGTAGGGTGACTCGCCTAAGGGTGAGAGTGAGTGTCAGAGACCTGCTCAGTCATCTGGGAGACTAGCTGCTCCTTGAGTTGAAGTTGGTGACCTTAGTTGACAGGGGGGCATTTACTGAGCATTGAGTGTGCAAGGTCTCGCTCTGGATTCTGGGGCAACGGAGAAAGAAAAATGCTGGATTCTACTCAGGAGGGGTCCCCACACACATACACACAAATGCATGAGTCCGTGTGTGTGTGTGTGTGTGTGTGTGTGTGTGTGTGTGTGTGTGAGAGAGAGAGAGGGGGGGGTGGGGAATTAGGGCAGGGCAACCTTCCATCTTGGGTGATGCCAATCTGAACGGGACGTGGGCAGACCACATGCCTCTGGCCAGCCCAGAAAGGATGGAAAAGTTAAAGATGGCTGCTCCAGGAGTCTTAGCTGGGCAGTCATCATTAAGTGTCTGACTCCGTGCTGGGCACTCCAGAGATGCCTCTTAGGTGAGGGGATGGTAGGGGATCGGCTGGGAACAGTCTAGGGTGGTAAACCCAGAATGCCCACAAGTACCAGCAGGGACAGAGGGCTTCCATGGGGTTAATAGGAAAGGAAATCTAAGCTATGAATCTTGGAATCTTATGCTTACCCTTTTACTGCTACCTTTACCCCTCCATGCCCACGCCTACCATCCCCATCTCCCACTCTCCCAACCCCCCATCCTCACCCCAATTCTTTGCTTGTTCTTCTTGGGAACCTCACCTTGAGCATTCTCTAGAGGAAAAGCAACTTTACCCTAAAAAGCCCTGTCTAATAATTCAGGAGAGCCCTCTTAGGATGGGCTTGAAGAACTTTCTCATTGGAAAGTGTTTCAAGGTGACCCCCAGGGAGCCCCGATAATAGCAAAGGACCACGGTTGATGGCTAACACAGCTAGCTCTGTGGGGCAGCTCTTTTCCAGTAATGCTTGTGAGAGCAGACATCCAGTCCTCAGATTTCACATGGCTTTATTCTGTTCCCTGCAAAGCCCTTCCGGAGGATTTCCTCACATCATCGGGTGTCTATCTCCCCTTCCTCTGGAACGTGAGTTCCATAGGAGCAGAAGCCTGTCTGTCTTGGTCAGTCTCCAGCACTGGCTTAGGTGTCTGACTCCCAGTAGGTGAGGTACTTTGTAAATCGGGTTTCATGCTGGGCCATCTTCGTGTATCATGTCAATACCAAAAGTGAGTCAGGCACCTTGTTATCATCCCATGAGATGAGGGGACAGGGAGGCCCATCACTCAAAGCAGGTGAAGCCAGAGGCAATGCGTGCGAGCGAGCGGTGACTGGATCTGAGTGAGCGAGCGGTGACTGGATCGCTCACCGAAGTCACGGTGCTGAGAGGAGCTGCAGGCCCGTGGCCTTCCGAAGGATGGCACACTTCTCTTTGTAGGCTTCTCCCTGTCTAACTCACCTCGTGAAAGGGCTGGAGAGTTTCTGTCAGCTGTGTTGCAATGGATGTGGTGTGACTCATGCTCGATGAGCTGGGGGAAGGGGGGTGCGCTGGGATTTCAGGTGGCGTGTCTGTGCCTGCTGGGCTCCATAAACGGGTCCTCTCCCTCTCTGTGTCCTGGCTCTGTGCTTACAGCTGTTGTTAGGGATCAGCAGAGGGTCCTCGTGCCTCCTTACACAGGAAGCCCCCAGAAGGTGCCCCATAGGTACCACGGATGTGGGGAGGAGCAAGTGTGCAGGGTCACAGGAGTCCTTCTGGCCATGTGCTAAGGCCAACACAGACCTTCATGGCCACAGCTTCAAGAGGCCAAGATTCTGAAGTGATATTGCGCAAGTCTGGATGCCTGCTTTTCCTAGTCCTGGGGATGTGATGTAGCCGAGAGCCAGGGGAGGCTGGCATGACTGCCCTTGCATGGACAGCCCAGTTCTGGGTTGTTCTGTCTAAGAAATTATAAGCATATTCTGCCAATCAAATGAAACATGACTAGATTCACTAACAGTGACACTAAGTAATGACAGCTGCTATTCCGTGTCAGAATTACCTCTGTGAGGGGATATAGTGATAGAAGACACGGTGCTGGGGTCTAGTCCCAGCCTGGGCACCTTACCAGCACCGTGAGGTTGGGCCAGTGACTAACCTCTGTTTTCCTCATCTATATTTGGGTACAAAACCATGCTCCCACCTCACAAGGCAAATCGCTCCGTGTGGCATGTGACCACTTACGATTCATTTGCTGCAGAAGAGTGTGGTACCCCCTCCCCCTCCCCGCTTAGGACCACAATGCTAAACAAGCAAACCAGCCCCCAAGGGCACACACCACACATCTACATTCAATGTGACAGCTTTGCTAACTGTTCTTCCTCCTAACATGCTAGGTCTCCATGACTACTCAAATCTCAGGAACACCTGTTAGCCTATAAAGAAATATGGAAGTGTTGAATGCCCAACAGAGATGCTCTGTGGGAACCAAAATGACAAGATTGGATTCCCCCCTCCTCCGCCAGTCAGTCTGCGTTGAGCTTGCTAACGCAATCTAAGAGGTTCTACACAATTCTCCATCACCTTTGAACGAGGCCAGGCACGCAGCTGGGCGGTAAAGACTTTGTAGGCCCCGGGTTTGATCCTTGGCAAACCCCCCACCCCAGAGAGTGATTAAGCCAAAATTAGTGCCTACAGACCACACCGCCATTGTGCTCCTGTCCTTCCTAGGGCAGAGGTGGAGATGAAGAGACAAGACTAAGGGCCAAGGAGATGATTCAGTCAGTAAAATGCTTGCTGTGCAAACATAGCCCGAGTTTATCCCCAGAACCCACATTAAAAAAAAAAAGTCAGGTGTGGTGGTGCACAGCTCGTAAACCCCTGGGGTTAGGGAGTTAGAAACAGATCCCTGGCGGAGCTCTGGGGCTCACTGTCTCCTCAGCTTAGCTGCTCTGTGAGTTCCAGTCCCTTGAGGACCCTGTCTCAAAGAAATCCAAGATGGATGGAGCCTGAAAAATGACATTTGAGAATATAGCCTGGCACATGCAAATGTGTACACATGTGCTCACACGAAGAGGAGACTCAAGTCGTCTGACATCGGCTCTAAGCAGTGAGCATAGATTTTAGCTCTGCACTTCACTCAGCAACGGCAGTTACTGACACTTATTAGCACTGTGGCTCTTGCTTAGAATCTCCACCTAACGGTGGGGTCCACGGTTCCTTTCCCAGATGGGCCTGGCTCCTGCAGGACCATTTCTGCCTGCCTGAAGCTGAGACTTCTGGAGCCAGCTGCCAGAAACCTTGGGCAAAAACTTTCACTGACTGGAACTCCGTCTCCCCTCAATAGCGATACAAAGAGAGACAACAGTGCAGTGGGCTCTGGTGGGCCAGGCAGAACTCTCATGCTTGATGTCTGTAGCTCGTGACACTCGAGCCCTTTGAATTGATTTCTATGACCGAGGTGATCTTACAGAGGCCAAGAGAGGTGATGTCACATCTATGACTCTCCTGTCTCGACAGAACCAAACTGCAGTCTGCCTGCCTCCAGAGCCTTGGAAACGGTCCTTTGAATTTGTCCAGGCCTAGCGTGGATGGACAGATAAGGAAGCAGAGGCGGAATGAAAGTTGGCAAGTTGGCTGACGTTTTGTGTAAAGGATTGTGGGAGCTGTACGCTTCCAGAGGGTGGGAATAACACAAAGGAAAACCTTACACAGACCTTGCCGAGGGCTCCAGCTCACCAGATGGTCAACGACTTGAACAAAAGGAAATATGTGTACAATTTACCAAAGGTTTTAACACCTCGGACAAGCCTCCTGTTGCCGCCTCCCCTCCCCCACAAGAGAAGACCTCTGAGCGTAGAGCCCATGTTCTCTCTTTATTAGCGTATCTCAGGGATTTCACATCTGTAAGTTTCCCTCTAAACTCTCATCCCCAAGTTAGATGAGCCCTTGATGGAAGATCAATGGCAAACAAACAAACAAACAAACAA
The DNA here is from genome assembly GCF_021556685.1 of Rattus norvegicus. NCBI lineage: Eukaryota > Metazoa > Chordata > Mammalia > Rodentia > Muridae > Rattus > Rattus norvegicus. The sequence continues at coordinate 153,823,713 of NC_141538.1, forward strand.
AAAAACCTCCAAAAAAACTTAGTACCTAATGAAGGCCTTGTAGGTGGGTGGGTGCCATGTAGCAAGGGGTCCAATCAACCATCTTCCGGTCCAATGCATAGCCAAGTTCCCAGCATCCACACCCAGCTGTCCTTACGGCACCCCAAGCTATTCATCCAGCTCTTTCCCAGGGGTCAGGGTGAGAATTTGGCCCCATTTGATACGTAGGTTGAAATTCAGAGAGAACCCCTAGCTAAGTGAAGAACCAGGGCTCTTAGATGAAGCATCGCCTGACGCACCAGCATAGACCCATGGGGGGTCCTGGAGGTCCAGAGTGAACTTCCCAGTTTGCTGCGATTTCCCCTATCATCACTGGATCTAAACTGAGATAGAGGACGAGCCCCTCCGGTCTTTTGAAGGCTTTACCAGAGGCTCAGGACAGGATGTGGGAGGGGACAGCCTCCAGCCCCTTTTACAACAGATCCTTAACAGTTCCGCCAACAGCAGCACTGCCTACATTCCTGCCCAGCGGTTCCTGGACTGTACAGGGTCCAAAGTCTCCCTGAAGAGTCTCCCCCTGAAATGAGTGACCTCAAAAATAAGTGTTTGTTTTCCTGATCATCCTTGATAAGAACGAAGGAAGCACACCATCGGAATTGGCAAGGGTTAGAGGTCCCATGCAGACCTCTTCAGCCTGTGCTTTGGAGAAGTAATTTTATTCATGGGCGTTTGGTGTGAGCCGATCTGGGTGCAGGGGGCCCTAAGAGATGCCCAGCAGGGCTCCATTTGCCATCCCCACAAATCAGTCTGGACCAGTGCTCTTTAGCAAGGTTAAAGAAAGGGGAAGAAGGTACCAACGCACTGTCAGGCACCAGGGCACTGTGAACGCATCCCTGTACCTCAGATGCCACTAGTTGGGTATACAATACAGTTGTCAGAGCTCACAGCTATGAATGAAGAGAAGCCCCAGAGGGACACCTCCCCCAAAGAGACCTGAGCAAAGCTGTGGTGGTCTGATTCCTCGTTCTTACACGATGCTTCCTCATAAGTCTGTCTGTTCCCATCCATAAAACCCACTCAGAAGGAGCAAGGAAGGCCTCAGGGAACCCGGAGGAAAAGGGAACAGGAACAGTTTAGAGTCGATTATTTCTATCCATCTGTCAACATGACTTCTTTTGTTAGGAGGAAAAGGAAAACGTATAGTTATTAAAGAGGAGCCAGTCAGACAGGCATATACTGAGCTGAGCAGGGAAGGGAGAAGTGCTAAAGTACTCCTTAGGGGTATTTGCCTTGTGGCCAGGAACTGGCTAGGAAAAGTGGAAGCCAGAGGGAGGGGAGCACGGGGGCCCTGATCCTGGAAGGAGCAGGCTTGTTGGAAAAGACATAGGTGTGTGTGTGTGGGGAGCCCTGAATCTCACACTTCCCAGGGACTTGAACCTTGGGCCCTAGCTATCACTGTTGATCCAACATCGCCAGCCACTGCAAGCAGTATGGGGCACATCCACACCCCCTGCGGTCAAGGAAAGTGGCCAAGGTCTGGTTCCAGCGGGTGGGGGGGTGGGGAGGTGGGGGGGCGCTCCCCAGGCTGTGTCCTCTGCCACATGCTGGGGGAAGAAATAAAACCCCTGCCGGAAACCTGTTTTCTTTTATGAACTTCTACAAAATCAATCTTGTTATCAAATTTCACAGAATTCCATGCATGTTGGGAACCTGTAAGAGTTCTCAGTCTTGGGGTTGGGGATTTAGCTCAGTGGTAGAGCGCTTGCCTAGCAAGTACAAGGCCCTGAGTTTGGTCCCCAGGTCCGAAAAAAAGAAAAAAAAAAGAGTTCTCAGTCTTTACCCTAGTGGGTCCAGAAGTCTCTATTATAGACCACTGAACCCAAACACACACACACACACACACACACACAGAGAGAGAGAGAGAGAGACAGAGACAGAGACAGAGACAGAGGCAGACAGACAGAGACAGGGACACCAGAGAGACACAGAGAGACACACGCACAGAGGGACACATACACAGGGACACACACACACACAGAGACACACACAGACACATATACACAAAGAGAGACAGAGAGACACACACACAGACACACACACACACACACACAAAGAGAGAGAGAAACTTGAGAGCTTGGGTTCTGAGTTCAAATCCTGGATCTACCACATATTACTATGTGACCTTGGGCAAACATTTTGGCCACTCCAAACCCTAGTTTCAGTCTGTGGAGTAGGCATGACTCCGATCAGTAAGGCCTTGATTGATGAGGCAACACATGCAAAGTCCTTAGCTCCGTCCTGGTGAGTGGTGACTGTTATCCTACCTTATCACCAGGGGCGGGTGCCACTTACCACCCCGTAGTACAGGGAGTGTTTGTCTCTTTTGTATCTGTCACCTAAGGAGCTCGACCCAGGACAGACATGCCTGACGATGAGGCTTAGTCACCACATTCCCCTGCCTCTGAGGGTGTAAGCAGGACCTGTTCTGTGCCCAAGGTTCCTGAGAAATCAGGATGGAGCCTAAGAAGCAAGCAGTCGAATTGCTTTAAAGATGAGCCTTTGGCCCGGGTCCCCTCCCCCTGCACAAGGGACACCATCACCAGGTTTCCCAGGTCACCTGCACTCTTACCCACTAAAGGGCTCTGAGTGCATGGGCCTCTGGGGAGATAAGAGTCCTGATAGGCAGGTGACAGTGACCTGACTCTCTAGCCTGTGGCTTTGGTGGTTCCTCTGAATGACCTGGTGAACCACTTAGGGTCACAGTGTTTAATCTGGCCGTCCCCCCACTCCCCCCACCCCCACCCCCACCCCCACCCTCCCACCCCCCCACCCCCCAACCCCCAACCCCTGGAGCTGGGGACCGAACCCAGGGCCTTGAGTTTGCTAGGCAAGCGCTCTACCACTGAGCTAAATCCCCAACCCTCAGCCTCTATTTTTTTTTGAGACAGGGTTTCTCTGTGTAGCCCTGGCTGTCTGCCTGCCTCTGCTTTGTGACTGCTGGGATTAAAAGTGTGCACCGAGACCACATATGTACAACAACAATGCCAAGCAACCAGAGCTTCCAGGGACTAAGCCACTACCTAAAGACTATACATGGACTGACCCTGGACTCTGACCTCATAGGTAGCAATGAATATCCTAGTAAGAGCACCAGTGGAAGGGGAAGCCCTGGGTCCTGCTAAGACTGAACCCCCAGTGAACTAGACTGTTGGGGGGAGGGCGGCAATGGGGGGAGGGTTGGGAGGGGAATACCCATAAGGAAGGGGAGGGGGGGAGGGGGGAGAGGGATTTTTGCCCGGAAACCGGGAAAGGGAATAACACTCGAAATGTATATAAGAAATACTCAAGTTAATAAAAAAAAAAAAAAAAAGTGTGCACCACCACCACCTGGCTAGTTTCACCCTCTTCTGATTTTCACTTTTTGGGGGGGTTCCCTGAAGCTTGCAAGTTAGGCCGGAGGTATTGCAAAGTAAGACTCTAAGTCAACATCTTCTAATGCCTTCCGTCCTTGGCAACACAGACAAGTGCTGGACTCAGACTCACGGAGGTTTGAAACCGGGCTGGGCGTTTGGTCAGCTGTGACAAATATCATCCTCAAAGGCCACTCTATCTAACTAGCCGTCTATCAGAAGTCACTTCTCTGCCAGGGTAACTGTTTGCAAGACCCCAAGATTGCTTTCTGGAGTTGCAGTGAGGGCCCCAGGGGAGGTAGAGGATAGCAAGCAAGAAGGCACTGAGGGGCCGTCTAAGGAACTAACCAGCCCCAAGCCTTAGCTTATGGTAAGGAGGGGGTGCCCTGCAAACCTCACCATAAAAGAGGCTTCACCTGGGAAGAAGACATCATCTTTTGGGAGTCCTGGTGACCTCTGACACCGTTCTTACCTCCCACCCCCAGCCAAGTCACACCCAGTAAATGACAAGTGAGAGGAATGGAGAGGAAGCCAGCTCCTAAGAGTGGGAGCCCCCCTGCTGAGTTTTCCTGATACTCTGCTTGAACCCTGAGGGAATGACATGGGTGGGATTTGCAGAAAATAAAATACAGGCCCTTTTAACTTGCTCTACCAGTTTTTTACCCTTCTTCTGTTTAGGGAAAAAAAAAAGTCCTTTAGCTGTTTTAATGCTCCAGGTTTCTCTCCATTTAAAGAGACAATGGCTTTAGGAGAAATGCTCTCACTATGGGACCCAGAGTCCTTTAGAAGTGATCCCTCCCCACGCCCAACACTGTAGCAGACAGTTTTCCTGTCAGGAGGGCCAGCTGAGGCCCAGGGCAGCACAGAGACTGGCTTTAGGTAAAGCTGGGATTTGGATGAGTCCCTCAACTCAGAAGAGCGTTGGCTGTGGTCAGCTATAATTTTGTATACAAACCTGACCAGAATCCCTTCTAGAAACGGACACAGTTAAGGGGCACAGACCTTCCCACCAGAGTTTGTTTCCCAGAAGAACCTTGGAGTTCTACCACATGCTTCTGTGGCATGGAGAGTGGGGTGAGCGTCCTTCTCAGTTGCTGTCCCATCCAGTGGCTGCTGGCTTTCCTCTCCCTTTGCCTCAGAGCTTTTCGAGCCACACTTTCTGTGACAGCTGAGGAACAGTTTGTCCCTGCGATTCTAGACTCTTCTCTCCTGTTCCAACCCAAACCTCTTGTGAGGTTGGACTTCTTTCTCTTGGGTTCTCTGAGCTCCTGCTGGGGAACCCCATAACGCATCTTGAGGAACATGAGGATTCCCAAGATGCTGCAGGCCAAAAGGGTTCTGAAACCATGATCCTCCTGGAAATGGACAAGACAGTCAAGCCTTTGAGGAGTCCTTAAGTGGCAAACCTATTTTCTTGATTTCTTTAAGGCTGACCTTTGGCTTTCTGTCCCACAGACATGTCTATAATAACAGGGTGACTCGGCGATCCCATTCAGGACATTAGGGAAGTGCTGTTCCCAATTCTCCACCGGGGTGGGAAGTTGACCCTGTGTTTATCAATGGAAGTCCTTCTCCTTTCTCAGGGTTGAATGGCCAAACTCCCCACCCCCACCCTCAAATGTGCACAAATCCCTCCCCTGCCAGCACTTTAGTCAGAGACCAAAGCTGGGTATGAAGTGTAACGGACAGTAACTGGAGTCCCAGACACAGTGAGCGAATGAGTGAGAAGCCACCGGGCCAAGCATCATTCGGATGGATGAATGAACTCACTGGACAACGGAATGACTGGCCTCTAAGCTTGTCCTCAACTCTGTGCTACGCCATCTTCTGTGGCTACATACATGTCTTCTCCAAATGCAGACCTCATCAAGCTACCTTTCCGGGCAGCTCCAGGATGAAGCCCACGCCTGGACCAGTGCTGACATTCTGCCATCGAACCTGCAGCACCTCCCCCTCTGTCCTCACTCTGAGAGCCCTTTATTTTCTCCTGTACCTCAGAACTCCCTCAGGTTACTTCAGGGGAGCCACAAATGGATTCCGAGGATTGCCCAGGGTAGTCTTGGTCATGGGTACACTTTTGCCTCCCTTCCCTCTCTCCTTCTAAGGCTGTTTATTCTAGCGCTGCGTGCGCTTTCAGGCTCCGTCCTGTCAGGCTGTGAAAGGAAAGAGGCCAGGCATTAAAAGAGGGAATTCAGACTGATTCCAGGCAGGCGAAGGCTAAGAAAAGACAACCCGGATAGGTATGAGTAGCACACACCCAAAATCTCAGCAGTCAGTAAGCGAAGGTGGGAGGACTGCGAGTTCAAGGCCGCTGTGAGCAGCAATGCTCTCTTTGGCAGCTTGTCTACAGGAACTGGATGATACCGAGGTGAGCACAGCCTCTGTGCCAGGATGACATGCAAGTCCTGAAATCTGACACTTCTGACTGGGCAGCAGCAGTGCATGCCTTTAACCCCAGCACTCAGGAGGCAGAGGCAGGAGTTCGAGGCCAACCTGGTCTACAAAGTGAGTTCCAAGACAGCCAGGGCTAAATAGTAAGATCCTGTCCAAAATTTACAAAAATGAAAAGACTTCGCGAAACCAATCCATTAGATAAAGATCAGAGTTATGATTACTTTTGGGGTGCAACAGTAAACTCAAAGGGGCATCAAGGATTTGGGGGCAGTGTGGGTGGAATCTAGATCTTGGTTCTGGAGGTAACTGCATGGGAAGGTTCATTGGGCAAAACTGATTGGTCTGTACTCCAAAGATCTGGTCATTTCTCCTGGTATGAATTTAAAAATAAAAATCTTACTGCCATGTCTTCCCTAGCAAGAATTGCCTCCTGTGTCTGTTGATTCTGTCTACATGGAGTTTTCCTTGCAGGGGAGGGCAGAGAGACTACGACTCTGTTATAGGGCGTGAAATATTGGGTAGAGCGACCCAGCAGAGGCCTGCTATCACTACGGTAACTTGTTGCTTGCCGAGGTGCTGCCATGCTCTGGCCAGCTTTTGTGACCTGTGGTTTCCCCACGGGGCAGTGGGAAGGCTTGTGCCTCAGTTTACCGGCTCTCCGTGTGGGTACCATCATATCCAGAATTCCGTTATTGTTAAGTAATGTTTTGATCACACCCACCTGCCCTTTTCTGCCTCTTCCCTGGTCTTCCTCCTCTTCCCTAAGGATGGCTGCTCTCCCTCCATGATATCCAAGTGCCTGCGGAAGGAGGGGACCTAGTTCCTTTTCCTCTGTCCCTGTGCCATCACTGCCACCGTGCTTTGTCGTTACCGTTCATGTCTAAGCAATTATTCTCAACAAAGGAGTTTCTTTCAGGGAAACTGTAAGCTCCCAGGGGCCGGGACAGCTGGTGGAGCTTCCCTCGTCTGTCCCTAAGTATTTCTTTTGTCTCAGACATTCTGCCCACAGCAGATGCCAAGAGAGGGTTGGGGCTCCATCTCAGAAGCCACACATGCCTTTTTCAGTGTCTATACAGCTAATTCTCAGTAAACCTGAAACCTCCCCGGGTCTGTTGTCCCTGGATAAAACTCAGAGTCTGCAAGGAGAGAGCTAAGGCTTGGCGGAAGTGCCACCTTGGCAGGCAAAGGGTGAAGCATGGGGTAGCCGAGCCCCCAGACTGGGTTGGGTGGTTTCTCTACCCACGGAAAACCCAAAAATCTCCGAGGCAGGATGCCTGGGTTTACACCTTCACCACTTGGGCTTCGTATAGGACGTGTTGCTTCAGTCTTTGGACATGGTTTTCTCCAATCCACCAGATGTCATGATGGTCATGGAGGCTGTGTCTCTGTCCCCCACTCCCGGCATTTCTGGATGACATATAAAGCCCCCTGCCCGTCCAGGAGACAGGTTTGCATGGTGGACAAGGAGATGGACTATCTCAGTTTGCAGTCACTGGAGCATTGACAAGGAACTGCTAGCCATACCGCCTGGGTTCAGGACCCTGACAAGCATTCGGTGAGCCCTGGACCTCGATGACGGTTGTCTTTTCCACTTCTTGGGAGGGTGGGAGGGAGCAAGCAGGGATGGTAAACAACTAGGAAAGAGAAAGCCTGAAGTTGGTCCCAGGACTTCCTGACTCAGCAATGTTCTTCAAACTCTGAAATATTAAAACTGGAGAATGGATTGTCTGGTCTAGCTCCTTCACCTGACCCAGAGACACAGAAGAGACGGTTGGTGACCACCGACCCTGGACCTCTCAGAGCGGTCAGGGACTGGCCCTAGGATCAGGAGGCAACAAAACCTCTCACGTAGCTGCTCTTGGGAGGGGAACCCAGGAGCCTCTGGGTGCTTCAGCCAAAAGAGCCAGCCACGCAGCTCGGCCCAGGACAGGTGCCAGCTGACGGTATTGTCATCGGCCGCTCCAATTATTCCTTTTGTCTGATAATTCCAGCTGTGGGTTCCCTCCCAGGGGGAAGTCATCTACCCACTCCTGCCCGAACTTGCCCTCTCTGTGGCTCCCCTGGGTGCCAGCGTGACTCTCGGAATGACTGCTCCTCCTATAGCAGTCACCTCACTTCAGGGCCACTTTTGGGTGGGGTGAGACGAACTGGGGCTCTAGGAGAAGGGGGTCCCCGAAAAGACATAATTTTATTTAGCCTAACTAATAAAGAGGAATTTCAAAGTGTATGAGTGAATATAATTAATTGGGTGCTTTATCATCTCTCCCGTATTACATCCAAAATCTGCAATGGACATTACAACACACCTCATTAGAACACTGTATTTTCAAGAGACAGAAACCAAAACACAGAAACAGTCATCTGAACAAAAGGCGATGTGCCCATTCTTTGGGAAATAATGCAGCCAAAACAGGAGCAGAGTTCAACAGAACCTTGGAAATGTACTGATCAGGCCTGGAGGTGTGGCTCAGCTGGTAGAGGGCTTGCCTAGCATGCATCAAGCCCTGGGTTCAATTCCCCAGCCCTGCATACAAACCCAGAGTAATGGTACTTGCTTGTAAGCCCAGCACACAGGAGGTAGAGTAAAAAAGATCAGAAGTTCACAGCCATCCCCAGCTACATAGAGAGTCAGAGGACAGCCTGCGCTACATAAGCACCTGTCTCAAAAGAAGAAAGGGGGGCGTTGGGGATTTAGCTCAGTGGTAGAGCGCTTGCCTAGCAAGCGCAAGGTCCTGGGTTTGGTCCCCAACTCTGAAAAAAAAAAGAAGAAAGGGAAGCTAGGAGAAAAAAAAAAGCAAACACAGCATCACTGATTGAATGAAATGTTTTGTTCGTTTGTTTTTTGTTTTGTTTTTTGTTTTTTATTTTTTGTTTTTTGTTTTTTTGTTTTTTTGTTTTTTTGTTTTTTTGTTTTTTTTTTTTGAGACAGGGTTTCTCTGTGTAGTCCTGGCTGTCCTGGAACTCACTATGTAGGTCAGGCTGGCCTGGAATCCAGAGATCTGCCTGCCTCTGCCTCCCAAGTGCTGGGATTAAAGGTATGCACCACCACTGTCTGGCTATGAACCTTTATTTTTTATTTTATTTTATTTTTTATGAGATGTGCAGACTAGGGGCATCTGTAGAGATTGGGAACGAGCCTGGTGGCTTCCAGGAGCCTGGGGCAGGAGGGCATGTGTAGTGACCGTTGGTAGTGTGAGGTTTCCTTTAGGCTTCGAATTAGACAGCAATGGTGACTTCACAACCTTGTGGCTGTACCGGGACCACCCATCTATGCTTTAAAACAGTGAATTTTAGGATGCGAATTAGGTCTCAAGGGGAAAAATGCAGTTAGTATCACGAAGTTGTGATATGCCAAGCTGACTTCCAAATTTAAATGTAAATTCTTCAAGAAAAAAGTGAGATTCAGGTCCTCAAATACAACAAGCATAACTCAAGTGATAGCCACATGTGGCCAGAGGCTTCTGCACTGCACAGCAGAGCTCTGAGTGGCCATCCCCAGGCAAATCCCAAGCGGGCAGGAGACAGACTGGCACAAGGACCAAGGCAGGGAGTGAAGCTGCTTCTCAAAGACCCTTTTCATTCCAGTGGGGTGCAGTGACGTCGACCTTCTCATTTCTTTCCGTCTTGCAGAAGCAGTGGATGGGGGTCTTTGTGATAAGTGCTTCCTTAGTACGCAGAGTAAAGCTTCCTCCATGTGTTGGGTTTTAATCCGTAACCAAGCCTCGGAGCAATTGCCGAACATCACCCGCAAACCCAGATGCTGCCCCACGTTTGTTTCAAGGCGTGCTTGCCTCTGCTCGATCCTCAGCTTTGGATAACTTGCTCCTCTTTACCCAAAGCCACACATCTCGGTGATGCTGACCCTGAGCCACTAAAAAGACATTCTCTCTTGCTGGAAGAACCCCAGCACAGGCCTGGAGTTGACACAAAGACTGACAGAATGCCTCCAGAGAGCAGCCAGTCCATCCCTGTTTTGCAGGTAATTTTTATCTTCCCTGGTGTTGGGTACTGGGTGTTGGACCCCCAGCTCCATGGGGTGACAGTACAGAACGTTTACCACAGCTTCCCTGATTGCCCTCTCCGGGAGCCAAGTGCAATCACTTTGGGGAGTTGGCAAATTTCCCCAAAGGCCCGTGTTAGCAGGCTCTGAGGGCAGCAGGTCCCCAATGTTACCCAACCCTCTTCCTTATACAGTCTTCTTTGGGGTGGAAGTGCCCTGCCTGGTCAATTCTTTCTGTAGCTCTAAGGCCTCTCCATCCATATGCAGCACATAAAAAGGAGTCTGGGCCCTGTGGATAGGAGAGGGGCTCAGGAGACTAGCAGAAGGCTCAGTCCAGGGTCTTGTTGGCTCCTGGCTCCTAATGAGGGGCAGATGTGGACCCAGGAGGCCAGAAGAGAAGATGCTGACAGCATCTTGCACATCTGCAGTGATGGGCAGGCATAGTTTCCAATGGAACATTGTGTCAACAACCCCCCTTCGGGAGCTGCACAGTGCCTCTAATACACACATACAGGCCTCCCAGGATACAGAGGAGGCAAGGGGAGGGCAAATATTTTGTGGCTGTGGAAACACAGCCACTCCTTCCCTGTGTATTTCTGTGACAGCTCTCGTGATGGCAAAGAGCCGGACCTAAATAACCAGCCACACAGAGTGCCACGCAGGAGCTTCTCTCTTCTTAGCTTCCCTCCCTGGGCTTGAGGGGACATGGCCCAGACAGACTTTGGGGTCTTAATCTAATAGACTGTGGGAATGAAGCTGGCATTGGATTTACCAGGGACAGCCTAGGTTTCACCATTACTAATTGATTTATTATTACTTCAAACATTTCTCCAAATGACAAAAGGCAATATAGAAACCAAAGACTAAAAAGCCACACCCCTTCACCAGTCAATGGGACTGCTTTACCGTCTTCCAAGTTGTCTTTCTATCCACAGATTCCCCTTCCCAGCATGCACCACATAGACACAGACACACACAGACACACACAGGCACACACAGACATACACAGAAACAACACACACACACAGGCACACACAGAAACAATACATAAACACAGACACACACACACAGGCACAAACAGAGACAACACACACACACAGACACATAGGCATATACACAGACACATACACACAGACATACACACAGACACAATACAGACACACACACAGACATACACACACAGACACACACACACAGGCACACACAGAGACAACACACACAGAGACACACACACAGACATACACACAGACACACACACACAGACACACACACAGAGACACATACACAGACACACACACAGGCACCCACAGAGACAACACAGACACACACATACACACACACACACACACACACACACACACACACACACACACTCACAGTCAGGCTTTAGTCCTGTTAATTTTCATGACCATAGCAACATTTCGTCCAAGGTGGCCGCCCAGGGAGACTAATTCCTCCATCTTTCCTCATTAAATGCTGCTGTTCAGTCAGGGCTTGAGATGAAAGGAGAGAGGCTGAGCTGACTCAGCTTCAGGTCCCCGAGCAGGGCCTGCCACCGGTTTTATTGAGCGTTCCCTCATGTCATTACTGTCACTGAGAGAAAAGAAAGGAGTCTTCGTGGACTAGAACCGTGTGCCCTCCCCTCGAGCCCTTCCTTCTCCCTCCTCAGCTTGAGGCTGAAGAAAAATGGCTTCCAAGAAAGCAACTCATAGGACAGGAGGACATGGTAGTGTTTTGAGGGTTGATGAAAGACTTGCCAGCTGTGAGTGAGTGCCTCTCCAACACACACACACACACACACACACACACACACACACACACACACACACACACACAACATTACAATCTTTGAAGACAATCCCCCAGTTTCTGAATGTGAAAGTCCTCTCTGGAGACAAGAAATGGCCACTCAGGTCCAGAGCAATCAAGACCATGTTGGTTTCAGGAGTGGAGCAGTGGGCATCTCTGAGTCCTCAAACCTAGCTATGCCATCCACTCTCACACTCTGCAAGACTAGAGGCTACCTATCAAAGTCCCTCTTATCAAAGAACCCCATGTCTCCAGCCCGCTGGTTTAGTAAGAGGCACACAGCACGTGAGCCCTCCTGGAGGGGAGTGGAGCTCACACCCAGGCTGATGGAGCCCTGACTGGGCCCAACAACTGCCTTGTTGGCATGGATGAGTAAGGTGAGGGAGGGGACCGCCATGTTTCACCCACAAAGTGGAGTCATACTTGCTCTGGGCCACCGAGGGAAGTGGGTCATAGGGTAATGTGGACTTCAACACTTTGCCTATGGAAGGAAGCTTTCTCCATAACAACACTCCACTCACTTCCCTTCCTAGGAGAAGGGAAAAGAAACTGAGGAAGGACAATTGAGAACTATTTTTTTTATTAGCCTTTTAGTGAGAGTGCGCGGATGTGTGTGTGTGTGTGTGTGTGTGAATGTGTGTGTGCCTGTGTGTATGTGAGCGAATGTGTGTGTATGTGTGTGTGAATGTGTATGTGTGTGTGAATGTGTATGTGTGTGTGCCTGTGTGTATGTGAGCGAATGTGTGTGTGTGTGAATGTGTATGTGTGTGTGCCTGTATGTGCCTGTGTGTGAGTATGTGTGTGTCTCTGTGTGTGTGTGTATGAGCACATGCACCTGTGTGCACATGTGTGTGTGCCCACACATGTGTGTATATGTGTGTATGTATGTGCATGGGTGCATGCACACACAAAACTCTGTGTGTGTGTGTGTGTGTGTGTATGTGTGTGTGTGATGTAGATTGACATATTTAATTACAGATACAGTAAGGGGCACAGAGGGCTGCGGCCTAGTTCCACTCACAACGAGTTGGAGCCACTCTGCCCTGCTTGCTTTTCGTGGTCCATCCTGTGGCTTACTCTAGCCTTTGCAGTACGGAGGCTTAGCATAAGCAAAACAGAGTTTTCAGTTTCGTGATCCGGACGTGGATGAACTTGGAAAATGTGCTTTCAGATATCACGCCCCGCATACCTACTGCCTTCTTCAACACCCTGCCTCACACACACACACACACACACACACACACACACACACAAGCTTCCTAAAGCCCTGATGTTGCGTGCGTCCATGCAGACAGTGACCTCCGGCCCCTTCATCAATAAAGGTTAACAACACCAATAGAAAAGGATGTCGTTTGACCTCTGCTGACCTTTCCGCCCCAGGCACCTTTAGACACTCACGCCTAGGTATCTAGCACTCACAATAGGACCAGGAAGAAGCAAGCTCAGAGAGGGGATACAACTGACCCAGGGTAACACAGGGCTAACTCAGCCGGGTTAGATCTCTGAGCTCAGATTCCTAACTGTGGTTGTAACCTGACTTTTGTACTTTTGGGATACAAACTCTTCCAGAGGTTCGAATCTCTGGTCACGGAGCCAAAAAGACCTTGCTTGGGTCTGGTGTTAAAGTCACCACGAGGCGTTTTACTCTGGCGTATTAGTCTCATCTTGTTGATCTGGAAACTGGGGGAAATCAGGAGGATTAGATGAGATACATTACACAATGTTCTATCTATTAGCATGTACGAAGCCATCAGTCAATGTGGGTTGACGTGGGCTTCAGGTCGCACCTAGGTGGGAGGGGCAGGGGAGGAACCCAGCAGGAACTTCCTTGATGAAAGCTGTAATTATGGACCCTCCTTCCACACCGGGCCCCGGGGCACTGGGGCACCTCGCTGTTGGGGGTGGGTGGGTGGGGGTCAGGTCATGGATGGCCAATCACAGGGTTTGGAGGTGGACTGGATGGAGACAACCTGGAAGGTTACTTATAGCAGGTATGTACCTCAGAACCCCCACCCACAGGAAGAGGTGGCTACAGCCCCTTTCCTGGGAGACAGCAGAGTGAGACTTATCCCTAAGGTTTCTACCCAGGTATTTGTTGGTTCCTTCCCAAGAGCACATATGTCATGTATTGAATTTGAGCCAAATTCGTATTGAATAACAGCTCCTCTCGGCGATGCACTTTCTTGCCAGGCTCTGGCCTCAATCCCATCCCAGTGGCCCAGCAGGATAGATAGAATCTGTCACTCATGCATGCCCACGAGTGCCTACTGTGTGCACAAACCTGCATATTATTAGTCCTACCAAGTGCTTTTATTAACCCTCTTCTCCCGATGGGAAAACTGAGGCTCAAAGAGGAGAGACAGGCTGCTCGAGTGTGAACATACTTGATCCGTGGGCTTCTTTACCCTACGAGCCATTGTTAACCCATTTGACAGATTCCGAGGCACCAGAGACCAGCAAGTTTGTGTCCCAATCCCTACTGCTAACACAGTCCCTGCAGAGAGGCTCCTGTCCCTGTACTCTCCACACGAGGACTCAAGGCCCTTTCATTCTGTATCCATCTAGAACATTCCTCAGTGGCTCCAAGCATCCGTGCCTTTACAAAGCAGCACAGTGTTCCTGCCCCAGCCAGAGAGCCCTACTACAGTGGGCCTGTATGTCTCTCCTCTGGTGATCCCTGATGGCAAGGACAAGTCGGATCATTTGTTCCCCGGGATCAATCGTGATGATTTTAAAGCATTTGTAGAGGTGGGCATCTTCCTTTGAAAGTGTGCTGATTGTCGCGGTCTGGGCTGGAGATGTTGGGTTGGGATGAAAGTAGTAGGGAACGGAGAGCTGGTTTTTGGAGCCTAGAGGCGGTCAAGGTGGACAGCATCATCACAGGCCTAGGCAGGAGGGGTGGCTTGGGCAGGGCGTCCTCTGGGATAGACTTGAGTAGGAAGAAGGAATTGCCCAGAGGCCTGAGAACAGGAACACACTCAGGGGGCAGGGAGTTGCTGGGCTGGGCTGGGCGCTGACTGCAGGAAGGAAATGTGAGGGGATGGGCTGAGAGGATTGCTGGAAGCAGGCCGTAGAGCTCGGGGAGGAGGCTGGCTGACAGCCTGGGCCTTGAGAACCTAGACCCAGGCTGAGTAGCTCTGAGGTACCACCCGGTCACCATCTTTGGGGCGGTACCAAAGAGACAGGCCAGAGAGTGACATTACATTACCTAGGAGGGCAGGCTCTGGAGACAGCTATGTGGGTACAAGCCTAGCTGCCCCTACCAATGAATCATGTGACGTTGCACGTGTGACTTTGCCTTTTAGAACCTCAGTTTGCATCTCTATACAATGGGAACAATAATGTTCACTCCAAGACAGCTGTGAGAGCCACCCAGCCATGCAGGGAAACCCATTTGCTGCTCTTGGTCTCTTCTCTACGGCTTAGCCATTTCCAGGGTGCTGATCCGTGCCAGGCTCTGTGCTGAGCTGGTAGGAAGCTACAACCCTGGGCGAGCTGCTATCCGGTCTTCACCCTTGTCTGTTAGTCAAGATCCTGCAAGATCCTGTGGAAGAGTCTGCTGTGAGTCCCAGAGGGAGAGTGGAGGCCCAAAACAGGAGCAGCAATGACAGAGACCAGAGGACATCCTTTCAAAAAGAAAGCAATCCAATTGGCTCGAGGTCATGAAATTGTTTTATTGACTAGTTTTTGATATTAGGATAGTTGCCTGAAGAGCCACAGAGGGACTAGGTGGGCACCATGAGGGTGTGAACATGAGACATTTCTTCCCCAAACCTTGGCCAAACACCCTGACATCCAGAACCACGCCTCTGCTAGAGCACGAGGCAGATCATTGTCACCCGCTGTGAAGCAGCCCCAGATCCCCACACCTGGGATTAAAACAGAAACATATTCCCATAATATCTCTGTGTTAAAGAACCCAAAAGTCTCACTGCAAAGCACCATGCCAGCTATTGTACAGGCACCCCACAGCCATGCCAAGGGGAGGAAGCCACATGCAGATGCTGACATCCTCAAGGCCACCAGCCAGCTGGTGGCAGCCATGCATACCGAGGGGTTTATGGCAGCTAAACAGCCTTCCAAGGAGCAGAAGGTTATCACATAACACAGTTGATGTTATCTCTGCTTTCACGGTTTCCAAACCCACTCCACAGACTGCCGCGCTTCCCCCTGACAATTTGATGGCTTCTCTTCAGAACGCTTTATAGAAATGTGGACGACGAGGCTGGTGTTTATGAACAAGACGCAATAGTTCTGGTGTCTTGATCAGACTCTCTGCCAAGCTGGTGTGTTTGTAGCCCTCCAATCAACCTTCACTCACACAGAGTAGCAAAGGCTTTAGTGTCCTGTCGCAAGCCCTGCTGAGATCAAGCAAAGCAATATTCTTCCTTCTTCTGACTCCCGCCCCTCGAACAAGAGTCCTTCAGAAGATCTGTATAATGTTACACTTCCCACATTTTGGGTTTTTTTTTTCGTTGTTGATTGACTTTGTGGTTTAAAGTGACTGTCAAGTGTGGACGGGAGATAGCTTGATCAGTAAAGTGGTTTTGGATTCTGAGTTCCATCTCCAGGCCCCCAAGTCTGCACCAGGCCAGTGAGAGATCCCATCTCAAAAACACAGTGTTGAAGTTGCCTAAAGGAGTCTGAGGCCACCCTCTGGTTCCCACATAAGCATGCACTCTCATGCACGCACACATGCAATCATGAAAACATCATATATGCATACATAAATGGCTCTCAAGTATGTATTCTTCAGCATAGGAAAACTGTGGCCCAAGAACATGTATGTCAGGCAAACTTCATGTACACATGAGGTAGAGTGCATGATTTCTATTAAGTAAGATGTATTTAGGGCCAGAGAGATGGCTCAGCAGTTAAGAGCACTGGCTGGTCTCCCAGAGGACTGGGGTTTAAATCCCAGCACCCAATGGCTGCTCCCGCCTGTCTGTAACTCCGGTTCCAGGGCTTCTGACACCATCACACGGTCATACCTGCCGTCAAAACACCAATGCACATAAAATAAGAATAAATTATGAAGGCAGATGTATTTAAACAGAAGCAAATGCAAGTTGACAGATTGCTTGACTGGGGAAGATGCTGTTTTTCTCTGGAAGGAGCCATGCTTTGGTCTTTACCAATCCAGCCTACTGCCAGCAAGGACTGCCTGCATAGAACTGAAAGAAACTCTTAGAAGCGCTTCCCCCAGGGCCAGCACTGTGGGTCTGTGGGAGAGTGCTTGCCTAGCATGCTTGGGGTACTGAGTTTGATCCCCAGCACTGCAAGAAGAAAAAGTTCTAAGGCCAACTTCTCACAATACATATACAGAGTCACATGCATATGTTTTTATTACGTTAAAATGGTTCAAGCAAGAAAATACAATACTTTACATTCTCTCTCTACTTCTTCCACCTCTAGATAAGCATATCCCTCCCACCCCGTTATAGTCTGATGGTTTCTCTTCTCCTATCCTGTTATAGTCTGATGGTTTCTCCTATCCTGTTATAGTCTGATGGTTTCTTTTCTCCTATCCTGTTATTGTCTGATGGCTTCTCTTCTCCCACCCCGTTATAGTCTGATGGTTGCTCTTCTCCCACCCTGTTATAGTCTGATGGTTGCTCTTAGGACTGTTTTTGTAACGTGCTTGCGATCGTCCTTATTTTTCTGAAGAAAGTGACGTCATTTTGAAATCTTGCTCAGACTCTCACACATTGGTACTCACCGCAAAGGGCATGTGCTCTTTTAAAGAGAGGCATGTTGAGTGCATGTGCGTGTGCATGTGTGTGTTCATGTACATGAGCAGGTGCACAAACACACATACACAGAAGTCACAGGTCGATGTTGGGAGTCGGCCTCAGCAGCCTCTGTCTTATTTCTTGAGACAGCATCTCTCACTGAACTTGGAGCTCATAGACTCAGTTACACTGGAGTCCAGCAAGTCCCACTATTCCTGCCTCTGCCTCCCGAGTTCCAGGATGACAGACCTGTTACTATTGTGGGTTTAAAGGGTTCTGGGCAGAGTGGGAGGGTGTCAAATTTGGGCTTTCATGCTTGTGTGGCAAGCACTTTACCAAATGAGCCATCTCGCCAGACATGAGGATTGTTTCATTCATTCATTCATTCATTCATTCACCCATCCATCCATTTTGGTTTTTGGAGACAGGGTTTCTCAGTGTAGCCCTGGCTGTCCTGGAACTTGCTCTGTAGACCAGGCTAGCCTTGAACTCCTGGAGATCCACCTGCCTCTGCCTCCTGAGTGCTGGAATTAAAGGTATATGTCATCACAGCCCAGCCAGGGTTGCTTTTTAAATGAACTTAAATGGGATCCTACTGGGTATGTTATTTTGCAGTTTTTAATCTCTCACTTAATAGCAAGCAGTGTGGTGTTATCGTGGCACTCAGCCCACAGACGTTCCAAACACCAGTACGGTAGGGTTGTGTGTTTTATCATCAGGCCATGCATTTAGTTACTCCCCCTCTTTAAACTACATGGTTAAAGGCATTTTGTTTCATTTTTCCCTCTCAAGGGTGGGATTGCACACATGGCCGGCCAGCTCTCTGTAGCTGTGCTCCCTTCCCAGGCCCTTACAAATATTTCTGCTTCATGACAGCAGGGGTGGGAGGGTGGGGTGAGGGGGATTGTAACCGATCGAGATCCAAGGGTTCTCATATGCGTGGGTTTCCTCTCCTTCTTAGAGGACTTTTATCAGGCACCTGAGGCCAAGACTTCATGAAGGTCAGTGGAACAGAGCAACTGCAGTCCTGCATGAGAGAGCCGGGCTCCCGGGAATCCGACCTGCTGGCTGGCTGTGCAGTGCGTGTGGTCCTGTTCCTCAGGCCTTCTGCAAACACCTGGCTTTGTCGCTGGCTGAATAGGAAAGTCAGCCCCAAATTAGCACTAATGTGAGGGCAGTGAACTCTCTCTCTCGTGAGGCCCTTTGAGAAGCACAAAAGAACTTCTTCAGGGGCCAGGGTGTTCAGCCCAAACAGGTCTGACATGGAGACGCATGTCCAACAGGAACACCGAGGCCCCAGGAGACTCCACAGTGGCTCTTGGATAACCCCTCCCCCAACACACACGTGCACGCATACACACACACACACACACACACACACACACACACACACATATGGAGTGCTGAACACAGTTCTGAGTCCTGGAGGGTCTGTGCCCCTAGGGCCACGGCAAGCCTCAGTGCCAGGAGCAGAGCCTTTGGCTGGTTACGGCTTCGACATTAGAAGGCCTGGGTTTACGCCTCACGGGCAGAAATACTCTAAGCCAAGTCCATTCCCCAGCTGGGCCTCAGACCTCCCATCCAGTCAGTAAGACTGTCATAGCCATGACATCAGGAGTTAAGAAAGTTAACGGAAAGGGCTGTGGAGAGAGCTCAGCTGGTAAAGCAACTGCCACACAAGCAGGGGACCTAGTTTGGACCTCTAAGATCTGTACCTGTAACCCCAGTGCCGAGGTAGAGAAGAGCAAATCTCTGGTGCTCATTGGCTGCCCATCCTCCCAGTGGGTGAGTTCCAGGGGTCGTGAGAGACTTGTATCTAAAAAAAAAAAGGAAAGTTGGAGAGCATCTGGGAAAGACACCTCAGACTGCCACATACAAGTGCGTACATACATACACACAAAATGATCACATGCAGTGACCCTAGGCCACTTTCTGGGATGGTGGGAAAGGGGCCTTTCTTGACCAGGCTGACTAAAACCACAGAGCCATCCCGCCCACCCCATATTGCTCCCTACCCCAACCCTGGGCACTTACCACCTTCTGACCCACTTCATACATTGCTTTCTTTGGCTTTCTCTGTCTCTAGCCATAAGCTACACGAGGGCAGAGCTTGGACTTCCCTTCATGACTGTAACCCAAGAGTCCTATATGGGCCTCTTCCAGTGCTGACTGTTTATGGTGTATTATAGCACAGGCATCTGGCATGTTCTAAGCTATGATGAAGAGCCACCATTGGGGACCACTGTGGCTGGCTTTCTCTTTATTCTCAGTGTAACTCCTAGAAGCTTGAGGACAAGGAGGTCCTGGCATACTGGACTGGGCCCGTGGAAGGTCCCACCCTTCCCAGATGGCATAAGTCCAGAGAACGGTGCTCCCCAGTCTGATACTCCTCAGTTAAGGTAGAAGGCTGGCAGGCGTGCAGTGTCCAGGGAGTAGCCCACTGCATCTGGCCAGACATGTAGCAACCTGCAAATGCTGTGGCCCTAGCAACCTGGGTGAGGCACAGGGTTGGCCCGCCCCAGGGGTCTGAGCTGAGAACTGACTTGTCTGAGCCTGCTCACCCCTAATCTGACCACTAAATCAGGGAACTGACTGAACCCCGACTTGTCCTAAGGGAGCTCAGAAGCACCTTGGCCTGAAAACCTGGTCTTGGACTTGGCCTAATAATGCTTATCCAACAAGGTGCTAAGCGCGAGGGCCTCTTGTGTATCTTAGAGGGTTTGTAACCACAGGCCACCATCTTCTAGGTCATGACAAAGATTGTACTGTTTCCCAAGGGTCCATGGTGTCAGATCCCCGTGAGGAGCTCTGGTAGAGG
Source organism: Rattus norvegicus (assembly GCF_021556685.1). Classification (NCBI taxonomy): domain Eukaryota; kingdom Metazoa; phylum Chordata; class Mammalia; order Rodentia; family Muridae; genus Rattus; species Rattus norvegicus. The sequence goes on from NC_141538.1 coordinate 153,843,855, forward strand.
ATAAGACACAGAGTCTGGGTCCTCATTCTGGAGCTTCTAATCTGATCCCAGGCGGAGGACATGAAACGTAGAGTTTCCAAAATTACAACTGGCAAGAGGCCTGGAAGGAAAAGTACAAAGGACTGTGGGTGCTTTTAATTGGACACTGAACTAGGCTGGGGTGTTTTCTGAAGAGATGGCATGGAAGCTACGCAGGAAGGATCGTGGGCGTTAACCAAATTGAGGAGCCGGGGTTGTGGTGGGTGGAGGGGAATGGTGCCTCAGAAAGAGGGAATGGTATGTGCAAAGGCCCAGTGGCAGGCAGGTCTGATGTGCAATGCAACTTTATTGAAATCCTGCAACAACACCCCAAGAGGAAACATCTCATCTTGTTGATGAGGAAACTGGGGTTCTAGAAGGTTAGCCAAGCACCTGGGATTCCACGGAGCACACTGAGCCTGTGGGGGTTTCCTGAAGACTCACCCTTGAGTCACCCTGGTCCAAACACCAAGCTCATTTACCTGTAGGAAACATGCAGAAAGAGTCAGTGTTAATGAGGTTTTCTGGGGAGGAAGCTCACCGGGAGAGGTAGAGAAGGGAGGGGAGGAGAAGGAAGGGAGAGGGGAAGTAGAGGAGAGGAGGGGAGGGGAAGGCAGAGGAGAGGAGGGAAGGGGAGTGGAGAAGAGAAGAGGGAAAGGGAGGGGAGAGGAGAAGAGAGGGGAGGAGAGGGGAGGAGAGGGAATGGGAGAAGAGGAGAGGAGAGGAGAGGAGAGGAGAGGAGAGGAGAGGAGAGGGGAGGAGAGGGGAGGAGAGGGGAGGAGAGGGAATGGGAGGAGAAGGGAGCAGGAGAGAGGAGAGGTATCCTGTCTCTTTGAAGGTAGTTCAGGCAACCTTTCCCTGACTCTCCTGGAAGTCAGCCCATCTGATACACCTCTCTTGAAATGAGTCACCATGGAACCCTGGCCAGATGTGCAGATAGGTAAATAAATAAGCCAACATGTGGCCTGGGCCCCTCCTCCTGGGGGAGAGAGCCCTGCAGAATCTGCAAACACAGGAAAAGAGCACCCGGGGACTCAGTGTCATCCAAGACCGTTGCTTCTCTTTGCGGCATTGACTAAAGACAAGTCCATGGTGGCTGAGGTCTGATGAGCAGACGGAGAGGAATTCATGGGGAAGGCTTAATCGAGGTTCAGTTCGCCTGCTTCACAGCCATTTGCAAGCCCAGCTGTGGCTGTCCCCCAGCGCACAGCCTCAGTTTGATTTCTCATGCTGGAGAAGCTATCAGCTCATTAGGAGGGACTGGGGTGACGCCCCCTATACTTCTCAACAGGAACAGGATGACTGTGGCTGGTGTCTCTAGTCAATGTGTGACACCCAGTCACCCACCTGTCCCTAGGTAGCCACACCTAGCTGGGTAAGTGTTAGGTAACTTGGCATGAACCACCCATCCGCATGGGTCATGCATGCAATTCCGCATTTGCCTCGGTGAGTCACTGTCCACAAGTGAGGACCTTGGGGTCCCAGTCTTGCCTGTTGTCTACCAGGGAGGCCGCACAGGAGCTCTCTGTGAGGGTATGTCCAACTAGCTTCAACAAGAAGCCTTCATTTGGGGGGAAAATCCTTTAAAAAAAAAAAAGATTGACTGAAACCTTTGAGCCCCAGAAGCAGCAAGCTAGTTACCTTGCCCAAGGTCACATGACTAGCAGGGCGGACCCAGGTCTGGAACAGGGTGCAGGAGAGCTCTAGAGCACCCTCCCGCCCTCATGCTACTACATGTGTGTTAGTGTATGAGTGGAAGCCCTCACCCTTCACTGGGGAAGGTCGGCCATCCACTTCCTGTTGTTCTAAATCCAGGAATATCCTCTGTCATCACAATGCTTTCCTTTTATATTCAAGTAAAATCGAAATTATATCTTTTCAACGTTGTTGTAATTCGCAATATTTATCATAGGCCCTTCAAACATCCTAAGGGGTTGATACTCACCCAGAGTCCCTCGGATCTGAGTCAGTTTCTGGAGACGTTGCTTTTTGAGGGTGAGCAAGTGTGGGGTGTCTGCTGCAGCCACATGACACCGCCTTCAACAGCGGAGCTTCCAGTACACATGCGTGTGGCAGCACACATGCGTGGTTCTAGTTCTTGGGAGGCTGAGGCAGGAGGATTGCCGATTCAAGACCAGCCTGTGCTACCTAGCCAGTCTGAGGCCAGCCTGGCTATATAGGAGCCTAGCTCAAAAATCAAAGTTTACATGGTAACACAGGCCTGTAATCCCTGCACTTGGGAGTTGAAGGTCTGCCTCCGCCCCATTGTGAGTTCAAGGCTCGCCTGGGCTATATGTAACCCTTTCTCAAACAAACCAATAAGTCAAATAAAATAACTTGCCAGGTGTACTGGTGTACATCTTCAGTCCCAACACTCAGGAAGCAGAGGCAGGTAGAGCTCTGTGAATTGCTGGTGAGCCTGGCCTAAAAGTTAGTTCTGGACTAACTGAAAAGGTACAGACTTTAAAAGCAAAACCTAAAGCTATACAATGACATGGGAATTCATCAATGGTATAGAGACTTAAATAGAAGAAGAAAAACATTCAATTGTATACTGAGTGTGGCGTCAAGTATACTTTTGAAAATCTGTAGGAGGTTGGGGATTTAGCTCAGTGGTAGAGCGCTTGCCTAGCAAGCGCAAGGCCCTGGGTTCGGCTCCCAGCTCCGGAAAAAAAAAAGAAAGAAAATTAAAAAAAAAAAAAAAGAAAATCTGTAGGAAGTACGTACCAAGTATTAACAATGGTTCTCTGGGTGCAGGCTATGGCAACTATATACCGTTAATTTTCAACCACAATAGTATAGGTGTCTGGAGAGGTCGCTCAGCAGTTAAGAGCACTGACTGCTCTTCCAGGGGACCAGAGTTTGACTTCCAGCAACCACATAAGGTAGCTAATAACCGGCTATCACACCAGCCTCAGGGGAATCCTGACTCTGGCTTCCCAGGAGAACTGTGCTCATATACTTATACCTACATTCGGATACAGATACGCATACATCTAATAGTAATAAAAAAATTAAATATTAAAAAACAATAGTATATACCTTTTCGATGAAAAGCAATCTAATTCTAGACGGTTACCACAGTCCTCTCCTCTCCTAGCTGGTTGCTCTGATGACTTACGTCATCGATTGTCAGAGAGTTATTTACTGTAAGAGCTACTGATGGGTCAATCAAATCATCACAATAAAGCCAGGCATAGATCTGGGGACAGAAAGACTTAGAAATCTTGTGGTTTATCTACCGTCGGCCAGCAAGCTGAGACTTGGATCTGAAGTCGGATGGTCCCACAGCAGAGGCTGCCCACAATGACAGCAAACGCCCCCTTTTAGAGTAAAGATGGCCTTTTGAGGAGTGGCTCCTGTGCGCTGTGCCCAGTAGTCAGAGGGACAGAGGAAGAGCCGTCTTGGACCAAGAGGACATGGGCTCTGCATGCTTTGCCAGGAGGACTGGTAAGGAACTGCATCCATGGGGAGAAAGGCTCCTACCCAGAGAAATGTGAACCCAAACCACAACGAGATGCCGGGACACATTAGTCAGAAGCTTAACAAAGACTGACAACACCAAATGTTGACAAGGCTGTGGAGCAACTGGAAAGCTCAGTCACGGTAGTGATAGGATGATACCTGGCGGTGGTATAATAAAATCATGCAACCACTTCGGGGAATGATTTATAAAAATGAAACAAATATACTTCTAACTCGTGACTCAGTCATTACACTACTAAATATTTGCCAGGGGGAAACGAAAACTTATTGTCATAAAGGCTTGTTTGCATAAGAGTGTTCATAACGCTATGTCATCGTAGCCCTAAACTGGAAACAGCCAGGGAAGGAGGGAGGACTGCAGGTGTGGGCCAGTGGTAGAGCATTTGCCTAGCATGTGCAAGGTCCTGGGTTTGATCACCAGCACACAGCGAGACACAGAAGGAGTATGTCTTTATTACAACACGGGCAAACTTCAGAAGCACTATGTTGTGTAGGAGAAGCTTTGAACAAGAGTGCACACTGTTTCATTCTCTCTGCATTGAGTCTCAGGACAGCTGAAGACTATCGATGAGGTAAGACATCAGAGCACCCGGCGGGGAGAGGAGGAGAACGTGGTGACCGTCTGGAGTTAGATTGCTCTTCGTCTTGAGAGAGTTTGAGCCATACAGGTGCACACAGTTACCAGAACTCGAAAAATATGGACTTACATTAGTGATTCCAACATATATAAGGTTTAAGTCAAAGGATGAGAATATGGAATGTTTGTTTGCAGCTTTTGTCCTTTTGATGCAGATTTGTATGCAACACTGTGCACACAGGCCTCAGGGGACATGGATGGAGTCTGCAGTGTCTTTAAGATGAGGGGAAATAGCCACACTGATAGTCAGGAGAGGGAAAGCTTTACAGGAAGAAAGTCAGATGCTGCTGTATACTCACATAGGGTGGTAAATCCATTGAAGAAGACAACTGCCAGCTCTAGAATACACCACATACATTACACTATACTACACTACACACACACACACACACACACACACACAGATGCATACACACATACCACACACATGTGCACCCTATATACATGTACACTACATACATGGTATATACACACATACTACATACAGATAAATTACACACAGAGAGACTACACACACACACACACACACACACATGCACGCACACATGCATACTGTGCACATGCCCACTATGCATACACACTACATACACACTACACACACACACTCAAATGCATACACATACTACACTTACACAGAATACATACACACACCATACACATGCACATGATACATGCACACTACGCATGCATTACACACAGACTATAGACACACACACATGCACGCACGTGCACACACACACACACACACACACACACACACACACACAGCCATAGTACCAGTTCAGTGGCCTTAAAAACATAGGGAGTAAAATGCTTTCAACACTATACGTTTGAAAGTCTGAGGCAAGAGAATTGGCTGGAGCACAGGCTAGCCCAGGTTACATCATGAGTTCTAGCCCAGCCCAGCTAAAAAGTGAGATACACGCTATTACACCAAAGAAGTTAGGCACAGAAGAGCACTGTGTGTACACGTTTAATGAAAGGACACAACAGCTAGTGGTCAGGATAGGGGCAGCTCCAAGGAGCACTAGATGTCGGGGTTTCTGGGAAATTCTGCTTCTAGACCTACACACGGGTAGTGTTCACTTTGAAAAAAATGCAAAGTGGACATGATTTTCCATTGCGTATGTTACCATTCACATGTAATAAAAGAGACTTGCAGGTTACTGAATCTTACTCCAGGCTGTTTGAGGTAGCAGTTCACCATGGATCCTGACCTTCATCCCTTCCCTCCTCTCCAGCACCCTTTCTCTCCCCTCAGTCAGGGTCGAGGCTACCAGGCTTCTGAAACATTCTCCCGGGTTCCTTAGGTGAAAGTCAAGGTTGTAGACTCTGGCTTGGAAATCAGAGAAATTTGGGTTCAAGTTTCTGATTTTGCTACTTACCAGCCATGTAATCTGAGACAAAAAGCCCCTATGGCACTGGACTTTTTCACCCACACCAAGCACAGCGTGGACACCTGCCTCTGATGGGGTGATGCCGTGTTCCCATAAATCTGTGCCCACAGAGTACTTGGCCTGGAGCCCTCCATGCAGCTGATGCCTTCAGTGCAATGAAGTATTCTCAATACTACCTTCTCCCCTGTGTCAGCTGGCAGGAAAGGCATTGGCACCCTCTGGTTAACTGTGGGCTGCTCAGTTGACCTTCACCTAACCTCTGACTTTCTGAGCCTCAGCTTTCTCGTCTACATAGTAGAATTACCATTCCTGCCTGTCAGGGCTGCTGTGGTACCAGAGAGAACATAGACTCTGTCAGCCTGAAGACCCTCCTCTTTTAGAAGTTTCCAAAGTCTGCTAAAAGGGATGTTTAGCTTCAGATGAAGCCATGGTGTCATGCTGTGGATGGGTCCAGAACTCTGAGGTGTCTCACAGCCTTTGTCACTCATCCCTGGAGACAGGCAAAGGAGCCCAGACCTCGCAGCTTAACATCAGTTCCCGTTAAGTGGATGGTCACCCCTGATGGGTTACATGATCCACCACTGATACCTGTCAAAAGCCAGATTTGACATTACAGGGTAAACTGAGGCAGACAGCGAAAGGGGGTATGGCAATGGAGATTGGGGTCATGATAAAAGCAGCTGTCTGTGTACCCCACTCTCAGCAACAAGAGATTCAAGATTCACAGAATCAGCACTACTGACAGAATAAAACCTAATTATCTAGGGCTGGCAAGAATGCCCAGTGAGAAACTCTGAGCTCTTTTAACTCCTAAGTGTGCACACATGTAGACAGACAGGTATACATTTGGTGGATGGGGCAGAGCCCCAACAGTCACACTTTATTTCTTCTCTCTGGCAATTTATACCTTCTTTGACAAAGGCTCTTTATTAAATTACCTCATAGATAAAATGTTACACAAAGAGGGAGTTACAAAAGGATGTCAATTGTTCGAAACAGTGTTTCATTCCGTAAGCTCATTATAAGTTCACAGTAACAGTTTCACATGGCCTTGCTTTATCACGGTGCATACCTGTGGCTTCATCCTTAGACCTGACCTAGGATGAATGTTTTTCCTTAATCACAAATCTGTCCCAAGCCTATTTCTCTTAGTGTAATTATGAAAGCTCATTGTATTCCTTATTATGCGGCCTTTATTTAACATTCTATGAGGGACGGACACATTCTATTCTTGATTCTAACTTTATTACATCTTCTGGCAAAACAACCAAAACCATCTCCTTAAATTTTCTTTCTGAAATTATTTGAATCAAATCAGGAATTCTATAAAGTCATTAATTCATTTAAACAGCATCAATTCATGAAAGTTTATCTTTATGTTGATTTATAGAAAATCTGCCCAATAGCATGAGCTGATGCCCAAGAATCATTAGGCTACATAATGGCAGGTATAGCATATCAGCAGTGAGAAGCAATCCTGGGATGAAATCTCTGGGACCTTGCCTCTCCAGAGTGCACCATCACGGCCATGCAAAATGCTAGGCCATCTCCTGGAAAGTCACTCGATTGACACAGCCTTTCCTAGATGGCTTCTGTCACCTACCCCCACAAAATTTCTATTATGTCACAAATACTGTTTCAGATGCCAGCAGGACCAGAGCTTTCTGAGGTCTGGACTGGAATCCAAGAGCTTTGTGCCCAGAGCTAAAAATAGGCCTCAGGTCTCCAGAGGAGCTGGCCAGTCCAGTCATTAAGATGGACTCCTGTTGGGACGTCCCAGTCGGTAGAGCATGGGACTCTTAATCTCAGGGTTGTGGGTCCGAGCCCCACGTTGGGCGCCGACAGACTCCCTTCTGATTGGCAAGGACAATTCTCTTTTCCTTGCTCACCCTGACAGGACCCTGGGCAGCTTTCCTGGGGCAGCCAGTCAGTCATTCTAGTGAGGAGTCTGTGCCTGTCATCAGTCCTCAAATGGAAACCCTTGACTCCAGTCTGGCACCCCTCATGTAGGCAATCAGGCCAACTCATGCCAAGAGCAAAAACCAAGTAGTCTCTTGTTATGTGTGCACTGGGGGCAGGGGGAGGTCAGTAACCAAGGGGTATTGCTTGGGACCATGCCAGAGAACAGGCATATTTTCCCACCATATATTATCCTCAATCCCTTTCTCTGATGGAGAGACCAAGGGTCAGAGACTTTTTTTTTTCCTTTTTTTCGGAGCTGGGGACCAAACCCAGGGCCTTGTGCTTGCTAGGCAAGCGCTCTACCACTGAGCTAAATCCCCAACCCCCGGGTCAGAGACTCTTAGCTACTTGTCACAGCACAGGGCAGGAACCCGCGCAGGTGACCCCTCCACTCCCTTTCTTTCTTTCACCCAGTCACCACAGGTTGACACCTGCATTTATCAAACAAGCATGGCAGACATGCGCAGTGAAAGCTGACCATCATGGCCTTTAAACCCCCAGAACTACCTGTGTGTTGATATCACACTCATTCCTTATGGAAGAGGGAACTGAATACCTTTGGCGGCTGCAGTTGGTTGGCCCCCTGTGATGGTTAGTATTGTCAACTACACCGGATCTAGAATTGGCAAGGCCATGAGCCTCGGGCACACCTGTGAGAGATTATCTGGGTTATGTGAACTGAGTCGGGAAGACTCATCCCAAATGTAGGTCACACCTGCACGGGCCAGGCCCTGGACTGGATTAAAGGGGGAGGGTTAGGGCCTTGGACTGGATTAAAGGGGGAGGGTTAGGGCCTTGGACTGGATTAAAGGGGGAGGGTTAGGGCCTTGGACTGGATTAAAGGGGGAGGGTTAGGGCCTTGGACTGATTAAAGGGGGAGGGTTAGGACCCTGGACTGGATTAAATGGGGAGGGTTAGGACCCTGGACTGGATTAAATGGGGAGGATTAAGGCCCTGGACTGGATTAAATGGGGAGGGTTAGGACCCTGGACTGGATTAAATGGGGAGGATTAAGGCCCTGGACTGGATTTAAGAGGGAGGGTTAGGGCCTTGGACGGAATTAAAGGGGGAGGGTTAGGGCCCTGGACTGGATTAAAGGGGGAGGGTTAGGGCCCTGGACTGGATTAAATGGGGAGGGTTAGGGGCATTGAGACAATTTAGTAGTGAGGGTACCTGCTGCTAAACTTGACAGCCCGGGTCCAATCCCCCAGAACCTACATGATGGGAAAGAACTGGTTCCAACAAGTTCTCTGAACTTTCCATACACATGCTGTGACATGTGAGTATACAGACAACACACACACACACACACACACACAGAGGCATGCCTGTATGCATATCACATACACATACCCCACCCCCTTACACACTCTGACTAACAAGTTTATATACCACAAACACCCCATATATGCATATACACCCCACCCCCACACCCCCACACAAATATAAATTGTTTTAAGAAAGGAGGAAGCTATAAGTGTCAGCATTCATCTCTCCTTTTTGATGGGAGATGACATGAAATGCAGCCAATTGCCTCAGGTGTGGGACACCACACCCTCCCCCACCATGATGAACCCTGAGCTGTCACCTGTAAGTCCTTTTATCTGGTATTTTGTCCCAGCACCTTTGGGACTCACCCCCCGAAAAGGGGCTGATTTTTTTTCCATTTCTTTCTCTTTTCTATTTTTAATCTGAGACAAGGCTTCCCACTGTAAACCAGGTTGGTCTGGAGTTTGCTGTTTAGCCTAGGCTGGCCTTGAACTCACAGAAATCCTCCTGCCTCCACCTCCCACTTGTTGTGATTTCAGGGGCGATCCCTGCCTGAGCTGAGCATAAGCCACCAAGCCCTGTGGGGTGCATCTTTGTCTTTCTCAGTAGAGGCAGACTTTGGGACAGCGCCTTCATACTAAAACCTCGTTCACCCTCCACAACCCCTAAGACGCCAGTGTAAATCTTCCCATTCTCAACAGGCTCGGGGTCACTCAGCTTCCTGTCAAACCCTGGACACTGGTCTCAGTGTCCCACCCTGGCATGGGAGGCACCAGTTGCTTTGAGTCCAGACTCTATTGAAAATCAGAGCTACCTGGTCTGGCTGAAGCAGTGAAATATCAAGGGAAGTGTCTGTGAGTCGAAATGAGGGTGTAACTGGCCCAGATTCCTCGTTCTTTGGGGCTGTACCACAGGGTATCTGAGCCAGCTTGCCTGGGATCAGATCCCAGCTTTTGCACTGATTAGCTGTGTGACTTCAGGCAAGGAGCCCGGCTTCTTTCTCTGTGCACATTCATCCTTCAAAGGGCAGTGGTTGACGAGGACGGCCTATCAGCACCCGTCTCTGGGTAAGCAGGATTATACCAGCAAGGATTATACGTGCAAGGTGTGCAAGGTGCCTAGAGCAGACGCTGGCTCTGCATACATTACCGAAGTACCTGCGATTCCATGCCAGCCAGCGTTGGGCAATGTCTCTAAGGCGCCTTTAGCTTGGCTGCAAGCACACATATCTTTGCTGAGTTGCGATCCGATGCTATAGCCTGGCTTTTATAGATGGTGGGTATGACAAGCAGCTACCTGAGGACGTGTCATTGTCGCCGGAGAGGCTGAGGATACTGTTCGCCATGTTACACAATACTCCTTATCTCTGGATTCCCTGTGCCCTACTCCTGGAGCTGACATCAGAAAGATCGTGTCTCCCTGACCGCATATATACTCTGGGACCTACTCAAGTCCCCGTGACCATCAGGGACTTGGAAAGGGAACAAAGTGAACACTAGCCCAAGTCCCCTAAGCCTTCTCTTCCCTCGTTGATGGCTTTCTTCATTTAAAACAGTCATTTTAAGCTAGTATGGAATACATGCTTTCAATCCCAGGGTCAGGAAGCCGAGGCAGAAGGAGGATGTGTTCAAGGCCAGCCTGGGCTACACAGTGACAACCTGTCTTTTTTTTTTTTTTTTTTTTTTTGGTTCTTTTTTCCTGAGCTGGGGACCGAACCCAGGGCCTTGCGCTTCCTAGGTAAGCGCTCTACCACTGAGCTAAATCCCCAGCCCCGACAACCTGTCTTTAAAAACAAAACAAGGGGTTGGGGATTTAGCTCAGTGGTAGAGCGCTTGCCTAGCAAGCGCAAGGCCCTGGGTTCGGTCCCCAGCTCTGAAAAAAAGAAAAAAGAAAAAAAACAAAACAAAACACCTTTAAAACTATACATTCAAACCTCACCTTTTTAAATGGAGAGAGTTTCCCAGGGGAAGGGATAGGGAAAGGGTGATGGATGGGTAACTCTTACAGTCAGACAGCAACAGGAAATTCTGGGGTGCTATTGCATAGAGAGAGGCTCTAGATAAGGATAACATAGTGTACATTTCATAAAGCTAAAAGACTTTGGGAGTTTCGCCATCAAGAGACGGTAGCTTCTGGGAGGAGGTGTCTAACCTGATGTAGTCTTTATCCGATGTAATGATGTTTGCACATCGGAACAGGACACAAGACCTCGTTCATATGTGTAAAGTTGTCTTTTGAGTTACTCTTTTAAAAAGAAAAATCGCTGCCTAACCTGGTGCCTTAGACTTACAATACTAGTTCTTCAGGAGGCTGAGGTCGTGTGTCCAAGGCCAGCCAAAGCTACTGAGTGAGTTCAAGACCAGCCTGGACAGTTTAGTATGCCCCTACCTCAATGCAAGGAGGAAAAGGAGGCCAGGATAGAGCTCAGGGGTAGACAGCTTGCATAGATAGCACTTACAAGCTGTGTTCAAGCCCCAATATTACCAGCAAATAGAGAATAAGCTGTCATGTCGCATGGATTTGTTTTTATGTTAAAACACGTGTATCTTGATTGCTTTTTAAAAAATTAAACATTTTATTTACCTCTGTAGATTTTTGGGTATGTATCTCTGTGTGCGTTTTTGTGAGTACATGTATATACATATGCTTTTTAAAAAACTAACATTTAGTGTGTGTCCACTTAGGACCTCTCAGGCTTGGCAGCAAGTGCCTTTCACCACTGAGCCGTCTTGCTGACTCACACATACTTTTGTTAGAGTGAGTGCTGAGTCGGGAGCTAGGAACCTCATACCTGACCAGCTGACAAGCTCCATCATGCGTATCCTTTGGGAAATAAAATTTCAGAAAAGGGGAATTATGTCGTTTTGCTTGTCGTAAAATTGCAATTACAAAATGTGCAATTTTTTTTTTTAGCAAAAGCCATTTGTGCAAGATAATGGGCTTTGATTACATTTCCATGCTGATATAAAGTACTTTTGATCTATGACACAGCTGGTTTCTTTTTAAAGTAAGTTTTATTTTAGAGAGAAATGTGCATCCGAGTGCAGGTGGTCAAGAGACCAGAAGAGGGCGCCAGATCCCCGGTTGCTGGAATTACATGCTCTTGTGACCTGCCCAACATGGGTGCTGGGAACTGAACCCTGGTCCTCTGCTAGAGCAATAAGTGCTCTTAACCTCTAAGACACCTCTCCATCCTTAACAAAACAACTTGTGTTGTTATGGCACCATTTTGAAACTCACCTCTTCCCGCAGGTGCTGAAAACCTTATAATGGTAATAATAGTAACTTCATTTATTCAGCAAAATTCTGTGGTATGCTCAGAGGTTTTTTAGTTTTTTTTCCTATGCACCAAGAACGAATATGTGAACAAAATAAACTCCTCTTAAAGGAGCCATCAAGCCCCGTAAATCACTACAAATGACCATTTCCCAACTGCAGAGAAAGTAATGCACTGGGCTGAGGTCACAGGAGAAAGTGTGGTTGTGAAGCCTTCTCTGAAGTGTTGGTTCTGAGACATGAATATTGAGACTGGAATGGCTTTGGCTGGATCCGGGCAGAAATAATAGCAAGTGCAAAGGCCCCGAGGTTGCAGGAAAAGTTTAAGGACGGCTGTAGGCTGAAATTTTTAAAACCCGCTTTAATATGTGTACTTAAATGCTTCAACCTCCCTTCTAGCCCACCACCCACCAGAGGTCGTGGAAAGGAAAGGTTAATAGACCAAGTAGGATGTGCACCTGCTTAGAAATGGCTCTCTGGGGAGAATGCAATCTGCGTTGTCAGGATATCAGCAGTTCAGTTCCCAGGAACCAGCAGCAGTAGTTCCATTCATTTGCGAGCAACCATTTACCAACCAGCAATGACAGCTCAGTCCAAGAGAAACCTTTTAGGCTCTGTCAATCGATCCACCTCTGCAAAGGCACCAAGAAGCTACGGAAATACCATAAAGTTTTTTGGTGCATTTCTTTCTACGAAGTCAGGACAAACAACGGTCAGTAAAGAAAGGCAAACCAGTAGCAGCATCAGCAAATACCAGCGTCAGCAAATACCAGCGTCAGCAAAGCCCAACAAAGATTGGCCAGGTGAACCACTACTACACATCGTCATCCACTGTCTGTTGGGTTGTACATCGAACACGGTGATGCTGCCAGAGCCTGGCTGGGGGTCAGGCTCTGCAGCTGTTAGAGGTGGTTGGGTTTTGTTTTAAGTGTCGTTTTCTGGCTTTCCCTTTAGGAAGAGTCCCAGTGCGAGCTGAGTGGAGAGGAAGTGGATGAGGGAAGGAACAAAAGAAAGGGACAGCGGCAAGAACCTAGGTGGCCAGCAGGAGGACTGCCATAGACCCACATGGATTCAGACTTGGGTTTGAAGTGAGATGTACCAGAACTGAGGTGCTGGCCTGACATCCCAGCCGCTCAGGAGGCTGAGGTAGGAGGAGCATGAGTTCAGTGTCTGCCTGGGTTACAGAGTCAGCTCAAGGCTGGGCTGAGCAATCATTTCTCAAACTATGAGAAGGGCTGGGCACAGCTCGTTGGTAAAGCTGCCTCTTAGCATGTGCAGGACTCCGGGTTAGGGCCTCAGCATAAAAAGGAAGGAGCAAACACAGCCGGCTGCACTGAAAAGTAAGAGGCAGGGCTCACCGTCAGCTCTGAGGCTTTTCATAAAATCGACAGTCAGGGGCCATCCAGACCGCTCAGCGTATAAAGTCACTGGCCTCCAAAACTGGCATCTGGCTGCAAGATGAGAGACTTCCATAAGTTGTCCTGTGACTTCCACATGTGTGCTATGTGGTATGTATGTGTGCATACACTCATATACATACATACTTACTCAGATGCACACACATATACATGATACATGTACACGTATGCACACGCATTCATACACATATATTCACACACATATACACACATATGCACACATGCACACACATGTATACATACATACATATACACAGGCACACATATACACACATACATTATGCACATACAAACACACAGATGCACACACACACACACACACTAGATAAGTAAGTCAAAAGCGAAGGTCATTACCTTCTGATTTCCTAATAACACTCAGTGCTGACCTAAGTCATTTGCAAGTCCCCAATTCCCCAAAGCAATGCTTTGCTCTATGTTGTCGAACCTGCCAGAAGGGCTTGCCAAAGCCGCTGGGATTTGAATTCAGGTCCCCAACCCCAACCCCACACTCAGGCTTGGAACCACGGCTCATAAATCCTTTCTAGCTGTAGCCAGCAGAAGCCCAGTTTCACTAGTTGCTAATTGCTGTAATGATCGTTGATAACTCTAATACTCTCAGCCCCTACTTGCTGAGTGCTTCCTACAGGCTGGGTCTCCTACAAATGCCATCAAGGTGTGTATGGGTGGGGTCCACTCCCACTGTCTTCCCTCCCTGGGTCTCCGCCCTTCCTCCTGGGTTGTCTACCTGGAGCCCAGATGGTGTCAGCCCTGCCTGGTGGGTAAGTGTGGCAGGCCTTTGCTGCGTGCTCATTACGAGCAGTGGCTTTTGACCCATTTCCTGGGTCAAATCCATCCTCAAGTCCTCGCCCTCTTGTCAGAATTTGACAGCAAAATTTGACCAAGGCCTGCCTCAGGGTGGGGCAGTGGGTGCTGGAGAGGGAACAGGGTGTGAAAAGGCTTAAGTGTGAATTGGTCTTTGGTCTCTGCTCCCTGGAGACGGAGAAGTCTGTTTCGTTGGCATGGTTATCTGTTGCTGCCAGGATCCAATGTCCTGTCCACTTGTGATGATCCCCAAGGCTTGGTGTCACAGGCTATGTCCACCTCTCTTTCTCAGTTACAAGCCAACTCTAACTCCAGTGACAGGAACCAAGACTATTAGAGAGAAAAGTTTGATATGCAGAAACCTAACATGGATTCTTCCATTTCTGCTTTCAATGAACCCATCTATCATCCATCTTCCGTCCATCCTTCTATCTGTGTTCCTCCATCCTTCCCTGTGTCCAACTATCATTTCATGTCTACCTACCCTACCCTTCCATACATGCATCATTCTATCATCTATCTATATCTATCTATCTATCTATCTATCTATCTATCTATCTATCTATCTATCCATCTATCTATCTATGTATCTATCCATCCACTCATCCATCCATCCATCCATATATCTTTATCTATCTATCTATCTATCCATCTATCTATCCATCCATCCATCCATCCATATATCTTTATCTATCTATGTATCTATCTATGTATCTATGTATCTATGTATCTATCTATCTATCTATCTATGTATCTATGTATCTATGTATCTATGTATCTATCTATCTATCTATCTATCTATGTATCTATCTATCCACCAGTGAACCCATCTATCAGTCCATTCATTCACCCACCCACCCACTAGTGTATCTACCCACCTATCCATCCATTCACTCAATCACCCATGCACCCATCCATTTACCCTCTGGTGCATCCACTTTCCTACCCACCTGCCCTACCAACCACACATCCATTCATCCACCCACCGCTGATGACTCCATTTCTCTGCCCAGCCAGCCAGCCAGCCAGCCAGCCAGCCAGCCAGCCCACAAAGAACTATGCCCAAAGCATACCCATGCATGCTCGGGCCAATCTGAAATACAGAAGCAGCATGGGCTCTGCTCTCAGGGAGTACGCAGAAATCGTCATCAAACTGATAATTCCATCGATATTGAGGGCCATTTCTCAGAGACCCAATAAGCTAAGCTAAGAAACCTCTGCTGAAATTAGACACAGCAGTTTGGGACCTGGAGACTCATGTCTCAGCTCAGGTCTTCATTCTGTTAATCTACTGTCCGCGGGCCCATCATTACTCCAAACTTAGATTTCAAAGAGTTGCTTATGTTTGCAATTGTGAGAGTTAAAGGACATGTGAATGGAGGAATGGAGGCGCCGTGCCTGGCATGTAGGAAACAAATAATTATTATTGGCTTATTTTTTTAACTTCCTTTTTCTTTATATTTTCTAGAAAGATCCTGGGCGACTAAGAACCAGCACCCAATGGGAAGGGGCTTAGAGGGTAGAGAGCAGAATGCCACGGTAGTGTTGTTAGAGGCTATAAAATGCTTTCATTTTTGCATTGTTTGTCTCTTTCTACCTGGGAAGGAGGTTTTATCATTCCTTCATTTCTCAGCTGAGGAGAGAGAGGCAGAAGAAGTAAAGCAGCCTGCTGAGCCACCGTAGCTACAAAGTGGCCACACTGGGGTTCTGTCTGTTTGTTTTCTTGCCCAACTGCCTAGCCCATGCTCAAACCCCACACTACAATGCTTCAAGGGCAAGAAAAGAGATACATAAAGGACCAAGAACATTCGGGAAGCCCAGAGAATGAGTTGGAGTTGCTTTGGATTTCTTTTTCTTTCTTTTTTTCTTTTTAAATTTCTGGCTGTCCTGGAATTTACTCTGAAGACCAGGCTGGCCTCAGAGATCCACCTGCCTCTGTCTCTCAAGTACTGGGATTAAAAGCGTGTGCCACCACTACCTGGCTTGCCTTGGATTCTTTAAAGATGTGAATGTTTAAGCTCTACTTGGAAGGAGAGATTCTAGAATATGATCTCCAGTAGATTTGGGAGTAAGTTCCGAATCTAACCACTTATGAAATCAGATCATTTTAGTCTAAACCTGTCATCTCAGAGATGACAAGACCAAGATCCTAAGAGAGATTGGGGCATTAAAAAAAAGATTTATTTATTTTTATTTTATGTATATGAGTATTTTGCCTGCATATATGTCTGTGCACATACATGTGCTCAAGCCCAGGTAGGCCAGAAGAGCGCATTGGATTGTTTGAAACTAGAGTTACAGATGATCGTTAGCCACCATGTGGGTGCTAAGACTAGTTAGTACCCTAGTTCTCTACAAGAGCAGCCAGTTCTCTTAGTGTCTGAGTCATCTCTCCAGACCCTGTGTTCATTTCCTTTGTTCAATACCCATAAAAAATCAAATCAAATCAAATCCAGGCAGCACAGTGTGGGAGGTGGGGAAGCCAGACAGAGACTTGCACGTTTAGCCATGCCAGGAGGTGCAGGCTGGGAAAGATGCTCACAGACCTGCCCTTTGACCCACAGTGCAAGTGGGCCCCACCTACAACCACAGAGGGTAGCTTCCGAGGAGGAAGACAGACCTGCAGACCTCCAGGCCACTCGAAGACCTGTCCTCCTGGGAGGCACAGGTGGCCGTAGACACCCACTTGCCACCATGCTGCAGTACAGGGGATGTCACCCAGGGGCCTGCCAGCCACATGGCCAGCTGCAGCAGAAGCCGCTACAATGTTCAAGCGTGTGGTGGACACATGGGAGAGAAAGAGAAGAGAAGCATTTTGAACATTATTAAGAGAGATGGAACTGGAGACTGGAGGGTAGAGAGGAGTAGCATGTTGTGAGACACCAGTCCTGCTACCTCAGGTCATGGTACTGACCAAGCTGCCACTGAGGGCCATGCCTGGGTCCATGACTTCACAGCGGCAGGGGTTGTTGGTGTTGTTCATGTTACCATTAGAGAGCAGGGATCATGTGGATGTGCAGGGGCTGTGCAGAACTGGCCCCTCCCCCCCACTGGCCAAAGCATTTGGGAGCGCAGTGGAGTGCACCCTCTTGAGGGGGTGTGGGTGACCTGGCCCTGAGGGCTTGAGTGTAGGAGAGCTTACCCTGACTCTCGTCCATTGTGGTCTTGAGCACAGGAGCTCTGATCCTGCCTCTCACCAGCTGCAGAACCTGAAAGAGTGGGCCCTGCTCCTGGCCTGGACACCACAGTAGAGCTGACCTTGGTGGTGGGGCACAGGTGAGGTCCTCCCTTGACACTTGTGGTATTTAGAAGAACTGGCCTTCAGGGCACGAGAGGCTAGTCCTGCCCGCTCTCTGGCTGGAGCACTTGGGAGAGAGGTAGCCCTGAACCTCACCTGGGCAACACAGTGGAGCTGGCTCTGAAGATGTGGGTGTAGGTGAGAAGCTCCAGAAACTTGAGAGCAGGAGAGGCAACCCTGCCTCCTGCTGATGGCGGCATTGGGTGGCCTAGCCCCAGCAGTGCTGTAGAACTCGCCCTGGTGGTGTGGAGAAGGGAGAGCCAGGGGGCTGACCAGATCAACTACTGGCCAGGCCCAGATCCAGGGCACTGAGTTGGCCCATCCCAAAATCTGTATCATCTGTGAATGGTTGGGTTTAGAGAAAGGGCCACTCCCACTGATCCAAAGCTGCAGGATCTCCATGACACAGGGCAACAACAGGATAACAGGGAGGAGTCCCAGTGAGGATCCAATAGTTATGGTGTCACAGAAGCCAGACTTGGAACCAGACCAATGACTCATGGCAAGGAACATCTGCAAGTAAAGATGTGTGGACAGAGGGACACGCGGTGGGACACACTGTGACACACTACAGCTTCCACGATGCGATGTTTTCTATGGTCTGGCTTTTGTTTTGCTATTTTTGTTTGTGTGACCTTTATTTTGGGAGGGAGGTTGCAAGAGCCAAGGGGATGGGGAGATGAGTGGGATTGGGTTGCATGATGTGAAACTCACAAAGAATCAATAAAAACTTTTTTTTTTATAATTATAAAAAATAAGGAGCTGGAGAGATGGCTCAGCGGTTAAGAGCACTGACTGCTCTTCCAGAGGTCCTGAGTTCAACTCCCAGCAACCACATGGTGGCTCACAGCCATCTGTAATGGGATCCGATGCCCTCTTCTAGTGTATCTGAAGACAGCTACAGTGTACCTATATAGAGTAAATAAATAAATCTTTTAAAAAATTATAAAAAATAAAAACCAAGAAATATATATAAGCAAGAGAAGGCAAGGTTGTGCTGAAGCCAGGGTGCCTGTCTTGCACTCACTGTTGCCTTGGGAACAAGATTGACTGGCTACTGAGGACTGCTCCATGTTTCTAAGGTGTTGATTTAATGAACATGCAAACGGCTCGGCTCTCGGGTATTTCCTTCCAAACTTCATGGAGCTCTTGGGGTTCGAGAGCAGGGTGGGGCGGGAGCGAGGTGCAGGGGTGGGGGTGTGCGCTGAGGGGTGGAGGGTGGAGGGGTGGAGGGGCGGTGGGGCAGGGTTGGATGTAGAAAGCCTGAGAGAGGGTTGGACTGAGAGATAAACAGGAGCTTCCACCATCCCAAAGGCTGAACCCTGCTGGAGATAGGAAGCTGCGTGGTTCCCACTGCTCAATTTGCATTTCCCTGGTTCCTAAGGAGGTGACACATTCTGTCCCTGGTTTCCTGGCTGTTTGGGTTTCCTGTGGGTGAGGTGCTTGCTCATGGCCTTCATTTTTCTTTTCTTTTCTTTTCTTTTCTTTTTTTTTTCCTGTGACTTCCTCCTCATTTCACACACGAAGAAACTACAGTTTTGTTTTGGTTTTTTTTTTTTTAAAGTGATTTGCATACAGTTAAGGAACTGATTTACGTGTGAGGCAGAAAACCCTGTTAGCTATCGCACAGTTCTTGCTCAAGGCCTGGTGGAGTGAGTTTAAATGAACAGAGAGACACCTCGCCAGGTGTCAGAAGGAGCATGCGCTCCAGAGTCAAAAGGAGCATGCGCTCCAGAGTCAGTGGTCTACAGTTGCTACTGCAGTGGCAAACCTGCCCTGTCCCGTGTTCATATGTCATGTGAGCAGGCCCTGGGCTCCTCCAAGCCTGGCTATCCTTGCAGGAGAGGAAGCCTATCCCAGGGAAATGGGAATACTGAGCTAGCAGTGGGGTTTGCTCAGCAATGCTCTATTTCCCCTCTCTCCCTCTCTACCCACGTGACTGTGGACTCCAAATCAAGTGGCACAGGGGTTGCCAGGACTTCAGTGTATCTCCCCACGGACCATACAATGGAAAGTTGGTCCCCACTGCAAAAGTTTTGAGAGCTCATAAAAGGTGATTGGGTCACAGACTAACGTAGTTGTTGTGAAACTAGGTTAGTTGTGGCAGGGGTGGATTGGTTTTCTCTCCCTCTTTCTGCCCGTATGGCAGATGCTGTCTGCTTTATGAGAAGACCCTCACCAAACCGGAAGGTGGTGGTGTTCATCTTTAATCCCAGCACTCAGGGTTGGGGCAGGAGGATCTCTGTGAGTTCCAGGACAGCCAGGGCTGCACAGAAGACCGTCACCACATCCAGGTTCTACCTCTCAGCCTCCAGCCTGTAAGGAATAGATTTATTTTCTTCAGTAATCCCAGCCTCATACATCTTATCACAGCCACGCGAACGGATCCCGGCATGCTCTGAGAGACTGGATAGTCCTCTAGATTTCTCAGTCCTGATGCTCAGTGGGGGGGGGGGGCAGTGTTAACCTTACCAGGTGGATGGGACTTTGCAGGGGTAATTAGGTCAGAGACCTTGAGGTGAGAGGTCATCAGTCAGAGAGCTGTGATCATGGGAGGGAGGCAAGGTCAAAGGTGAGGAGGTACAGGAGGGACTCCCTGACGATTAGGTTGGAAAGCCACACCTTGGTCACTGGGGGAGGCCTGCAATGACCACCTCTGGAAGCTGGAGAAGGGGAGTGAGAGATTCTCTCCTGCGTCTTCGGAAGGATAGGGGCACTGCTGGAATTGGCCCTGCAAAATATATTTTGGATTTCTGACCCCTGAACTGTAAGAGAGTTGGTCTTGGGTTCTGTCTGCTGTGCTGAGGAAGCTCAGGGTCTCCGAGTGCTCCATAAACTCTAAGGTCTTAGCATTGTGTTGGGCCGCTAAAGGGGGTAATTCTCACCACACTGGCGGGAAATCAATATGGCAGCACCTCAGAAGGGCTAAGTCTTCTAAAGAGAGGTAAATCATGATAGTGAAGAAATAACAACCCCTACTTTGTGTTGCCTTCAACAGCCTCTAGCATTCATATCGCACTAAGAAGTAGTCAGAACTCTAGCTCTAAATGATCTGTTTCAGTGTCCCACAGTAGGCCGGAAAGACCACTCAGAGGCTAAGAGCATTAGGTGCTTTTGTAGAGGACCAGTTTGGTTCCCAGCACCCACACTGGGGCAGCTCACAACTACTTGAAACTCTAGCCACGGAGCATCTGACACCCTCTTCTGGCCTCTGTGGGTACTACACACACACACACACACACACACACACACACACACACACACAGACACCCTCTTCTGGCCTCTGTGGGTACTATACACACACACAGACACCCTCTTCTGGCCTCTGTGGGTACTATACACACACACAGACACCCTCTTCTGGCCTCTGTGGGTACTACACACACACACACATACACACACACACACACACAATATATATATATACATCCACACAGACACATCTGCACACATAAATATTAGCCAAGGGAAGCACAACCCATCATCCTGCTTGGCAGCTGAGAACACCCAAACGGTGTGGGACATTTAGCTATATTTTATGTCCTCAGAGGGGCTGGTACTTGAATCCAGGGCCACTTGTGACAACTCGTCATGCTTTTCCTGAAGGAAAGGTTGGTGGCGTGAGTAGAGGACAGACGGTGGAGGTTTGAGAGCTGGCAGGTCTCTGGGATGTGTGATCACCAGCCATTGACCTGCACCTCGTATTTCTCTAAAGCAGGGAAGACCCACGAAGGCTCCTTGAAGAGCCAAGGCGCTGTGGCATCTTGGAGACCTGAGCGAGATCACCACACTACAAAACCCCTGGGACTAAAATGGAGATCTGGTGTCATGGGTTCAGTATAATCTTTCTCCTCAGAGGTCCATGTTGAAATACAGGCTTCACCATGAGTTACTAAGAGGTGGGACTAAGCAGGAGCTTTCAAAGGTGATTAAGACTCATTAGCATCCACTCAGGCCATTAATGAACCAACGAATCAATAGTCTAATGGATTAATGGTTTATCTAGAGAACGATCTCTCCACAGCCAAGGTCTCCCAGACACTGCCTGTTGACATCTGATACCCTGGGCCACCTGGGGACTTTACTGGGTATTTTCGGGGAAGCCGTCCCTAGATATGGACCCACGGCTTTGCACCAGAACTAGAAGCCAAGTTAAGCCTCTTTTTAATAACTTTCCCACGTGGGTTGGTTGGGCACACCTTTCATTTCAGCACTTGGGAGGCAAGGAAAGGCGGATCTCTTGAGTTTGAGGCCAGCCTGGTCTACACAGTGAGTTCCAGGACACCCAGGACTACATTGTGAGATCCAGTCTCAAAAGCTCATCTAGTCAATACTATTGTGTTATTGACAACAGAATATGGACTAAGACATTGGGTCTAGCAGGTTGGGCTCTGAGGAGAGGGTGGAGGAGAATACGCAGGATGGTGGGAGACGGGAAGATGGTCAGTTAAGGAAGCCATGGGCATCACTCATTCTGAAAACTCTGCTCCCACCGAGACAGCTCACCACCTTCCTTCCCTCCGGTCTGTCAGCGTCGAATGGACTTGCTCTCTCCCCTCCTGGGTGCTCCTCCAGCCTCATGGACGAGGGGCTGTGAAGCTCTGGTCTCTATGGAGCTGGCCTATTTGTTTCACTTAGCACTGTTTTGAGAAAGGACTCAAGAGATGAAAGGCGGACAAAAATCAGATCCAAATAAAATGTCCTCGAGGTTGTCTTCAGGCAATAGGTTTATGTGTGGTTTTCAAATTCCTTTCCACACTTGCTGTTTCCAAGGGCTTTAAATTACACTTTATATGGTTTAGATTACACTTTTAATAATTGGCGAGATGCTTCTTTTGACGGAAATAAACAAAGAAAGTGAGCCCCAAAGAAAGGGAACCCAAGAGCTGTGGGCAGCAATGGTTCTCAAATGCGTATCTGGAGGAGGGGGAAGCCACATGAGATTCTGAGCTCAAGACAGAATGCAGATGAGGTGTAAGCCATGCTGTTGTCTGTCAGCCTGTCCTTCCAGAAGCCACTGACTTCTGCGTCCTCCAGTGCCTAAGAGCCGGGGACATGGAAGGCTGCCCTGGTTAATTCCCTGCTACCCAGGATTGATTAGACTACAGACGAGGAGCCAGCTGATCCGCCCAGTGCAACCTGTGAGTCATTCCCTCCTCTCACAGGAATGGTTAAGAACATTTGTTTGGCTGTCTCTGAACCCACCCAGCCAAACAGCCCTTAGGGACTTAAAGAGGTCAGACTCCACCCACTGCATGCAGCGTTAAAAGGAGGAACTGGCTTGGTTTAAAGAGAACCTTTGTGGGTAGGAACTGAGAGCAGGCGGAGGGACCCGAGCACATCCATCTGGTGCTGTTCTTGGAAGATCCTTGAGGGCTCAGATCTTTTTGTGTCTCTCCTCCACCCTCCAGCCTTGGGAAGCCTTATAGAGGTTTCATGAATATTCATCCCCTGGGTGAACCAAGAGCCTTGTGTCATGGAGACAAACAGCTTATTTGAGGTGTGGCACGCTCATCTTGGGAAACTAGCAAGACACTGGAAAGTTACCATAAGAGTAGGGGACTCTCAGGGCGGAGACCAAGGCAAGGAGCTGACAAGGCTGCAAAGGTCTATCAGAGCCTTCCTGCTTTCTGCCCCGCCATCCTGCTCCAGCAGCCTCTGTGAGAACAGGCCTGGTCCCCAGCTTCATAGCCACCCCCTCTCCCTGTTGCAAGAGTAGGCTGAGGCTATCCCAGAGCACTCCTCTCATCCTGCTTGGGTCGGCTGGAATAGAATTCGCTCCTAAGTCCGCTGTCCGTGAGGTAGGTGAACTAAGGGTCAGGCTGGCCGATCTAAGTGACTCCGGCTCAGATCTGTATCCGTCAGCCAAAAGGCTACATACAAAGGATCGAGCTAACCCCAAGGTATTTACTGCTAGGGTTCTTAGATGGAGGGAGCCCAGATCCAGGGAGGTTGAGTCAGTTTCCCAGCGTCGAAGGCTGGGATCTGAAGCCAGATCTGATGACTTTACAACCCTGGCTTGTCTTACAACCCTGGCCTGTCACCGGGCCAAGCTGCCTCCCATCCACACCTACCGGCAGAGTACCGCTGTGAGGCTCAACAATGGGGTCAAACATCCGAAATCACGCCCGAAGCTCCAGCACACCAGATGATCGATTACAGACATAGAACAGAACCGCAGAGGGGAAGAGACTGGAAAATTTTATGGCCCCTTGCCACACCCGATTCCTGTCCCCGGTCTTCTCCATTCCTGTGAAGGCGGACAGCCCTCAGGCAGCCCATCCCTCCCAAGGTGGGCAGTAAAGGAATTTTCCCTTCTGGAACCAATGGTGGTTTCATAACAAGGGCTGTGTCCCATGGGCTTTCTGAGCCACCCACTCGCTGTCTCTATCAGCTGACAAAGTGACCAGAGTCCCTGCAGCAGACTCAGCCAGGACCAAGTCTTTCTGCCTCTCCTTGCCCAGGGTGCAAGAAGACAGGTCAGAAGAGAGGAAGTGAATCTTGGCACAGGAGGGCAGCCCGACTCTAGGGCACAGAGGCAGGGGAGTCTGGCTAGAGAAAGCCCTTTCCCAGATGCCAGGGGAGGATGTCAGACAACAGGAGAGGTGACCGATTCACAAGCGTAGGTCTGGCTGCTGGCTGACTCAGCTGTGCAATGTCTCGCCCGCTCCTCGTGATTACTAACAATTGCTCTTAGAAGCGGGCTGACACAGTGACCCACCACGTGTACTTCTGAATCGGATAGGCAGGGGTAGGGCCTGATGCCGCTTCTGTCTCACTGGGGGACTTTAATTACTTCAACGACCTGACCCTCAGTTGCCACATCTGTCCAGAGAAACGACTGTGCCTCATTCCCAGGATGTCTGTGGGCAGCGGGGGGGATGGCTGCAGAGGCTTCAGCAGCCGACGAGTTAGCGGGGCCTCAGTTGGGACCACAGGGGCCTTGCTACTGAGATGGAATAGAATGTAGAATGCACGGGGGAAGCCCTCAGGGAGGATACGGATGCAGAAAGGTGCAGAAGGACATGGCGGTCTATTGCCGTGAAGAAGTGAGCTGGATGCCAACTGATTTCATTCACCCTCGTGCAAGAGCAGACTTGTGAGATGAGCTTATCGAAGTGAGTCCCCGATCTGGAGGGAAGTGTGGGATCCAGAGTCAGGTTACTTCGGAATACCCATCCCTCTTTCAGCTCAGTTTTTCAAGCTGTCAAACCCCTCCCTCCCTTCCTTCCCCTTTTCCTTCCCTCCCTATCTCCTTCCTTCCGTTCTTCCTAACTTCCCTCCTTTTTTCCCCTCCCTCTCTCCCTGTCTTCCCTTCCTTTCTCTTTCCCTTCCTATCTCCTTCCTTCTGTCCTTCCTAAATGACTTCCTTCCTCCCCTCCCTCCCTCTCTCCTTCCTTCCTTCCCTTTCTCCTTCCTTACCTCCTTCCTTCCTTCCTAACTTACTTCCTAATTTCCCCTCCCTCCCTCCCTCCCTCTCTCCCTGTCTTCCCTTCCTTTCTCTTTCCCTTCCTATCTCCTTCCTTCTGTCCTTCCTAAATGACTTCCTTCCTCCCCTCCCTCCCTCTCTCCTTCCTTCCTTCCCTTTCTCCTTCCTTACCTCCTTCCTTCCTTCCTAAATGACTTCCTAATTTCCCCTCCCTCCCTCCCTCTCTCCCTGTCTTCCCTTCCTTTCTCTTTCCCTTCCTATCTCCTTCCTTCTGTCCTTCCTAAATGACTTCCTTCCTCCCCTCCCTCCCTCTCTCCTTCCTTCCTTCCCTTTCTCCTTCCTTACCTCCTTCCTTCCTTCCTAACTTACTTCCTAATTTCCCCTCCCTCCCTCCCTCCCTCTCTCCCTCCTTCCCTCCCTCTGCTTAGCCCCTAGACGTTAGACTAGAAAGTACAGAAAGCACGTTCCCACCCACTCTCCAAGAAGCAACCCAGGCACAAGAACAGATGATATCGCTGTGGCCTTGTCCTGGGGACCCCAGGACGGGAAAACATTTGTCAAGTCAGACATCCTTGGTACTGGAATAGCTGCGCTGATATGGTTGCGGCTTTGTCCCAGGAACTCCAGGACGAGAAACATCTGCCTGGTCAGGTATCCTTGGCACCGAAATAGCTGAGCTAATGAAGCTGTGTGACCTTGTGGGGACTATACAGACTGTGTGTTCCTGCTGTTCCGGGCTTTTCACATCCCTCCTGCGTGAGGACCGTGTCGAGCCCCAGTGCACTGGTATCCCAAGTAAACCTCTTGTTTTTACATCAAGAGTGAGTCCCGTGTGTTCGTGGGGTGGTGGGTGTCCTCAGGACTGGAGTGAGAGTCTCCTCAATCTGAGGGTCTTTCATCATCAGCCCGTACATATATCATGGCCTACCGTGTTAAGAAGATATGTCTATCCTATGGTTCTAGGCTTGCAGTGGACCAAGAGAACATGTGTGAAATAGCCAGCCACACCAGACCCGAATGTGAGGCTCAGTTAGATTTTTCTGGTGTTTGAAACAGGGTCTTGGTATGTAGCTCAGGCTGGCCTTTGAATTTCCAATCTCCCTTCCTCCGGCTCCCCTTGGAACACAAACCCAAGCTCAAATCTGAGCTAGGGTATTCGTGCTTGTGTGTCTGAGGAAGCCACTTCACCCCCTGGGCCTAGGAGATGAAGCCTGTGGTCCTGCCAGCACCAGTCCTTGGTAGGTTGTGCGAGACAGAAAGCTTAAGAAACAGAAGAGAGGCGGGACTTGGTATCTTTTCTGGGGTAGAAGGTGATTGGAGTCGGGGAGTGCTTCTAGTCCAACGACAATCCACTAGGGGCCTCAAGAGTCTGGCTGGGTGTGAGGGTGGCCAGATGCTGTCCCCTCCAACACTCACAAAGACCAAAGGCCAGAAGCACCATTTCTGGAAACTTCCAACACAATTTTGCTGCCCCCACCCCCAGTTCTTGCAAAGCTCTGATTGGACCTCCTGTGACCACATGGCCCAGTAGCGAGCTCTCCTATTGGGCAGAGCCCACACAGACCCGCCTCCCTTTAACACTTTAAGCCAATCAGCTGAAGCAGCACCATGGGTCTCCTTGGAAACAGCCCACCTGCCAGTCTGAAAGAGACCGTTTTCTTTCAGGGCTGGGGGAGTTAACGGTTTGACCGGACTCTCTCGCTTAAGTCCCACTTCTTCAGGGTCATTCGACTCGCAAGTTGACTCGGCTCCTCCCTCACACCCATGCTTAGGGGGCCGTGGCCAGCATGGTGCCATCCATAGTCCTGGTACAGAAATCGCGTGTCCGGCAGCGTGACCAACCGCTGAAGCAAGGCAGGAGGAATGGCTGGAAGCCTAGATGGGATTTAAGAATGGCTCCTATGATCGCAGCATCAGAGGAATGTCAAGGTCATGGGGATACAGAACACACTTTAAGGGAGAAAAGGACCGCTGTGAGGTATGAACAAAGTAGATAGTGTTCTGCCCTGGAGCAGGTAGGGCCACCCCGTGACTACCATCGAGACTTGAAGTACACGATCCTCCCAAGAGCTTTCTCAGTGGGCGAAGGGGGACATCATGGTCAGGAGCACAGAGCTCAGAGTGAGTCCACATTGTCGCGAATGCCCATTCTTGTTCTTACATTTCCAAGCTCCAGGGCTTCAGCAACCTGCTTCGTGCGGTAGCTCTAAGCTTTTCACGGGGCTCCTGAAAGTGGCTCAGAGCTCTGTGTCTAGCAAGGGAGGTTATGATTCCTTCTCCAGTGATCAGACCCTCAGGTCAACCCAGGGTGAGTTCTAGACTCCCCAAGGACACACCTGGAGCGACACTCTCATTTCCTTGAGCGACCTGCTTGTCACTCAGAATCGTTAAGAGAGCGGATGGAGCAGATAAACCCACCCGGGCTTTCAAAGCCTTAATTCGGTTTTCTGGTACCCGAATCCTGAGGCATCACTTCTTTCTTACCCAGATTTCTGCTGGGGTAATGCTGCCAGTACTGTGTTCCTGCCCTGTCTGCTGGCTCTGGCCTGGGCTGACCCTCTCTGCACGAGATAGACCCATCCATCCCTTTAGCAGTTCAGAAAGAGAGGCGGATCATGTGTCCTCTGTCACTAGGAGTAGCCAGTTCACCACCACAACACAAAGGTTTTCAGCCACTGAATCCTCAAGTGTTTCTCAACTCCAACTCTCTCCCCTAGGGATCTCTGGAGCAAGCGCCTATACTCTCTTGGCAACTTTCCTCGATGTCCGGTTCCGGTGTGCCCCTTCTACTTTTGAGCATCGCCGTCTACTCGTCCTTGAAGAATGCCAGCAAGAAGAAAATTGCTCTGCCATTGGCAATCACATCTCATCCCAACCTTACCGTACTTATCCTAGACTGGGATCTTCCAGGACCAGATCTGTGTCTGATTCACCTCTGTGTTCCCAAAATTGAGTACCAGGTGGTACAAGGGTGGCTCCCCACCCCTATTTGAAGAGTGGATATATGTGGGGCCCATCTCATTCGCTGGGTTCTAGGCTCTAGGGTGTTTTCATCCTAACAGGAAACTGATCTGGCCTAGGGTGTTGTCTGCAAGTCACCCATTGGCACCATTGCCTTTTCCGGTCACGGTTTCTTAATGTAGTACTGGAAGTTCATGTATTCTCCCCAAAAGGGTAGGCAAAGTTTTCAAGAGTTTGTGGGTAGTTTTCTGGTGGTGGGGGTCAGCAGCAGACTCCATCAGAATTCAGCGGGGTTGTGAGAAGAGACCGGAAAAAGGGTATAGGGATAAAAGTAGTTCCCAGAAGTATTTGGCAGACACCCCCTGCCCTCCGTCCCTGCCCCCGCCCTCGCCCCTGCCCCTGCCCCTGCCCCTGCCCTGGCCCCGGCCGGCCTTTTGCATCTCCCGGAAGTACACATTTGCTGTTGTCCTCCGGCGTGGGAAGATCCCTGAGCTCCAAGGGCGTATGTCATTGTTCGGCCCTTTGGAAAGTTCTAAAACTGGGACGTGTCCCTTGCACGCACATTGTGCCTCCTATGGTATGAGCGCCCTTCAAAGGCATTCGCTGCTTTCACACAGCTCTGGATCTTTTCGAGGTTCCTTTAGAAGCCCCATTCACTGGGGCTTCCTGACCAGGGCCTGGTGCGCACTGGGCAAGCTCTCCACTCTTCAGCCCCAGCACCATTTCTCCCTGAGGTCTCTTCCCAAGCTTGCTTGCTTTTCCTTCAGGCCTCTGCTATCCAGTCTCCAGGCCAACTACCTGCTAGACCACAGCCTGAGCAGCGAGCATCCCCAACACCTGCTTCAGCACACTGCTGGGCTGATCCTGATTTTCAAGACACGTTTGTGGTCCTTTAACTGTTAGGGCGACTGACAGATTGTGGTCTCCCAGAAGATGGGCACCACGCTTGCTCGCTCCTTCTCTCCGTTCTTTATCTGTGGCC
The DNA here is from genome assembly GCF_021556685.1 of Rattus norvegicus. Classification (NCBI taxonomy): domain Eukaryota; kingdom Metazoa; phylum Chordata; class Mammalia; order Rodentia; family Muridae; genus Rattus; species Rattus norvegicus. The sequence goes on from NC_141538.1 coordinate 153,872,810, forward strand.
TAGCACAGGGTATGCATGCCATAGGTGCTAAATAAATGAGCAGGAACAAGAAAACAGTCTTGTTTTCACAGACTGGAGCGGCCATAGCTGAACCGGTTTCTTGGATGCTTTTTTTCTAGTGGGCGTGCAGCATGCACCGGGATGTCTTGTTTGCATAAGTGGTATTAGGTGGCCATTCTGGGGCTCAAAGGGAGAGCTTTGTTCCTCACTTCTCTGCAGACCCAGGGAAGGAGCTCAGCTACGGAGACTCTGAACCCAGGCAGTCTGGATTCAAATCTCAAAGTAACTCTATTGCCCTGAGCATGTTGATCTCTTTGTGCCCCTCTAACACAGGGATGATAACAGTCCCTACTTCCTAGGCCACTTAGGGAACTGAAGGAAAAATCGTGTATTTGTAACCTAGAGAAGGACATAGTCAGTGCATGGCTGTCATCAGTGGCCACACAATTCAAATATCTTCTGCCTTTTGCCTTTCAATAATATGTCCAAAGCTTAGAGGCCTTCACTTCAGTTCCTTGACTCTTACTTACTAGCCCAAGTAACGGGCTCATACGAGGTCATTTCCAACCTGTGGGCCCTGCGTTGTTAGCTGGAAGGACCTGTCTGAGCCCCGTCTCTGGTGCACGTGGGGCAAATCTTAGTTTCAGCAAAACGGCCATAGTTACATGCCAGTCTTGGGTCTTGGAGTTTTCTTATTCCTGGAGCAAGCCTCAAAAACCTCCTCAAGCCAGAAGCCTGATGGGAGAATTCATTAATGCCCTCATCCGACCCTTGAGAATGAAAAAGGGTCAGGGAAAGAAGCCAGATTTGCTGAGCGTCGACCATAACCCTTGGCATCCTACACATGTTGCCTCTAGTGAGCCTTCACATCAGCCTGAGGGACCCAGGAGCCTGCAGAGGAAGCCTACGACTTAGAAATCGTAGGCCACCGTGTGGACTTCTGCTCACGTCTTCACTTTTGTTAGAGGAGGCTCTGGAATGATGTTTGTGGTAATGGAAAAGTTCTGTATCTTGATTGTGGTGATGATTATATGTGATAAGCTCTCATAGGAGCGTGTGCCCCTGAGCACACAGACTGCGTGCTGAGGAGAAGCCTCTGGACTCTGAAGGCTTCTGAGTTCATGAAATTGTACTGCAGCCAACTTGGCTGGCTTCAAGGACTGTGGTCACATTGGATGTCGCTAAGGGGAAGCTGGGGAAGGGTCCATTGAACCCTCTTATCTCTACTATTCCTTGTGAGCCTTAAACTGGAATAAAATATTTGAAAAATGCAATCATTAAGAAAGTGAGGGGATGGGGGTGGAGGTTGCACATACTGCTTTTTCCAGAGGACCTGAGTTCCTTTCACAGCACCCATATGAGGCAGCTTATGACTGCCTTTGACTCCAACACTTGGGGATCTGACGCCCTCTTCTGTCCTCTACAGGAACTGCACTCAGGTGCATCCCTCCCCAAGGACGTATGTAAACATAACCTAAAATGTTTAAAAAGGGCTACATGGGGAGTTGAGGTACCAACAATCTGTGGACTGTGGGGTCTGTAGCCTCCCAAGTCTTCCTCCTCTGGGCACAGTTTGCCTTAGGTCCTTTGGATCAAGAGACTTAGAGGTTCAGAAAGAGGCTACTTTGTTCTGGTACCCACACACACACCAGCTGTCCAATATGATTGACAGTCCTGATCATCACTAAGGCACACTGATTGGTTTGACCCAGTGATGCACCAGAGCTAGCTGGTCTCAACTCTTCCCAAGCCAGTTGTGAGCATCTTCCCAACCCCACATTTGAATGGTCACTGGTGATTTGAAACCAATCACAAAGGCCTCTTTTGGGCTGGAGAGATGACTCAGTGGTTAAGAGCACTGACTGCTCTTCCAGAAGTCATGAGTTCAATTCCCAGCAACCACATGGTGGCTCACAACCATCTGTAATGAGATCTGGTGCCCTCTCCTGGCCTGCAGTCACATATGCAGGCAGAATGCTGTACATAAAATAAATCTTTAAAAACAAAAACAAAAACAAAGGCCTCTTTTAAACAAGATGGTTCGCTGGCTTGATAGAACACACTTCCCCAATCCTTACCACCCACTCCTAGGAGATCTGTCACTTTCCATGGGCCACCAATCAGAACAGGGATAATTATGCACCTGGCAGACCCTGTCACAGGCAAGCCAGAGTGCCAGCCACACAGACAATCCCTTAAGAGGCTAGGGCTCGTCGAGCAGCCTCTTGGTTCTATGGCACCTTTAGTGTGACAGCCTCATCTTTAAGGACTCTGTCTACTGAGGAAAGAAAGGAAGGGGAGTTGAGCTAGAAGGTCTTCAAGGGGCCACAGGAAAAGGTAGTTACAGTTCAGACTAGTCTTTGCTTTTTAAATGTTTTTTATAAAAAAAAATCAAAATCTCCTTGCCTATCAGATACTATGAATAATGTCACATTTTAAAAATAGGGATTGTGGGGTTTGGTGGCTAAGAGCACGGCCTGCGCTCCTAGAGGGCCCAGGTTCAATTCCCAGCACCCACGAGGAGGCTTACCACAGTCTAACTCTAGTCCCTGGGGATCCTTTGCTTTCTGACTACATTGGGCACCTCATGCACATGGTACACAGACAGATATGTAACCAATATATATTCATACATGTAAAAGCCTAAAACAGGAATTGTTTTAAATGTTCAGAGAATTAGAATTATAAGAGCAATCTCCAAAGGGAAGCTTTGTAAGTCACTGAAATAAAAAATCCCTCCAAGATGGAGGCTCCTAGCACCTTTGATTCTGAGGACACTGACCTCTGGGGTTGTGAGCAAATGTGGATTCCATATATGGAACCGCAACAGTTCTGCCTACCAGGGAGGGAGGCTGCAGGACTGAGAGGTGCCTGGCCACTGCCAGGGTTGTGCTAGAAGCCATCACCAGATCAGCCAAGACGTTTCAGGTGGAAAGTACACGAAACAGTGACTCAAAGTTTAAACAGGAAGAGGATTTTTATGGGGCTGAGCAAGTGAAAGACTGGGCAGAACTCTGGGTCAGGTCTGTTTTAACCCCACAGAGTCTGTAGGCTCTCCGGGCTCGCCCCACCCTCACTGTGCAAGGCACACTGGAGACCCCCAAGCTGCCTCCTCCTCTTGCCTGGAGTGGCTGCCTTCAGTTCTGGGTACCACTCTTCCGAGGCCCATGCCAGTGAGATGGGAGCGGGGTGGGGGCAGGATGGAGGGGGATGAAAATTGGTATGGAGGGGGGGTTCCTTCCCACATCCAACAAAGCCTCCATTCAGTCTGGGGTGTTCTGCCTGCCCTCAGCCAGTAACTGTTACAGAAGAAGGCTGTTCTCTACTTGACTTAAGGCTTGGTTTCTGATGCAGCTGGAGAGAGAGGACAGCCAAGTATGGCATATAACCCTTTGGTCAGCAGGACACTCTCCTACGCATGCCATTGTTGCTTCTCATTAGAGGAGGAGTCAAAACAGTGGGGGGACAATTAGCGCTCCTCATGCTGTGGCAGGCCCTGCAGATGACCACCAAGTTCATTTATTTTCTTTCTCGAAAATATAGGTGGACTACATTTCCCAGACTCCCTTGCAGTTAGTTAGCTGTGGCCAACCAGTGGAATATGAATGCCACTCAGCTGGCTATTAAAGTTTATTAATGTCTTCATTTTTAACCCCTGGCCTCAGACACTGCTGATCAAGTCTATGGAACTGTATCCCCAGAAATCTGAATGTTTTGGGTTTTGTAGTTCCATACGATCTCATACCTTTCCTCTTTACCCCTCTTCGATGTTCCTCCTTCCCCTCCTCATCTTCCCTTTTTCTTTCTTCTCCCCTTCACGAAGGGCGTGAAGTTTTTCACAATTTAACAGTGTAAAGTCCTTCTGTTTGGTTGGTTGGTTTTTGTTCTTTTGAGACAGGGTTTCTCAGTGTAGCCCTGGCTGTCCTGGATCCTTCTCTTTAGACCAGCTTGGCCTGGAACTCAGAGATCCTCCTGCCTCTGCCCCCCAAGTGCTTGGATTAAAGACGAGTTCGTCACCCAGTCAGAGAGTTCTTATGCAAATGCCATAAAAATAAAAAGGACCCCAGGTTACAAGCTGGATCTGCCATAGGCTATAGTTTACAAACCCTGCTCTAGACTGACGCCAGGAGCCACATGTTTGGAATGAAAATGAAACTTTTATATTTTAAAAAAAACCTTTTTTTGTTTTGGTAAAATAAATCTAATACAAATTTTACCATTTTAACAATTTCTCGTTTGTTTGTGATAAATTTGCCCTATGTAAGCCCAGGTCAGCCCTGGATTCTTTTTTTTTTTTTTTTTTTTTTTTTTTTTTTTTGGAGCTGGGGACCGAACCCAGGGCCTTGGGTTTGCTAGGCAAGCGCTCTACCACTGAGCCAAATCCCCAACCCCGAGCCCTGGATTCTTGATCCTCCTGCCTCAGTCTCCTGAGTGCGTGGCTTAGTGGCTTCTTCACCACACCAGGCAAAGCTGGAACTCGTCTGCACCAATAGCTCCCATCTCCTGCCAGCTCCACCCTGGGGACCACCATTTTACTCAATGTCTACAGAACTAATGGTGGCTCTCTCATACAAAGGGAACCAGAATTTTTGTATTCAACTGAATTCATAGTGGCCGATGCCACAAAGGTTCATCCACAGACTAGCAAGTATCAGGACTTCCTCCCTTCTGATGGTTGACTGGTGTTCAGTCGCGTGCGTTTCTCCATACGGGAGATCCAGACAGTGACCCGTATACCGGGAATCTGCTCAACCCTCTGCTTTCTATTCTTTGGGTCACACATACAGAAGTAGTGGGAGGAGTCGTGTGTGTGTGTGTGTGTGTGTGTGTGTGTGTGTGTGTGTGCGCACACACACACACACGCACACGGAGACCTGAATCAACCTCAGATGTCATTCTTCTGGTACCATTCACTCTGTCGGTTGAGGCAGACACCGAGTATCTAGACTAGAGCTGCCTCATGAGTCTCAGGGACCCGCCCCATCTGTCTCAGGACCCAATGCTCCAGAGTTGGGTTATAGCACATATCACCATGCCTCACAGGTTCACAAGGCTCCTAGGGATCACGCTGGGGTCCTCATGCATGCCCTTTACCAACCCTGCCATCTTCCTCAGCCCCTTAAGCGGAATGACCTTTACCGCTTGTCTCCAGGCGATTAGATTAGAGCGCATTGGTTGTAGGGATAAGTGTTGACAAAGCTTGCAGAGGCAGCATTGTCTCGGCTTCCTGACAGGGGACAGGTGAGGCGGTGAGTGAGAAGCGGTCCCTTCTAACTCAAGGGGTCTATCCGAGTGCAGTCTGAGCTCTCTGCAAACGCCCACCTGGTATCCTCCTGCTCTGTTCTCAGGATGTGCACGCAGGGGGAGTTCCCACCATTAACCCTCCGCTTTCCTCCGGGTGGTGGGTCAGTGCGCACGTGCCTGTGTACACATCCAGTGAGCCAGATTCAGGTCACCCCCGCAGCCTGAGCAAGGCCTCCAGGACACACCCAAGGGCCAGGTCCATTAAGACTAAGTACAGAAAGCCTGCCTGGAGCCAGGCTCAGGCCCAGGGAGGTGTCTGAGCATGCCATCTCTCCTCCCCTTTTCAAGGCAGGGCCAGGCGGCTAGCTCTGGTTCCAGGGTTCCTAGGGCAGGCAGAAGGGCAGCTTGCACAGCCCTTCCCCCACCCAGCACACGGGTTCCTCTGGCCTTCTGCTGATCGGTGTGAAAACACAACCTTCAGCTACCTCACTATGGATTCCTGGGACAGCATAATTCCCACTTCTTGTGTCCAGAGGATTCTGAGGCCTCTCTCAGGGTGGCAGCCCCCAGGCCAGTCACTCTTCCTATGGTCACTTCTGTGTTAGAGATGATGAGACTCTATAGGAGGGAGAATGACTTGTCCAAGGTGAGGTGCAAAGCTCAGTATAGCTCCACAATTGGGCTAGCCTGCTGTCCTGCCCTGACAGTTCCCTCCAGGGTATGACAGATGGGAAGGGACATCCGAGAGAAAGGGAGGCTTTGCCACCGACAGTCCTGAATCCCAGCCCTGGCTTCCCCATTGTGCTGAGCCATCTTTTTCTTTTTTCTTTTTTTTTTTCTTTTTTTCTTTTTGTCGGAGCTGGGGACCGAACCCAGGGCCTTGCGCTTGCTAGGCAAGTGCTCTACCACTGAGCCAAATCCCCAACCCCTACTGAGCCACCTTCAACAAGTCACTCAACCTCTTAGGCTTCTGTTTTCTGATCTGGAGAGTGAAGACTACAGCGACTATCTATGGCCGTCCCCACAGGGTTACTGTGAGCATTTACTGAGATGGTCAGACAAACACAGTAGACACCCAGGAATGCTTCTAGCCAAAGATGGTGCAACCCGTCACTTTCCCAATCAGAAAGTTCCTGGGATTGCACTGCATATCCAGCCCTTTCTTCTTTATTGGTCTTGGGGATGGAAGCTGGCACAGGGTTAGAAAAGTGCTCTATTTTAGATCAGGAATTAGGAGCCCCGTGTCTGGGTTCCAGTTTTGTCACAGATAGGGTTTATGGGGGCAGAGAGGCTTTGTCCCCAGCTAGAGAATCTGTCCATAGATGGAAGGAGGGACCCTGCCTTCCGAGGTCAGCTCCAGTTCTGACATCCTGGCACTGCAGTCATTGATCAAATGCTCTACCCTCAGTGAGGACATCTAAAGCAGAGCCCGTCTTTGAGATTTGCTGGATTCTCTTTCTCCATGGAGATCACAGGCATGACACTCATCACCTCTGGGCAAGTCTGAGAAGAAGTTTCTAGAACTGCAGATAGCACAGTTTGGTTCCGTGGGCTGGGGGCCTTTGGATGGATCAAAAAAAAAAAAACTAAAAAAAAGAAAAAACAAAACAAACAAACAAAAAGAGCAACCGGCTTGAATTGATCGCTCTGCTTCCTGACCGCAAACACAACCGGAACCAAATCTCAGGTTCCTATCACCGTGCCTTCCCCAGCGTGACCAACTGTGCTCTCAAGCCAAGCAGCAAAATGAGCTCTTATGGGGCTTTTGTTGAGTATTTTCCTATTGCGATGGGAAAAGTAACTGACCCGACCTACACCACGTAATACTCACCGTGTTTAGTGTCACATGACCAAATTAGCGTCCTGAACCCCTTCACGGGGAAATGATTTCTTTGGGCTCACTATTTCCAGGAGTTCCAGGTAAGGTTTCTGAACTCTGCATTTAGGAAAAACATCGAGGAGACAGAACACTTGTAGAGGAGGGGCTGTTTCGTGTTCAATGGTCAGGAGGTGGTCAGAAAGAGAGAGAGGCAGTGATAATCAGAATAAACCCCAGATACATCACACACACACACACACACACACACACACACACACAATGGCAATCAGAATAAACCCCAGATACATGACATCAACCTACACACACACACACACACACACACACACACACACACACACACTTCCTCCAGTGAGATGGCACCTCCCAAAGTTTCTAGACCCTTCCAAAGTAGCATCGTCAGTGGCGGGTGGGAGTAGGGGATGGGGGGATGAGAGGATTTGAGACCGTGGGGACACTGCATCTTCAAGCCATAACATTGACCTAAATGTAAAACTGTAAACCATTCAACTTGTAGAAAAAAAATTTTTTTTTGTTCAACATGGTAGGACCCCGTCACTCTGGGATTTAGACAGTTCTGAAGCAAGGCAGGAGGATTGAGCCTGCACCATAAACTGAGACTATCCCCAAAACCATCAAGCATCACCACACAGGCAAAGCTGCTCAATATAATACAATTTAACAAATAAAATGCAGGGCTGGAGAGGTGGCTCAGCGGTTAGAGCTCTGGCTGCTCTTCCAGAGGTCCTGAGTTCAATTCCCAGCAACCCCATGGTGGCTCACAACCATCTGTAATGGGATCTGATGCCCTCTTCTGGTGTGTCTGGAGACAGTGACAGTGTACACACATGCATAAATAAATAAATCTTTAAAAAAATAAAAAATAAAATACAGATTGGGAAGTAGAGGCAGGAAGATCAAAAGTTTGAGGTCACCCTTGGCTACATAGCAAATTTGAAGTTAGTCTGGGCTACATGAGCTCCTAGGGGCCTCAGAAAACAACAGACAAGAAATTCAATTAAAAAAAAAATCCCTCAAACTTCACTGTCACTGTTAGGTCTCAGAATGTTCACATATCCAAAAATGAACTCAAGATAAACTCTAGAAGGATTTCTGGTGGTTAGATAAAAGACAGCATTCCTTGGAACTAGTGAGAGGACTCCTTTCCCTTACCTCTGGGACTTGTGGCTACCTGTGGTGTCTGTTAGCATACCAAAGCTCATGCTGGCCTCCAGTGTCACAAGTACCAGTTACACATTTCCAAGTCCACACTAGAATCTTGGCCCTTCTCTTCCCCTAGCTATTCTCTCTCTCTCTCTCTCTCTCTCTCTCTCTCTCTCTCTCTCTCTCTGTCTCTGTCTCTGTCTCTCTGTGTGTCTTTGTCTCTGTATCTCTCTCTCTCTCCCTCCCTCTCTCTCTGTCTGTCTGTCTCTGTCTCTCTGTCTGTCTGTCTCTCTCTCTCTGTCTGTCTCTGTCTCTCTGTGTGTCTTTGTCTCTGTATCTCTCTCTCTCTCTCTCTCTCTCTCTCTCTCTCTCTCTCTCTCTCTCTCTCTCTCTCTCCTGTATTCATTCACTTTCCTGCCTGCCCAGCCTCAGCTATGCCTGGTCTACTTTTCTCTGAGGACTGAGGACTCTTCCAGATGCCTCTGGATATTTTTATCTCTCTCTTTTTTTTTTCTTCTTCTTCTTCTTTTTTTCTTTTTTCTTTTTGTCGGAGCTGGGGACCGAACCCAGGGCCTTGTGCTTCCTAGGCAAGCGCTCTACCACTGAGCTAAATCCCCAGCCCCCAAACTGGCTATTTCTAATAGGTAAATGCTAGCATGCATTGTTATAGCTCAAAAGCTATTAAAACATCAAGATGCAAGCGAAGGTGACAGTGACCTTGAAGATGGGCTGAGTAGGTTAGGATCGGAACACGTCACACTTTTAAAACAGCTTTACAACACAGCAAAGATAATACGGTTTAATGCATGCATATAACAGAATATTTTACCATTAAAATTGGTAGCCGGAGAGATGGCTCAGTGGTTAAGAGCACTGTCTGCTCTTCCAGAGGTCCTGAGTTCCCAGCAACCACACGGTGGCTCACAACCATCTGTAACTCCAGATCCAGGGTATCAACACCCTCTTCTGGCCTCCTCAGCGACCAGGCATACACGTGTCCCACATATATGCACACAGGCAAAACACCTGAACACATAAAATAATTTATGGGGTCCCAACATGGTGTAATACGCCTTTAACTCCAGCACTCAGGAGGCAGAGACAGAGGATCTCTATGAGTCCAAGGACAGCCTGGTCTACATAGAGTTCCAGGCCAGCCAAGGCTACAAGAGGAAAAGAGGGAAGAGAGGAGAAGGAGGGAGGGGGAAAAAAGAAAAGGAGAAAAAAGATGACCATAGCTCTGGGATAGGCTTCTGACTCAGCATGGGTGAGGTCCAGGGCTCCACGCCCGAATATGTGATAAAATAAAGTTCAAGTGCTCACGCGTTACTCAGTCCTAAGCATCTGACTGGGGAAAATGATGTTTAAACGTGAGAGACTACACTTACAGACACACACACACACACACACACACACACACACACACACACACACGTCATGAACGGATGGAGTTCCGCCTACACTACACTTGCTGACCTGCGGACTGGAGTTGCTCTCCCTGGCAGGTGTCTTTTGCTAATGTGCAAAAGCTACCCTAGCTAGCTCAGCTAGGGAAGACACACACACAAGGCTGCTTACTGTACAGACATCATCCACAAGTCAGAAACACGGGGTGTCTTCGGCTAGGGGCTGGCAAGCCAGAGAGCCAGGAATAGGTGGAGGCAGGCCAGCTAGGGAGTCATCCAAAGGGACGTTGGGTGAAGTCCTGCCTATGGCTGTCTCTTGCAGCCTGCCCACTGTCTCTTTCTACTCTGTAGAATCACTTTACAGATGTCAAAAGTACTGACTCTCATGGGTAGAAATTATTACACAGGTAGAAAGTAAGAGTTGAGTTTCTTTTAAAAGGTTTAACTATATAAACACAGGGTGGTGGCGGGACAGTGGGACACCAACACGCATGGGGGTTAGGAGGGATAGTGGGACACCAACACGTGGGGGGGGGGCTAGAAGGGATAGTGGGACGCCATCATGAGTGGGGGGTTAGGAGAGATAGTGGGACACCACTGACTTTTTGTCTCTTCAGCCTGTTTTGTTTGTTTTGAGACAAGGTCTCACTGCATAGTTCTGGCTGGCCTGGGACTTGCTATGTAGACCAGGCTAGCCTTGAACTCACAGAGTTCCGCTGAACTCTGCAGCCCTCCAGAGTGCTAGAGTTAAAGGTGTGTGCAGTGCTGGTGCCCAGTGACTTTTCTTCCATGTCAGCACCTTCGATGCTTTGCAACTGGTATCGTTATTTTTCTAATAATCCGGGTGGTATGTGCATATGTGTGTGGGGGGTGGAATGTACATACATATGTATATGCGTTGGTTCGTGGGGGCATATGCGTGTGTATGTGTGTGTGTGGGGTGTGTGTGTTTGGCTGTGTGTGTGTGTGTGTATTTGTGCGTGTATGTGTGTATGTGTGTGTGTGTTCGGGTGTGTATGTGTATGTGTGTAGGTGTGTGTGGGGGGTGTGTGTGCGGTTGTGTGTGTGTGTGTGTGTTTGTGTGTGTGTGTGTGATTCTTGTACCTCCACACTACTTTCCTTAAGTGTGAAATTACATCAGACGTTAAAGCTTAAGCATTTAAAAACAAAACAAAAAAGGTCGATTTCTGTTTTCTTCAAGAAATCATATACTAAAGTGTATCGACTCACTCCTTACCAGCGAGCACAATCTAAACAGCTCAAAGAAAATTATTCAGACCACAGACAGAAAGGGAGAGTGGAGGGAAGGCTGGGCACGGCGTGAAAACGGCCTCAGCTGCCTAGGGATTCAGAGCCTTCCATCTCCAGCTCTCAATTCCCAGAAACCCTGGGATCTAAAAGATTTCAGATCACAGCTTTAGAGTTTTGCTTTCTTTGCTCGCTTTGAGACAGAGCCTTACGTAGCCCAGGCTGGCCTCAAGTTTGTTATATAGCCCAGGGATAACATTGAACTTCTGATCCTCCTGCCTCTGCCTCCCAAGTGGCTGGGATTACAGGCTATACCATGCCTGGTTTATGTGGTGCTGGGGATGGAACCTGGGGCCTTGTGAGTGCTAGGCCAGCGCTTCATGGCTGAGCTGCCTCCAGAATTTTAAGGTAGGATTTCCAGTTCAGCAGAAAAGACTGCCGGGAGCCCACAAAGCTGCCATGCTCCGTCTTGCCGTTTATTTTAACTTCTCCTTGTGTACGTTCTCACTCTTCAGATGTCCCACCGCGGACACGTGTTATTTTGTCAACAATAAAGCATTATTATGGCTACATGTATTATCATAAACACAGATATGTCTATAGAATGGTTCGCAGACAAAAGGCAAGGAGGAACCACACCCCACCGGCTGGCAGCATTTATGCCTCTGCGATGGTGTCCTGTAGTCTTCTCTGTGCTTCTCTGAGGTCGCTTGTCTGTCGGATGACACACAGGAGCCACCTTTCCTGGAGTTAGGCCTGCTCCTCCATTTCCTCCTTTTCTTCCTTTCTCTTTCTCTTCTTAACCCTCCTTCTTCCTTTCACCCCTCCTCCCACCCCTCCTCCTCCCCTTTTTCCTTTCTCCTCTCCTCCGTGTGGATTTTCATATGGTGATAGAAGTTTAAGGTTGTGTTTGTTACAACATACCGTGTATGTGATTCAACTCTGGTTTACATTGTCCTCTGTGCGACGAAAACTCTAGGTTATAAAGGTTGATTCAGATTAAACGCTGATTTAAGACGCATGTCTAGCTACTTAGGCCTTGACTAATTGCTCAACACTGAGCTGCTAGAGAATTTAGATAAGTAACAATATATGTTTGATAAATAAGGTATACTTAACTTATAAGTATACCTTAATAAGTTTATACTTATATAAACTACTAAGACCTAATGAGGTTCGCAGTAATGTTTCTCTAGCTCCTCTGTCTTTTAAGTCTTAGCAGTTTAGATAAACTAAACCATACCAAAACCAAATCAAAACAAAACAAAAAACTGCAATATTCTTTAATAATGGGACTGGTCCCCCAAGAAAAATCCTTTTCCCAAGGTTGGGCATTTAGGCAAAAGCCCACATTCCCTCAGGGACTTAAAGTTTTTTTCCTGCTAACATGGGAGTCATTCCCCTTATCTCTGGCAGGCAGAAACTGAGGCCCTTCTAGTATATGACTGTGGAGTATTAACTAACTGGTCAGGGCCAATGCTGGCCTCTAGGCTCCCTCAGTCCCTGCTCACAAGCCACACTCCAGCTCAGAAGCCAGCTCTGTCTCCAACAGCCTTGGCAGGTTAGAATACACTCTTCCCCACAGAACAGCTATTTTGATTGTTTTACTGCGCCCATTTTCAGGATCAGTAAAGTTGCCTGTCTTCCTGTGAACCTTATCCACGATTAAAAGTTTTATTTTGATACTAAAAAAGCTTTAGTTCAAAATCATGATTTTTTTTTGGTTCTTTTTTTTTTTTTTCCGGAGCTGGGGACCGAACCCAGGGCCTTGCGCTTCCTAGGCAAGCACTCTACCACTGAGCTAAATCCCCAGCCCTCAAAATCATGATTTTTAAAGGCTAAACTTTAGTCCTAGTCTTATGAAAGCTACTAAATTATTGTAAACTGTTAATAATATTTAAGAAATACAAGTTGAGGGGTTGGGGATTTAGCTCAGTGATAGAGCACTTGCCTAGCAAGCCCAAGGCCCTGGGTTCGGTCCCCAGCTCCGAAAAAAAAGAATAAAAAAAAAAAAAGAAATACAAGTTGGTAGTCGGTCACCTTATAAATGATCAAATCCTTTGATGCTTTCAAAACTGTATTGGGAGTTATGGTAAACACTAATTAATTATAGAAATCAGCCTTATTTAGTTTCCTGAGTATGTTTTCGAGGTTAAACCTAAGACAGGTAACGAGAACCAAGCAAAGTTTGTCTATTCAAATATACTTTAGATAGACTGGTGGTCCTCAAATACTTCAGAGATCTGGAGAATATGGCATTTAAATGTTTAATAAAAAAGGCTTTTCGTGATAGGAAGACATATCAGCTTGCGGCAGCACCATTAATCACTAGAGAAGATGGTGGGCATAGAACAGCCTCCCCCTAGAGCTTGCTTTAAATATGGCAAAGCTGCCACTGAGCTATAAACTGTCCTTCACCTCAACCGCTTGATATCACACAGTCCAGACTGTGGACAGGCAGGACACTGGGCAGTTGATTGTCCTACTTTGTCCAGACAAAGGCAGGACAACTCCCTACCTAAACTTCCCCACCTACTGCCTGTTTCAAAGGGTGGGATTCCTTCCCAATTTCCCTGGTTTGGGGCTCCCCTCCCCTAACTAACAAGACCATGGGTCTAAGGATCTAAGTTTCAAATGTACACCAAAGCAAAAACTTTCTCCTTAAACTCCTTAACTTTATCTTCTGCCCCAATACACGTGTGTGTGTGAATGTGTGTGTGTGAATGTGTGTGTTTGAATTTGTGTATGAATGTGTGTGAGAATGTGTGTGTGAATGTGTGTGTGTGAATGTGTGTATGTGTGAATGTGTGTGTGAATGTGTGTGTGAATGTGTGTGTGTGTGAATGTGTGTGTGAGAATGTGTGTGTGTGAGAATATGTGTGTGAATGTGTGTATGTGTGAATGTGTGTGTGAATGTGTGTATGTGTGAATGTGTGTGTGAATGTGTGTGTGTGAATGTGTGTGTGTGAATGTGTGTGTGAGAATGTGTGTGTGAGAATATGTGTGTGAATGTGTGTGTGAATGTGTGTATGTGTGAATGTGTGTGTGTGTGTGAATGTGTGTGTGTGAATGTGTGTGTGAATGTGTGTGTGAATGTGTGTGTGAATGTGTGTGTGAGAATGTGTGTGTGTGTGAATGTGTGTGTGAATGTGTGTGTGAATGTGTGTGTGAATGTGTGTGAGAATGTGTGTGTGAATGTGTGTGAGAATGTGTGTGTGAATGTGTGTGTGTGAATGTGTGTGTGAATGTGTGTGTGAATGTGTGTGTGTGAATGTGTGTGTGAGAATGTGTGTGTGTCTGTGTGTGTGTAAATGTGTGTGTGTGTGTGTGTGTTCCAACATCCTGCCAAGTCCAGGTGTTTCCTCAAAATCTGCCAGCTCCAAAGCCGTTAGACCCAGGTGGTCCAGCCTCACAGACTACTTCAAGCCTTCATGTTCCTAGCTCCAGAAGATCCCACAGAGCTGGACAGCGAGGGATGCAGCCTATTCTTCCCAGATTTGGCCAATATTCCATTTTAGGGCCTCTGATAGTGACTCTTTGGTGTCAGCAGGAAGTAGTCACAGATGTCACATTGCCCCTTATTTATTGTCAACAAGAAGCTGGGATGTTGGGCACCTCTAACCCTAACCCTACTGATACACAGTCAGTCCTACCAGGCTGCTCTCAGGGACCTAGCAGTTGCTTACGTCATCACATAAGCCAGGTGCACTGGTGTGTACTGCGGGATAAAAGGATCCACCAGCCACCCCAGATCTCTGACTTTCTGTCTGTGTCTGTGTCTGTGTCTGTGTCTGTCTCTGTCTCTCTCTCTCCCTGTAGTTCCTCTTCTCTCTGTGTGTGCTCTCTTTCTTTCTCTCTCTGCCCTCTCCTCTCTGTCTTCCTATCTACAAGGTGATTTCCCCTGCCCCATTCCTTAGCCCAATCAGTGACTCAGCTGCCCCCAGTAAACCTGCTTATATACTTCTAATACGACTTGAACTGGCTTATCTCATCGGTGGGGAAAAGCTATTACTGACACCCAGAGTTTGCTATCCCAAACCCACTTGGTGGAAAGAAAGGACCCATCCCGCAAGTTGTCCTTTGACCTCCACACAAGTGTGCCGTGCCGTGCGTATGCATGCACGGGCACAGCACTTGCACACACACACACACACACACACACACACACACACACACCACTGAATTTAAAAAAAAACACTACTAAAACACAAGGATCGTTCTTTTCCAAGCTAAAGCCTGAACAATAGCTTGTAACTTGCATAACTTGTGTGAGGCCCTGGGATCACACTCCCATGGAGTCTGGTCTGGTCTCCTGTGACAGTGCCTGGGCTATTCCCCTAGTTGTAGCCCCCCTGACAGTCACCTCGGTGACAGGATAGTGATGCTGTCTGTCAACAGAAGACAGGCGTGTGGACCTGAGGAGGATTCGGGGTAGAAACCCTGAACCGCCTATGGCAAGAAATGGTATCATAGCAACCAGTGCAAAAATGGCTACAAGTCCAAAAGTGTTGCCCCTCCAGCCCCAAAAGGTGTTCCTCCTTCTCTCCCTCCTCCTCCTTCCTTTTCTCTCCTTTTTACCTCCTTTTCCCCCTTTCCTTCTCCTTTCCCAACCTGCTCCTCTATCAGGGCCTAATGCATCTCAAGCTGCTGCACCGCCTTCTCCAGGAAGTCCTCTCTCCTTCAGAGCCTGGATGCCTCTGGTTCCCCGTACCCTAGTGCTCCCGCACAGCACTGAACACCACAGACTCTGTCAGCCTGCTCGACAGCCCACGCAGCAGCATCTGCCTGCCCAGCCCTCGGCAGAGCCGGAAGGAGGGCAGGACGCCCGCTTATCGTCTCGCATCTCAGGCATTTGCAGGGAGCTGGAGTTCACCCCTGCTCCTTAGGTCCCGGTGAGGTGCCTGGGCTCCTGGGAACGGAAGTCGCCTGCCTGAGTATTTGGAGGGCAGAGGTAAAGAATCTGGGCTTTGGTTCCTGACTAGCCATGCTGGCATCTCACCTCTGAAGGCCCTCGGCTTACAATACGGACAAGCGTCCCATGCCCCTAACCCTCCACCCCAGCGGCTAAACCAGAGAAAGAACAAGCCATTCCCAAGACAATGTCACTGTGATGTTCAAATGCAGCAGGTGCAGGGGGTGGGGTGGGGGTGGGACAGGAGGTGCGGGGGTGAGGTGGGGGTGGGGCGGTGGGGCGGGAGGTGCGGGGAGGGGTGGGGATGGGGGAAGGGAATCAGTCCAGAGCTGCATACAGCAGGCGCTGTGTAAATGCTCTCCAGGCTTGTTTTCTCAGCCTCCAAAAGCGTGACAGTTGGGACCCACTGTCTTCCCCCATCCCTCAAGCAGAGAACCTGGGGGGCCAGAAAGGTGGGAGTGGGGAGAGGCAGACAGACAGACCTCCCGAGCATGAAGACACCCTGCCCCTATCTATTCCCAGCCTCCTTTGGGGCCTCAACAGCCGGGCCTCCAGCTCTCCTTGTCAGAGATTAGGCTATCACATCTGCGAAACTCCAGTGGGTGACTCAGGCAGGCGGGCCACTTTGATCACTGTTCCTAGGGCTGGGCTCAGGGGCAAGGCTGAGGCGTGGGCCCTCCCCACACACCCTCACCCACGGGACCCCAAGGCAGTGGAGAGCAAACACCCCTTCCTCCTTCTCCCTACTCTTTTATTCCCACCGGTCTGGCTAGTTGTCGTCCCTCAGTGAAACATGAGATCAGTCCCAGAAAAGATCGGCATCTCCAAGCTTACAGAAGAATGTGGGGAGGAGGGCAAGGAAAGACAGGGAGGCTGGGCCAGGCTGCATACTGCAGCTGGCATTCACTCATCTATCCCACAGCGCACCGATCGCACAACAGGCAGATAGGTAAGCCGAGCCCCTTCGCGTTGCCTGCTGCTTGGAAGCACGCTTTCGGCAGCATCCCTGAAATTCTCAGAAAATAGTCTCTGAACCCTCGGGCATCTCAAAGACCCTTGGAGAGATCCAGGAAGCCATGGTCAAGCCCTGGTGTTGTTTGTCTTTTCCTTTGCTCCTAGTCACACGGTATGGAGTTTTCCAGACTGTTGCAACAGAGGAAATGCAGAGGCTCCCGCTGTGCTCAGGGAATCCAGCCACCCCGAGATGCTCTCACTTATTTGGAAAGCACTGTGTCGATTCTAGTTTGCTTTTTTGTCGCTGTGATAAAACACGTGACCCCAAAAAGGAGGAAAGGGTTTATTCGTCTTACACTGCCAGACTAAAACCCATCACTGAGGGGAATGGTAGGTTCTTGAAGCAGAAATCACGGAGGAGTACTGCTGGCTGCCTCACTCACACTTGACTAAGTTTTCAGAAGTCAAGGCACAGCTGCCTAGGGACAGTGCCGCCCACGGTGGGCTTGGCCCTCCTGAATCAATTACTAATCTAGACAATCCCCCACAGACATGTCTACAGGACAGTGTGACTGAAGCAATTCCTCACTTGAGGCTTCTCCTCTCAGATGACTCTAGGCTGTGTCAAGTAGACACTCAAGGCTAACCAGGACAGTGTCTTATAAAATGTGTTTGTATGTTAATGAGGGATGAGTTTGTTATCCTTACAAGGCTTCTCGGTCTTGATACAGGTGACACATTTGGCCTGGAAAAATATACTGATGGGATTGTCCTAGGCACTGAAAGATATTTCATGGTACCTCTGGCTTTTATCAACTAGAGCTTTAGCCCCACGCCCAGATATGAAGAACTGTGTCAACTAGAGATGGGTGTGAGCCGAGGAAACCTGTGGGTTTTAGGCAGAAAAAGTGTCTGGAAATGGAGCAACCTGGAAGCCACACACCAGGCATGCAGGCATCCTGGGCTTGAGACACAGTCAGAGACTTCCCCACCCCAGAGGTTTCCATGGCAGCTAAAGGAGGCCCCTTGCCACATTGTTTTTGGGGTGGTTAGGGGTTGGGGAAAGCTGTTTTATTCCTCTCAATTAACATTTATTTTGCTTTTAAAAACAAAAGAATGAGGCTGGAGAGATGGTTCAGCGGTTGAGAGCACTGACTGCTCTTCTAAAGGCTCCGAGTTCAAATCCCAGCAACCACATGGTGGCTCACAACCATCTGTAATGGGATCCGATGCCCTCTTTTGGTGTGTCTGAAGACAGCTACAGTGTACTCACATATATAAAATAAATAAATCTTTAAAAAAGAGTCAGCATACACTCAAAATACATTGTCAAAAACAAAGGGTGAGAGGGAGTCCTCTTGTTGTTTTGCTTATTGAGGGGAATATTACAGCCCATTCCCCTCCATGATGGGCTGTAATCTGTAAGATGAAAATCCGTTTCCTCCCCAAGTTGCTTTGGGTCACGTGTTGCATCACAGCAAGAAAAAGCAAAGTCGAACCGACACTGTGCTTTCCAAATAAGTGAAAACAGACACCAAGTCACCGCTGCCCTCATAGTCAGGAAATGGGGTTGTGGTACCAGCGCCGTCACACAGGCATCTGTGAGAGAGATGGCTTCGGCCCAAACCCAGTACCCTCAGGTCACTTAAGTTGTTCTCAGCCAGATCTAGCAGGGAGCACACATGGAGTCCCATAGGTAACCGCAAAGCCAAATGGCTTCACAGGGCACTGGGTTACAAACACTCACACACACCCTAGAATGCCTGGAGACTCTCCTCTCTCTCTTCTCCTCTCTATCTCTCTCTCTCTCTCTCTCTCCCTCCCTCTCTCTCTCTCTCTCTCTCTCTCTCTCTCTCTTTCCCCTCTCTTCTTCTTCTTCCTCTCTCTCTCTCTTTCCCCTCTCTTCTTCTTCCTCTCTCTTTCCCCTCTCTTCTTCTTCTTCCTCTCTCTCTCTCTCTCTCTCTCTCTCTCTCTCTCTCTCTCTCTCTCTCTCTCTCTCTCTCTCTCCCAGGTTCCCATTGTTGAGGTTTAAATCTCGTCTCGTTCCGGACAAAGCACACCAAGCCAACATGGTTCCATGTGAAGAGATTTAATGAGAGAAGAGTAGAATTGAGGAGAGGCTGGCCATGAGAACAGGGAGAGAAGTGGGGGATGGGGAGAGAAGGGACAGGGACAAAGAGGGCACGAGAAGAAGAGAAAGAGAGAGCAAGAAAGAAGAGGGAGAGGAGGGGGGGCAAGCATATAGTCGGGCACAGCTGGCTGTTGCTAAGCAACTGTGGGGCGGAGCATACCTGGCTGTTGCCCAGGTGTCCGGAGCGATGCTAATTCTCGCCTGTTGTGTCCTCTGTGCACCAGACTCTTTGGATCACGATCATGTCCGTTTAATTCTCTTGCCGTTAAAAACATCACTACCCTCACATCACAGATGACAAAAGCAAAGCACAGAGGCTAAGCCACACGTTCAAGGCCACGTGGCCACTGAGTGGCAGGGTAAAATCCACTTACTGGGACCCATGGGCGCCCCTGTGTGTCCTTGTTCCCTGCTGAGCTCTACTGGGTCCTTTAACATCTTCTCCCATGAAAAACAAAGACGCATAACACAGATGCCCGATCTGCTCCAGACTTCACCTGAGAATAACTGTGCTGGGGGAGGGGGAAAGCTGGTCCCCTCTGAGCTACCATTGTTCATCTGTAAAGTGGGGGTTCCCAGGGGTGTCCTGAGGACCTAAAATGGCAGGAACCAGGCTTAGTTGGTTCAGTGAAAGGAAAAACAAGGGCCTGATGAGATGACTCTGTGGTTAAGAGTTCATATTGCTCTTGCAAAGGACCCCAGTTAGGTTCCCAGCACCCATGTTGGGCAGCTTACAATCGCTTGTGCCTCCAGCTCAGGGTGATCCAACCATGTGCATGGATACACACACCTATACCCAGAAATACTTTTTTTCAAACAAAATGCTTTCTCAGGAAAAAGCAACTCTTCCACCCATCACACCAAGATGCCCTCATGTTTTCCAGGCAGCCTCTTACGGGCCACACTGCCTTGTCACCCACTGCCCCCTCCCCTGGAATACCCTCTACCCTTCAGCCTAAACCTTTCTTGTCCTTCAAGACTCTGTCAAGGCCGTGTCTTAATCCCCAAAGTCTTCTGGGGGAGGGATGATGGTAGCCCAGGCTGGCTTTGAGTTTGTAATCTTCCTGCCTCTGTTTCTCTGTTCACAGCTCCTTAATGCACATCCACCCCAGCCACCAGCTAAATCAGAGTTTCCAGGGTGGAGTCTGGGGCTAGACTTGCAATAGGCTTCCCTTTGTGAGGACACCCTGCTAGTGTACCCTGGAGGCCTGCAGCTCGAATCCTATAATTATGTATTTCCAAGACATCCAGCGTGGTCTCCCACAGGGCGTTGGGAAGTCTGGAGTAGCATAGGAGTGGATCTCCTCGATGAGTCTCCAACAGTTGCTGAGTGCTTCCTCTGTCTGTTGAGATTGTCTTAGAGATCCCGCAGATCACTGGGAGCATCAGGAAGCTGGAATTATTGGCAGGGTGGCTTCTGTCCTTTCCTTACTCTACCCTACCCTCTGGGTATCCACAAGGCAGCCCAGCCCAACAGCTTCCTCCAGAGGGAAGATAACACCTAAGGTCCTCAGTATACCTTGAAACCCATCCCTGAGGGACTGTCCCATTAGCCTTCCTGTCCTGGTGATGCTTCCTCAAGTGGACCAGCTTTGGGTCAATGTCTTTCTGTGACTTTGAGGAAAGTCTCCGGATCCCACAGCCTCCAATGCTTTCTTCTGCCACCCCAAGGCCTTCCTTGCATTTGGAATTGGGCTACTTCGAGAGCTGCGGTCTGCAGCATCTTGCCTGCTCCCTTTCTGCTTTTCCTGCCTCTCACCTGCACTTCTGCCCTGACAGCGGCTTCTCGGAGGACCAGACTCTCCTGCTAGCCACTGGACAGGTGCAGAAGTTAGCACCACATTTCTACAACTCTTGGCATCTAAAATCCTGGGAATGAAGTAAGTCTTGCCAAAGAGATGCTTTGAGGGGCACTGAAGGGGTGGGTAGAGGTAGGGCCTCATATTCTGGTTTTTGTTGCTATTTGTTTTTTCAAGATAGGGTTTCTCTGTTTAGCCCTGGCTGTCCTGGAGCTCACTGTGTAGATCAGGCTGGCCTTGAACTCAGAGATCTGCCTGTCTCTGCCTCCTGAGCGCTGGCTTTAAAGGTGTGCACCACCACCTCCCAGCCTCACATTCTAGCTTTTTAAGTGGTTTCTCCTGACAGCAGAGAACTTTTCCTTCAGTGTCCTTTGTGCCCAGACACAGAGGCCAGCAATGTGAAGGAGTGAGGTGTCTTCTTGTCCCCAGTTGGCAGTTAGAAGCGTCTGTTGAGCATAGCATCAACTGGGGAACAAACTCTGGGTCTACTTCCTGGACTCGGGAGCAGAGCCCATTCTCTCAGTGCTTGTAACCCTAAGTCCCTGTGTTGGAACCCTCATTTAACCTACCTGGAAGAGCCTCAGTTTCCCCAGCCAACATTGCAGTCATCTCTAAGACTTTTGTAATGGAGCCTGAGGTGTTGAGAAACCTACCTCAGCCCTTTAGTGAGAGTTACCAACAGAAACCAGGTGCTGTCCCTCCAGTGCCCTGTCACCTGCTCTTTGAGACAGCATATCTTTGTCTGAGCTCACCGAGTGGGGCTAGAGGCTGACCAGGAAGCTCCCAGTATCTGCCTATCTCCTCCACGCCCCTCCCCTCCCCAGTGCTGGGGTTACAAGTGTGCACTACGCCTGGCTTTTATGTAGGTTCTGAGGATAGAATTCAGGTCCTCGTGCTTGAGCTTTAACTGAGTGAGGCAGCCCCAGCCCTAACCCTGGCCCTAGCCTTGGCCCTAGTCCCTGGGTCCCCATCCTCCAGCCCCAGCCCCAGCCCCAGCCCCAGCCCCAGCCCCAGCCCCAACCCCAACCCCAGCCCCAGCCCCAACTCCAGCCCCAGCCCCAGCCCCAGCCCCAGCCCCAGCCCCAGCCCCAGCCCCAGCCCCAGTCCAGCCCCGACTGGTCCCTGCCGTAGCCTCAGTCTCAGCTAGCCCTAACCCTGGCCCTAGCCTTGGCCCTAGTCCCCGGGTCCCCATCCTCCAGCATCAGCCACAGTCCCTGCCCCTTCCACAGTTCCTGCCCCTGCCATAGCCCCTGCCCCCACCACAGCCCCTGCCACAGCGGGCCTGGCCTCAGAATGAGAAACGTCATCAGTTCTGCTCTCTGCCATGCTTGACACCTCTTCTGCCACACAGTCACCTCCCTCAGTGAGTGACACAGCTCAGAAGGTGCGCCTGCCACCCGCCGTTTGGGAGAACCTCTGTCATGTAACAGTGTGGGATAAGCCAGTAAAGTACCCAAAAGCAAGTGCCTTGAAAACCCTGCAACCCACCCCAGGAGCCATGATGAAAACGTTCCCAACGGACCTTGTCGTGTGTGCAGAGCCGCGCTCGGGGACTGGTGAAACAGGTTCAGCTCTCTCTCCAAGCCCTCAGTCCCCAAACCTTCACTGCTGTGAATTTGGGAAGGTGCTGCTCCCTCTGGATCCATTGACCAGAGCCCACGTGATTCCGTGGGTCGTAGAGAAGCAGCAAGAGACCTTTTTCCTTCCCCATTATGGTTGCTCAGTCCTCCCCAAGACCTGGCAGTTCAGTCAGGTCCCAAATTCTGGAGCCTTCTTTGATTGCCACTCCCACCTCTTCCTCAGCAGGTGTCTGCACCTGACTCTGAAGCCACTGGAAACCTAGCCCTTTAGTCCTGTCCGTACCCATAACGCCACCATCAACTGACTCCTTGTGGGCTTCAGGATCCCCTGTCCTCAGCCTACTACCTACGCATGCGTGTTACCCTTTTGAGGCAAAAGTCAGAGACACAGGGAGGTTTAGCGGAACCCAAAGACTGCATCAAAACAATGGACCTTGTGTGTAGGATTCTGAACACAGGCTGCTGGGGAGAGAGATGTGATAATTTGCAGCATTGGGCATAGACAGGTACAGGAGGAGGGAGGGAGGGAGTGAACTAGGCCCTTCCCAGCCCTGTCTTGTGGTCACCCAGGAGCCCATCCCCTCAGGCAAGTCCTAGATGTGGGCTTTGTCCTGCAGAGAAATCAGCCTTTAGCCCCTCTGGGTCTTTCTTTCTTCAGTCCAGGCCTGGGGTAGTTAGGGTGTCCTTGGTCAAGGTTCTTTTTCTTGGGGGGAGGGAGGGACTCTCAGAGCCACAGAACTTGGCATTGGTTATGTCTTCAGTATAAGGGCAGATGTCACAGGTTGTGCCTTGTGATCCAAGTAGCGTCCTGGTCTGTTTCAAGTTGGGCCTTCCCATTTTCTCTTGGTCCTTGCACAGTCTTATTTGAAGGTCCCCGTGGCACTGGAAACCATTGTGGAAACGCAGACAAGGAGAGAGTCAGGCAGATCCAGGTGGCAGTGTGTATATGAATGATCATGTCCCCAAACACAAAGGTCACCCCGTGGACCCAGTTCAGTCACTGATACTCAGCCTGGTCACTTGTGTGTATCGTACCACTGGGCACCCAGCCGTCTCTGGGGAGTGATTTAGGTGTGACCTTAAGTGTTATTTATGTTCCTACTGGAGGTTCTTAGCTGTCCCAGGCACTTCTACCTGGAGACATTTGTCAGCGCCTAGACACTGTCTTGAAATACTGGTAGGTGGAGATTGAGGGGCATCTGCTGCATGGTGCCACTCACTGCCCTACATCACATAGGAACCCCACTTCCTAACAAGGGGATGCAGAGCCTCCCTGGCAGCTGCTGGTGTGCATATGTCATAAAGAAGAATGTGGGGGATGCCTGGTTTATAGAGAGCCCTCCATAGGCAGGGAGGGAGCCATTGCTGAGATGAAACCCCATGTGGACACTGAGAGCCACGGACTCCACCAGATTGCAAGCTTCCGTGGTTGCAAAATACATCACTCGCAACCTGTCACTCAGGAGACCAGAGCCGAGAGCTAACGGCAGCCTGTGAGAATTTGGACCCTCGTGATCTGGCGAGATGCCCCTTCCTGGAGCCAGACAAAAGGCTCGGCTGTTAAGAGCACCGGCTGCTCTTCCAGAGGACCTGGGTTGGATTCCCTGCACCTGTGTGGTAGCTCGCACCCAAACTCTGGTACCAGGGGACTTGATACCTTCTTCCGGTCTCCATGGTAGATGCGCACATGTGGTATACAGATATGCAGGTGAAAGACAGCCATACACAAAAAAACAAAGTAAGTGAATCTAACAGCAGCAGCAGCAGCAGCAGCAGCAGCAACAACAACAATAAGAAAACATTCCTGCCTTATGGATGGAAAACCCAACCTTCTTTAACAGTTTCTGCCTGACCTGTCTCCAGAGAAAGGTGTGATGGCATATACCTCTTATCCCAGGACATGGGAGACTGAGGCAGGAGAATTCTAAGTTTAAGCTAGCCTGGGATATAGGTAGGTAGGTAGGTAGGTAGATAGATAGATAGATAGATAGATAGATAGATAGATAGATAGATAGATAGAGATAGATAGAGATAGATAGATAGATAGATAGATAGATACCCTATGTTTAAAAGAAAGAAAGGAAGGAAGGAAGGAAGGAAGGGAGGGAGAGAGAGACAGAGAGAGACAGAGACAGAGAGACAGAGAGAAAGAGAGAGAGAAAGAGACAGAGAGAAAGAGACAGAGAGAGAAAGAGACAGAGAGAAAGAGAGAGAGAAAGGAAGGAAGGAAGAGAGAGACAGAGAGAGACGGAGAGAGAGAAAGAGGAGGGAGGGATGGAGGGAAGAAGGAAGGAAGAAAGGAAGGGAGGGAGGGAGAGAGAGACAGAGAGAGAAAGAGACAGAGAGAAAGAGACAGAGAGAGAAAGAGACAGAGAGAAAGAGAGAGAGAAAGGAAGGAAGGAAGAGAGAGACAGAGAGAGAGAGAAAGAGAAGGAGGGAGGGAGGGAGGAAGGAAGGACAAGACAGGGTGCTCCTCCATCTCTGAGGGCTTTGTGTCCCGCTTGCTGCTTCCAGATCTCCATCTGTGGGTCCGAGCGCCGGCATGCGAGGCCTGCTGCCCTCGTTTATAAACCAAAAGTGACTATGTTAAAAATGAGGGTCAGAGGGAACTTCTAGGAAAACAGCTGTAGCCATCAGCCAGGGACCTTTGTGTGCTGTTCCCTGTGTGCAGGGGTCTCTTTGACCCACTTCCTGGTTCAAAGATGAGGCCACTTGACCCTGTGTGCTAAGCTGCTGACCAATCTCCCCAAGGTCTGCTTTGGAATGTATCCTATGACCAGTTTTTATCGAGCCAAATAATAACCTCTTGCAGAATTTGATTTAAAAGAATTTAAAATAAATACACAGTAGGAGACTAACTGGTTCGTGACAGGCATTGTGGGCACAGGAAGTTGGTCAAGTCCCTTGGGATTAGCTGTGAGCGTTCATTCAGCGTGGTACATGGTTATCCAATCATTCACTCGTTCAGCAAGATTGTGGGAGTGGGGTGTGCCGAGCATGGAACCCCAGCGCCTTATATATGCAAGGGGATCACTGATCAAGCTGCATCCCAGCCTCGACCCTTTTTGTGTTCAGTTTTGGTTTTTGTTTTGTTTAAAATACGGTCTCACCTTGACTCTACCTTCTCAGTGGATGGGATTCTAGGCCTGTACCATCAGCCCCAGCTAATGAGTATTTAATGAGTGTTTGCTGAGCGCTGTTCTGAGACACCCCTCTCCCACCAAGACCAGCACTCTCTCTTCACAACCACCAATAAGGCTGGTTAATTTCTGCTCGCTCCACAGATGACAAAGCAGAGAGTCAGAAGGGCGAAGTCACTTGTTCAAGGTCACACCTTCAGGAAGGGGGTGTGGGGTCTGAGCCCTTGCCCCCCCCACCCTACCTCCCAGGCTTCTGACTCCTTCCCTACCCCCACACCACACCTCCCGCAGAAGCCTCTGATAGCTCTTTAAGAACCCCGTACTAGGCCGGTGCTCACATAGACAGGCTCTGGAAGCCGAGATGTATTTCACTAAGCTCTCGGCAAGTCCGTGTGGCTCCACCCTTGAGAGATACCAAAGTGCCAGCCTCCCATGACAGAAGGGGAAGCCTGGCTGTTCCAGGGCTCTGGTGACTCTGGCCTGGTGCCAGCTGTCCCTGGTCCCAGAGTAGCACAGCCCGATCATGAGGGCTGAGCTGTCAGAGGTGGAAGGGGAAGAGAGGTGGTGACAAGCAGTCAAGACCTGGAGGCCTGTGATAGATGGGCCGCTTTGCCTCTAGAGACACACACATGGGTTCTTGTTAGCTTTCATGGGAAAAGTGGACCTCAGGACCTCAACTTGTCTCTGCCCCCACCTTTGTAGTTTCTAAGACAGTGTGGCAAGCCCCACCTGAAGGGATGATGCAGAACCACTCCCTACCTTCTCCACACACAGTTTCCCACAGGATGGACAACACAGATGTCCTTCCAACTCTGGCTGTGCCCAGGGCAGACATTTCTAAACGATCCCAGAATCCTTCCCCCACCCAACCACTCAGCTTCAGAGACCTGCCCAAGGTACCGTTCCAGGCAGCCACCTCCAGTAGATCAGGGTTGACGTGTGTTCCAATAACCCATGACAAGACTGGTAGAAAACAAGCATTTTATCGCATCTCTTGGTTTTACGGGTCAGGAATTCAGAACAGGTCAGCTGAGGAGACCTTTGACTCTCCCTGGCATGGGGTAGTGGCAGTGGTTACTGAGTGGCATTGGCTGGCAGCAGGCTCGTCTGGAGGGTTTATTGGCACACACTCCTGGCAGTTTGGTGGGGGTTGTGAGGCGGATTTGCCTGGGATCCCTCTCCATCTATGATATTCACCAGCTAAGAGTCATTTTCTCCCACAGCAGCTGATGGCTCTCAAGGGATAAACATTGGGATTTCCATCTGCAGCGGAGCCAGAAGGTGGCTGGGACCTTTCTGTCTTAGATTCGTGGTCAAAGCAGTCACATGCTCAATCCATGCCAAGGCAAAGTGGGTGCCCAGACACCACAGCCCACCTGGATTTTATTTTATTTAGACGTGTGAGTGTTTGGCCTGCCTGTATGTCTGTGCACCACTAGCATATTGGGTGCCCTCAGGGGCTAGAAAAAGTCATCATAACTCCCGGAACTAGAGTTACAGCAAGTTGTGAGCCCCCCAAATGGGTACCAGGATGCAAACTCTGGTCGCCCAGGTATGCAACCTGTGCTCCCTGAACCCTCCCTCCAGCTTCTAGTCAGAACATTTGAGGCAGAGTCTCATATATCCTAGGCTGGCTTCAAACCCACTGCATAACGGACATCGACCTTCTGATTCTCTTACCTCCACTTCCCTCCTCTTCCCCGGTGCTGGGATCACAGGCGTGTGGAAGCTGAGATAGATGTAAGACGTGATGTGTACAGGTTCATGTAGCACCAG